>NW_027187460.1:52548952-52592490 GCF_028583685.1 Petaurus breviceps papuanus | reverse complement strand
TCTCTCTCTCTCTCTCTCTCTCTCACACACACACACACACAGACGCAGGCAAGCACATATACTCACATGCACACACACACATACACACACACACACACATCTGACTCCAGGTCCAGTGTTCTATTCACTTTGCTCTTATTTGCAGAGAAAGAAGCTAAAACCCAGAGAGATTTTCTCAATCCAGTTTATAGAAGTAATAGGTTAGCAGACACAGTTGAAGATTTAGAGGAGCTGAGAGGAAGTGATAGCATAAGAAGTTCTGAAATTTAGAATGAGCTAGAGGAAAATAGTATGAGTAGCAAAGAATATTCTGGATGGGAAGAAGGGGGAAGGCAGATCGAACAGGTGAACATGGACCAAGTTGTTCAGGAGTAGGAATGCCAATTTGATCAATAAGTAGAGGACAAGCAATGCACATTTTGGGGTGGAGGGAAAAATAAAACCAACATATGAAGAAGATTCACCTGGCAGTGACATAGAGGAAAATAATAGATAAAATTTATATAGTACTTTATAGCTTTAATAGTGGAAGTAGTGAAGAGGTTTGGGATGCTGGGACCCCATGAATGCCAAGGCAGAGTTGCCGGGAATGAATTCACACACACACACACACACACACACACACACACACACACACACAAGCCTTCTTTTAGTCAAATGGCAAGGTCTATTGTAATGCCAATAGTTTGGGAAATTTGCAACCTGATGGGGGTGATATTAAAGCTTATATGGAAAAGGGATAATGAAAGTATGCAAATATGCTAAGTGAAGGTTGGGATTAGGAAGTAGTCAACATATGCAAGTAGTTTAGGTGCTGGGGGATGGAATGTATGGGAAAACTCAGGGAGTCAACAGAGATAACTTTGTTAAGAAGAAAAGGTAGCCTGGGAAAGTATACTTGGGTTAGGCACCAGGGAAGAGTCCTTGGGGCGGGCAGCAGAGAAAGAGTTCTTGTTACAGGCACAGACCGAGTTGTCCCTATAATTACTCAGATAAAAGCTATCTCAGATTTGCCTACCCCAAGGAGAAAATTTTCTTATAGTTGTGGGGGAGTGGGGGCCTGGGTTACTTAGATATGATCTTAGGGCTTTTGGGGGTCCAGGTTCCACCACCCCATCAGTACTGGTGATAGTAACAGTAGTGGTAGTGGTAATAGCTGACATTTAGATAGCACTTTACAATAGTAGTAGTAGTGGTGGTGGTAGTAGTAGTAGTCATTGTCATAGTCATAGTTGTAGTGATGAGGTACAGGTTCTGGGAACCCCCTTGAACTCTGAATCTTCCCATTTGCTGAGGCATTTGCATGAGGCCATTTGTGGCTTCATTGTGGCTCTACCCAAACCTTTGTTACTAGCTTGGCCCTCCATTATCCAGCTAGCCCCCACCCTTGATCCCCAACTGTTACACCCTTGACCTGGCCTAGCCCACCATTGTCTTGTCATCTTCAGGTAACCTCCAGCAACTTCACTCATTTACTGGAGTCTGACCCCATTAACTCCTCCTGAAGATCCTCCCCAAACTCCTCTCCAGACCATGCCTAGATTCCTCCCACAACCTTTCTGTATATAAGACCCCATCTTGTCTCCATGTGGTGTGAGAGCGCCATAGAATTTTCTAGCACAGATGTGCTCTGTATCAGATAATTCTGACCTGCTTGTCCAATACAAGCATTATATATACTGAGGCTCCTTAAGAGTCTACCCAATATGGCAAACTTTTAATAAACTTTACTTTTCTTTGGCTGAGAGAAAACTTGAGTCAAATTCATTTGGCAACACCCGGCGTGTTGGTATTTTGGGGTCTTGAGCACCCCTAAACCCTATACCTCATCATTTTATGATGACCCTCAACAGTAGTAACTGATAATATAGAGTGCTTTTTGATTCACAAATAATTTTGCATGTATTACCTCGCCGGAGCCTTAAAATGACTCTATAAGAAAAGTGGTAGAAGTGGTATGTTGGAACTAGTGCTAGGCTTGTGTAATAAGAATGTAAATTTTAAAGATCTTCCCTGCCCCTAGGCTAATGTGCACCTGAAGCCTGGGGTAGGGGAGGCTTGTTTTTCAGTAGATACTTCTTGATTGGCCAGTGAGTCAATAAGGTTGTTACATTCTCTGAGCCAGGAGAAGGCTATATAAGCCCTGATGTGTAGCTTTGTTTTTGGGACTCACTTTGAGAAGTGTTCTGTGATTTGATCTGAATTCTGGGAAGCCGTTGTTGAGAGTCCCCCGGCTTTGAAAAACCCAGAATGTGGAAACCCAGATGTTGACTGGGTATGGATGTAATGGTTGGACAGTTTGGAAATCTGTCTATTTGATGTTTCTGTCTTGATAATTATGCCTGTATACTTTGAGATTCAGGATGCTGACCTTTTCTCCTGAATAAGGTAAATGATATATGTCTGACTGATTAAAGTAAGCTTGTTAACCCATTTTGAGTTGCTTTCCTTTAGCAAAGCAGATCCAAGAACCTGTGGTAGCTGCAAACCCTGAGGACGCTTGGGGTGCTTGCTGCTACAGCTTGGAGGAAGAAAAACCAGTATTGTTTGAACCTCACTCAGGAAGCAGCTAGATACTGTAGTGGATAGAGCCTCGAGCCTACAATCAGGAAGACCTATCTTCAATCTACATTCTACTTCTAATATTCCAAATGGCTAGAACAATTTAAAGCATTTTACAGACATTCTATAAGAACTGATGGGAGTAGCAACTTAGATTTATTTATATACACAGAGTTTCCTTCAAAAAATATTTTTATCATGATCAAGAATTGAAGCATTCCCCTTCCCTTCATTTATTTATTTATTTATTTTTGGGTTTTTGGTGGGCAATTGGGGTTAAGTAACTTGCCCAAGGTCACACGGCTAGGTTTGTGTGTGTGTGTGTGTGTGTGTGTGTGTGTGTGTGTGTGTGTGTGTGTTAAGTGTCTGAAGCCGGATCCGATCTCAGGTTCTCCTGACTCCAGGGCCGGTGCTCTACTCACTGTGCCACCTAGCCACCCCCTCCCCTTCCCATTTCACACACAAACAACTGAACTCTGAAAAAGTATCATGTGAAGAAGGGAAATTAGGACTTAAAGGGAATGCAGGCTTGGGAGAGGGGTTGGATACTTGCCTTTATTTAGGAAGGGAAGGAAAAAGACAGAAAAAGAACACCCAGTGCTACTTCTCCAGGACATTACATTTTGCTTGGAGTTGGAAGGGGGTGATGTTAGCATTACCAGCAGCAGCTAGATGGCTAATGGAATAGATAGGGTGGTGGAATTGGAGTCAAGGAAATCTGGGTTCACATCCAGCCTCCACTACTTACTTCCTGTATGACTTAATTTTTGTGTCTCATTTTCTTCATTTGTAAAATGCGAATAATAATAGCACCTACTTTATAAGGTTGTTTTGAGGATCAAATGAGATAATTTGCAAAATTCAAGCACTAGACAAACACTACCCAGTAGCAGCAGCAGCAGCAGCAGCAGCCATCTCCTGTCCCTTGATGTTAAAGCCTTCCCAAAGAGAATTATGGTGTTTCCTTATCAAGACCTCATTTTCATCCTGTTTTCTAGGAACAGAAAGTTGAGCCATATTAAACAACTAAGGGATATTATCCAAAGAAAGGACTGCACTCCTGAATGAGGGAAAAGACAAAGGGTCTTGAAGGAGATCAGCAAATTGGTGTGGTGAAGCTCTCAAATTCAATAAAAGGCTTTCTTTTTCTCAGAGTAGATATAAACCTGGAACATGATTTCTGATAGGATAATAAGATAGATCAACAGAACATATTTAAACATTTTTATTTCTTTTATTCTGAACTTAAGAAATAAAACAAGTATTTCCATAACACAGTAGAATAGGGAAAAAAGAACTGCTAATCTATTATGTACAACTTGCTATTCATTTTAAATATATAAGAAAGTTGTCATGAAAATTTATTTTTCTTAATTTTTTTTCCTCCACTCCCACCCTAGAGATGGTTTCCATTAGATAGACACACACACACACACACACACACACACGCACCCATATGCATGTATGTATGCAAAACTATTCTATACATCTATTTATCAGTTCTTTCTCTGGATGCAGATAGGATCTTCCTACATATGTCCTTTGTAGTTAATTTGGGTATTTATAATAGTCAAAATAACTTAGTCACTCAGAGTTGTTCTTAAAACAATTTATAAAACATTTTTAAAGCTTTTACTATGTCCTAAGGCACCAGAAAAGCCTTTGTGACTAGTCCCCAAAGGCTACTGAGTTCCCTTTGACTTGCATTCCTCCTCAGGGAACTGAATGGGAATAGGTAGGCAACATCACAGGATGCCTGAGCAGGAGTATGCTGGTGGGACCCACAGATGAAGGGAAATTGACATAGAGTCAAGTACCCCCTCTCCTCTTATTTCTCAGCTTCCTATATGCAGGTACTGCTGACCCTAGAGAGGGCTGGAGCCCATTTGGATCTGGCGCAGCTGGGACTCTCCAGCCATGCACTTTTGACAGTGACGAGGTGAAAGCTATTTTCGATGAACTTACATAGAATAGCTATCATTAGAATGAGGGTAACAGAAAAAAAATCTGCTTGCAGTATCCCTCCCTGTCAGCAGTGTTTCCTTTCCTGATGGAGTATCCATTCTCACCAAAGCCTTATGGGAACACAGCTCTTACTTCATCCCTTCTTTCTCATATTTCCAAGTGAAACGATTTCACTGCAAGTGCTTCCCTGGCAGCCCCACTCTCTTATTTTAGGAGATAGTTTTTAGACAATCTGTTCCAGCCAGAAGGCGGCTTATGACAATAAGCAGCAAAGAAAGCTCAGAATCAAAGGAGTTTAGGAGCAATGAAACAAGACATTATTGGCTGCTGCCCTGCTAAATCCAGCTGTTCCTATCCGTATTTCCTCTAATAGCTGACAGAGGGTTCCCCAAAGTTCTATGGTTCTCTCAAACTAAAGCTGAGTTGTTGGGCTTTTCCATGTTGTGAATGGAGTTTCTATCGTCTGTCAACCAGTATGCAATCACTTGAGTTTTCTCACCCTTAAACAGTAACAACCAAAAAGTACCAGATGCCTTTCTGTATTTTAAAATGCTCCACTCTAAGTATTTTCTAAAAAGAAAATTACTGGATATGGGATCCCATGAGATATTGCCCAAGAAGAGCAGCCTTGAGTTTTTCTAACTCTAAATGTTTTAGAGAAAGCATCTTGCTTTGCAAGTCCCTTCCAAAAACTTTAGGGTTATGTTATGGTTGGAAAACAAAACAAAATGAAAGAAAAAAAGCATCACAAATTTTGATCAATCAACCTACAAGCACTTTTAGATATATTTATATCTTTTATTTCTGCATCCTGATCTACAAATCCAAGGGAGCTCTCCCTTATAACGTGGAAAAATACAAGAGAGAAACATACATTGTTTGGCAAAACTAACTGGTACCTCAAAAACTACAGTATTATTTAGCGTGATACAAAGCCATAGCCATTCATGTCTGAAGGGAAATGAGGGACATGACTTCTCATGTGCCTGTTGTGGGGGTCTAATCTTGATCATCACAAGCACAATGCTAATTTTCAATGTTTTTGTTGTGGTATTTTTCAAAAACATTATGAAGTCATTTTGTATATTGTTTGCTCTTCCTACACCTCTTATTCTCTTAAAGCCCAATAACATTGCATTACTGTGTACCACAGCTTGTTTACTCATTCCCCTAGAAGCAATCTAAAGTATCTCCTAATGTACTAGGCACTATGCTAGTTTCTGGAGATGCAAAGACAGAAATAAAACATTCTCTGCCTTCAAGGAGTTTATGTTCTATAAGACACTACGTACATATTTAAAAGCATACTTAAAACATATACAAAATACATACAACGTAATTTTTTAAGGGGTGAGGCCCTTATAGGGGAGAAGAGCAGGAAAGGTCTCACATAGAAGCTGGTCCTTTAACTAAGCTGGTTGAATATCTGAATACAGTTCTTTCGCTATTGGCATGAAGTATAAATTGCTTTTCCACCTCTGGAAAATCTTTTTTTCCACCTGATGGTGCAGTAAACTACCAATCAACGTTTACAATCTCTCCGTTACTCTTTCATTATCAACCAGTCATTCTACTTTGCTGCTGGCTCACTTCCTCAAGTTCCCAGTTCAGACTCTCTCAGGCCATCTTACTGGCTATCTCATAGATTCAAGATCTAGAAGGAGCATTAGAGGTCATATAGCTCTACCTTTATATCTTACAGATGAGGAAACTGTGACCTAGGAAAAAAGTGATTACCCCAGAATCTCATATTGTAAAGAGCAGAAATCAACCAGTGGGTCAATAAATGCCTCATATGCGTTAGTTAGTCATTGTTTTAAGTACTGAAGATACAAAAAAAAGTAAACAAAAGCCCTTGACCTTAAGGAGCTCACAATCCAAAGGGAGGGATAACCTGCAAATAACTATGCACAAACATGTTGCATACAGGATAAATAGGAAATAGCAGAGGGAAGTCCCTGAAATTAAGAGAAATCAGGAAAGGCTTCCTAGAATGTGGCATTTTCACAAGATCTAAAGGAAGTAAAGGAAGACAGGGAGTAGAGATAAAGAGTGAGAGCATTCCAGGCTAGGGAAAATGTTCAGAATCCAGGAATGGATTCTGTCCTGTTTGAGGAGGAGTGTAGGCTATAAAAAGACTGGAAGGGGTGGGGTCAGAGAGAAATGCTGTGAATGTTTATGAATGCAAAAAATATAGCATTTTATATTTGACCCTTCAGGGGATTGGGAGACATTGGAGTTTATTGAGGAAGAGGAAGAGAGAAGGGGAAGCTGGAGGGGAAGGGGAAAGGGAAAGAGGGGGAAGAAGGAATAACATGGGTCGTAGCTACACTTTAGGAAGACCACTTTGACAACTGAATAAAGGATGGACTGGAGTGGGTAGGGATCATCTGATTTCCAATTCTATTCTCTTTCTCCTTTCTACTAAATGTCTTCCAAAGACATCATGTGCACTTCACCAGATTGTCTCCAAGCTCTCATTCTTTTCATTCCTTTCAGGGACAATTTAAGTTTTCAAGCTGTCTCAAATCATGTTACTTTTGGCACCACTCACTTCTAGACTCATTTATGATTCAAATTTTTCTTTGGAAATGCTTCTGGATTTAGCTAGCAAAGTATATTTCGGAGGGGTCAAGAGAACAGATTATAATGGAAGGGAAATCTATGTCTCTTTTAGGAGCCTCTAGCTACCTCTGCTAATCTTTCCCTGAACAATGACAGCCCCAAATCATAACCTGAATATATTAATTAGACAGCAACTAGTCTGGGGGAAAATATTTGGGGGCTTTTGTGGACTACATGTAAAATATGAGGCATTAATGTGATGCAGTGGCCAAAAAAACTAATGTAATAGCTAAATTTGCATCTTTGCTTCACTGAGAGACATAAGTTTTGTAAATAAAGAGACTATGGTATGAAAGAATCATAAATTTAGACCAAAAAAGACTTTAAAGGGCATCAGATTTATTCTTTTTTTTTTTTAATTCTTTACAGATAAGGAAACTAAGAACAGAGTGGTTAAAATATGTTTTCATAGTCACACAGCCCAGACACAGCTACAGATATGGTAAGTATCCTGCTAGATTCTGCTCTGGTCAGGCTGTATTTCAATCAATCAATTAATAAACATTTATTAAGTACCTAGGCACTGTGCTAAGTGCTAGACAGACAAAAAGAGGTAAAAGACAGTCCCTGTTCTCAAAGAGCTTATATATTAATGTAAGTGACATGCATATAAATATACAAAGCAAGCTATATACATATAAATAGTTTATAATTAAAAGGAAGGCACTGGAATTAAGAAGAATGGAGGAAGACTTCCTTTAGAAGATGGAATTTTAATTAGGACTTAAAGGAAGTCAGGGAGGTCAGTAGTTGGAGGAGAGGAGGAAGAGTGAACCTGGCATGGGGGACAAAAGAGAAAATGCCAAGAGCCAAGGAGGAGAGTCTTGTGCATGGACCAGCCAGGAGGCCAGTGTCACTGGATCAAAGAGTAGATGTAAGTATAATTACATGTATGTGTAAGAAAACTGGGACAGTAGGAGGGGGTGAGATTATAAAGGATTTTGAATGCCAAAAAGAGCATTTTATATTTGATCCTGAAGGCAATAGGGAACCCCTGGAGTTTATTGAGTGAGGGCAACATAATCAGACCTATGCTTTAGGAAAATCACTTTGGTGACTGAATGAAGTATTGTTTTCATTGTTGGATGCCACATATTAGAAAAAGAAAAATGTTTGAGAGACTGCAGAGTATCCAGAATAGGGAGGGCAATTAGGATGGTGAAAGTCATCAAGTCTATGTCATATGACCATTAATTGAAAGGAACTGGATATATTCAACATGGTGGTGAGAAGACTCAGAAAGCACATAATAGTAGTCTTCAAGTAAGTATAAATCTGTCCTGTGGAAGAGAAATTAGGTTTGCTATGCTTGACCTCAAAAGAAAGAAGTAGGAGAAATGGATGCAAGTTGTAAAGGGGTATATTTAAGCTTAATGTAAAGAAAAAAATACCCTATTAAAGCTGCCACAGGGGAAAGGGAAATGAGCTACCTTGGGAAAGAATGGACTGCCCTTATTTCAAGTTTTCAGGCAGAGGCTGGATGGAGATTTATTAGGCACATTCTAATGGGGATTATTTTTAGGGGTATGGCTTCTGTGACCTCTCTCAACTCTGTAATTCTGTGATTCTATATTGTAGACCAACTACAAGTTCATCAACTTGCTGGAGCTAGTAAGGCAGCTAGATGGCACTGTGTGTTAGATTTGGAATCTGAGTTCAAATCCAGCCTAAAACACTTATGAGCTGTGCAACCTAGGTCAAATTTCTTAAAATATGTTTGCCACAGTTTTCTCATCTATAAAATGGGAATAATAATAACACCTACCTTTTAGGGTTGTCATGAGAATAAATTGAAATAATTGCAAAGCATTTTGCAAACTTAAAAACTACGCATCATCAACTATATTGTTATTATTATCATTGCAAGGATACGACTTCATATCCATTTATATTCACTTTCACATGTCTTGCCCTTTTAACAATTATCTTTTCTGTTCCATAGAGATAACTCGAAAGATAAGTTTCTCGTGGACACTGAATCACAAAGTGGACCCATTATTTCCTAATTAGGATAGTATTGAATAATAGCAATAGCATGTTTTAAAATTACAAAACACTTTCCCTACTACATCAATTTGTGGCTTAGCTTGAGGCAACGTGTGAAACTTTGTAAGGAAACCTACTTTTGAGTACGTTGTACAAGTATTATTTGCATTTTTAAAATTGATCAGTTGTTTTCCAGTCTTGTCTGATGCTTTGTGACCCCATTTGGGGTTTTCTTGGCAAAGATACTGCAGTGGTTTGCCATTTCTTCTCCAGCTCATTTTACAGATGAGGAAACTGAGGCAAACAGTTAAGTGACTTGTCCAGGATCACACAGCTACTAAGTGTCAGAGGCCCAATTTTATTTTTAACATGTGACCAAACTGAGTCTCAGAGAAGCTAAATGATTTGCAAAACTTCAACCAGCTAGTAACTTTTTGAGGGGAGGCTTGAATTTATCTTACGCCTCCAGATCTTGAGCTCTTTTTAGTATATCATACTTCACTTTTTTAGGCATCTAAGTGCCATAGATAAGGGAGCTCTGGACTTGGTGTCAGAAGACTTGAGTTCATAACCTGTCTCAACTTCCCCTTGGTCTCAGTTTCCCCATCTGTAAAATGAGAATAATAATAGCACCCACCCAATAGCGCTACTGTGAGGATCTTCAGGTACTTTAAATTGTTAGACAATTTTAGATGTGTACCCAGCATGGTAATCTGAGCACTAGATCAGACACACTCTAGGACCATAACTGAACCCAGAAGTTATATAAGAACTTCAAGTACCTCGGTGGCTCTGTAGAGTAGAGATAGTAATCGTCAGCAAATCCTCTTCCCCTTTGCCAATAAAATCTATCACAGGAAGACACTAGGGATGTTCTTCAGCCCTTCCTACCATACTGCCCTTCCCAGCACATGGAACCTCCCCTCAGGACCATCCTCCTACATTCTACAAGAAAGAAGCAAACCTCAACAGTGGTTCCAAATAACTAGTGTGGGGAACACAATGAGGCCCCTCCACTCCATTTAACCCTGGTTGCAATTTTCTCTTCATGTCTAGATTAGAGGCACACACCCATTTCCCCTAAATCACATTTAATTTGTTTCTTGGAAATTTTACCATGTTCCAAGAGACCCATTTTCACAATGCCAAGATCTCCTCTTGGCCTGATTTTTCAAGACTTAGGTTTTGTGAGGTGACGTCTATTTCACAGCTCACACAACACTGCTCACGAAAAAGTCAGATTGTTTGGATAAAGTCACAATAGTTTCCTATTCCCTCAGTGAATGCTTGCAGCTGATCGACCAGAAGGGTGAAGGGGCGGAAGGTGGGCGAAATGTAGTGGAGCACTTATACTCTAATTTGGCTGCCAGTTTTTTGAGTGTTGATCTACAGACAACCCATCTGGGCTGTGTTTGAACGCAGTTAAGCTCTGAGACCACACTAAAGTAAATTCAATCCATTAATAGTATTTATTTCAATGTTACAAATTGCAAGCAGAGAAAAACAAAGGGTGGAAGCAAAAACCCTACAAGTTAAAATCAGCTAACATCTTCTGAGAAGGCATTAGTAAAACATAGTTTCCCATTAATCAAAATGCCCTAAAATCAAATCCATACTAGAATTCCAAATCCAACCCAAAAGCTCTTAGCTAAAGTTCCTGCTACTCCTTTTGAAAGGTAGTCTGCATTCCTCCTAGAATTCTGGCAAGAGACCACTCAGGTTTCTAATTCCTAAGACATCACTGGTCCATACATCACTCTCTTGACATTGCTTCCCAGAACTTTCTCCAGACATTTTCCCATGGCTTCAATTTCCTGACTTTGTGACTTTGTCCAGGTGGTCCCTCATACCTGGAATACCGGAATATTCTTTTGAAGGTCAGCTCAAATTTTACCTCCTATGCAAAACCTTTCTTGATTCCTCCAATTTATGACACCCACCCCTCTCTAAATTACCTTGTATTTACTTTGTATATGTTTTACTTGCTTGCTTGTCTGTACCTACCCATTTTCTCTAATAAAATTAAGTTCTTTGACTGCAGAGTCTACTTTGTTTTTCTACTGGGTCCTCATTTTGTCATTGTGTATAAACACTTAATATGTGCTTGTAAATTGAATTGTATTTTCCCCAAACCTAGTCCAGTATCATTAATAAGGAAGTGAGGCTCTATTACCTATTTGCTAGCAGAGTTGCCAAGGAGGTGCTTTATAAACATTAAAATACAACTATAAATTGAAATTGAAATAATTAAATTTTTTTCACCTTTTTTTTCCCTACTTCCCAGCAAGCATTTTTCTCACAGGCATATAATGGTTAAAATTCAATCTGTACACCTAATGAATCTACATCATGGGTCCTTGCAATATTAAAGAAGTCACTCATACCTCTATTTCCCTTAATTAATTTAATCATTTCTCACACAGACATGGAGACAGCAAGAAATTGCGAAGAGTGCATGATAAATGTCATTTACTTGGATTGTATTATAGGATCATAGATCCAGAATTGGCAGAGGACTCAGAGGCCATCTGGTCCAATTCTCTTCATTCTACAAAGATCACTGAGTCTCAGAGAGGCTAAATGAGATTTCCAATGGGGCACTGGTAGTGTTAAGGGCTGTTAAGAGTTTACCTGAACTTGTCTTTTTGAATTGCCATATTTTCCAGAAACACTGGAAGCAGAGCATGCAGGAGGCCCTGAATGTGTCAAAGACAAAACTCCCCTTGAGCTGACCTAATATGCTGTCCAGCACCCCGAGCTCAACTCCTTTTGTGTCCTTGGGAGGCAAGACAGGTGCCAGCCAGTCTGTGCCAGGCTGGGAAAATGCTTGGGCAGCTGAGGTCCTTTGTAGGTCAGTGGGTCTTCCTGTCTTCACAACCTAGCAGTTTCCAAGGGAAAAGAATGCATCTTTTGCCATCACCTTGCTCCTCCCCTTCCGGAGTGTTACTACACCTTCTCCCTTATATGTGATGCCCCTTCCTGGTTTCTCCTCCTCCTTTTGCTGTACTGTCATAAATATGAATAAATATGTGAACTGGGAACTCTTTGGGTTCCACAGGCATGTTAATTTCTCTTGTAATAAACCTGGTTTTCACATATGTTTTATGATATCATGATTACCTATTGATGGAAGTACACACTCGATAGTGAGATTTGAACCTAGGTTATTTAACTTCAGAGTTAGTGTTCCTTCCCCTATAATCATGCGGCAATATACAAGGGAATCGCATATATACAGTTGAATATACAAGCAAATCTACAGTGGCTACAAGGTACCAGGCACTATCATAAATGCTTTTTATAAATATTTCATTTGATCCTCACAACAACCCAGAAGGTGCTGCTATTATGATGCCCATTTTACGGCTGAAATACCTGACGTAGAGATTAAGTGACTCGGCCAGGACTGCACATCTAGTAAGTGGCTGAGTCCGTATTTGAACTCAGGTGTTCCTGATTCCAGGCTATCACTCTATCCGCTGAGCCACCAGCTGCCACAAGATAAGAAATGAGGGATTTTCACTGAGATGGATTGAGTGCTAAGTCATTTAATTTCTCCTTCAGTTTCCTTCTACGTAAAATGGGGTTAATTGATAGCACTTACCTATTATGCTTATAACAACAACAATAATAAAGCATTTTATAGGGCACTTTAAGTTTTGCAAAGAACTTCACAGACATCTCATTTAATCCTTACAATAACCCTGGAAGGGAGGTGTGTATCAGCAATGCCATATTCACAATGCCTATAGAGATTACAAATATGCTGATATAATTATCCATTACAAAATACGTCATGTTTGCCATATGAGGAAATAAACTAGAAAATTTATTAAGATACCAAAAGACTGAGTCCCAAAACCAGAAAGTGAAAGCCATCAGAGTAGTTATGATATTGGCACAGGTAGATAAAGTAGAAAGCACCACATTTTCAAGCCTTTAAAACAGAACAGGCTACCTCAGGCAAAGGTCCTCCTCTCCCCACACACAGCAACCACCCAGCGTCCTGGAAGCGCGCTCCCAGCAGCTCCGGCCCCTGGCAGTCCTCAGCAGGAGTCCTTAGCAGAAAGTCCTTAGCAGTCCTAACTCAAAAAGGGCTTCGCGCTGCCACTGCCTCTGCTGCTGCCGCCACCGCCAGCCACCGCAGGAACGCTAGCTTGGCTTCCGCTTCCTCTTGCTCCGCCCCTTCCTGCTACGTCAGCAAGTCCAACGGGGCATGGAAGATCTTTAAATCCCATAACCCTTACAAGGTGCCATTAAAATGCTTTATAAATGCCAGCTATTGTTATATCTATGAGGGATCAAACCCATGATGCTTGGCCTTTGTCATATTTCAGCAACTTTAGCTACCTTGCCTTTGTGGCAGCACCAATTAGGGACAGCCTTAATTGAGGCAGTATGCTTTAATGGATAGAGTACTGGCTTTGGTTACAGAAATTTGGGGTTCAAGTCTTGATTCTGCTATATACTAACTCCATGATGTCCACCAACTATCTACTGTCTGAGTCTTTCATGTGTAAAGTGGGAATAATAACACATGTAATGCTTACCCCAAATGGTTTTTGTGAAGAAAGCACTTTGTAAACCTTATGGAGACAAACATGAGATATAATTACTCTTATACAGGGTAGTTGACTCAATAGGTCCCAAGAGGGGTTTGTACTCTGAACCTTGTGAGTCAGTTGCTGGCTAGCTTTGAGAGATAGGTTCTTGAACCACGTTGATAGAATTTCAGTGATTTGTGCCCAAATTCATGAGAGCTGATGAGATCGAAAAGTGAAGCAGTACAGAGAGAAGAGGGCTCAGGAGACAACCTTGTGGGACACCTACAGTTAGAAGGCACATTCTGGATGAGGAAACAGAAAAGGAGATTGGGAGAGAGCTCTATCTGGTTAAATGAAAACCTCTCTAGAATTCAGTTTACTTAACTGTGAAAAGAGGGAGTTGTATTAAATGATTTCTAACCCTTGAAAGATACAATTCTGTGGGTCCATATTTTTACATATCAGATGTTCTTAAAGTAGGTACATTCAGTCAGTCAATAAATATTTATTAAGCACCTACTATGTGTCAGACAATGTCCTGTACACCAAGAATATAAAGAATGGAAAAGGACAGTCTCTGTTCTCAAGGATCTAAGAATTTAATGGAGGAGAAAACATATAAACAATTATGTACAGATACTATATTCAGAATAAACTGGAAATAATGAACAGAGATAAAAAAGATAAACTTAAGGGGGATTAAGAAAGGCTTCCTGTAGAAGGTGAGATTTCAGCTGAGATTTGAAGGAAGTCATAGAAGCCAGGAGATGGAGAGGTAGGGCATTCCAGGCATTGGGTCAACCAGTGAAAATGTCCAGGGATGGGGGATGGAGCATCTTGTTCAAGATACAGCAAGGAGGCCAGTTTCACTGAATTGCAGAGTACATGATGAGGTGTAAGTTATAAGGAGTCTGGAAAGGTGGTAGTGGAGATGGGTTATGAAGGGCTTTGAACACTGAACAGAAGATTTTATGTTTGATCCTGGAAGTGTTAAGGAGCCACTGGAGTTGAGTAGGTAGGTTACACAATCGGATTTGTACTTTAGAAAGATCACAAGGACAGCAGAGTAGCGTTCTAAATTTCAAACCTTCTACAGGTGATCCCTTTAATTCTAGTGCCTTTCCTCTGCTAATTATTTATAGTCTATTCTCCATATAGCTTGTTTGTACACATATTTTCATGTAATCTCTTCCATTAGATTATGAGCTCATTGAGAGCAGGGACAATCTTTTACATTTATTTGTTCTTCCAATACTTAGTGGCTGACCTATAGTAGGCACTTAATGAATGTTTATTGACTGACAATGACTGAACAGTAGTGGAGTAGAGAAAGACTCATGGCAGACAGACCAACCAGCAAGTTAATGCAATAGTCCAGACGTGAGATGATGAGGGCCTGCACCAACATGGTGGTAGTGTCAGAGGAGAGAAAGGTGTGGATGAAAGAGATGTCATGGCAGTAAAATCAAAAGGTCTTCACAAGGTCTGGGGGTGGTGGTGGTGAGAGATAGTAAGGAATTGAGAATGAAACCGAGATTGCAAACCTGAGGCACTGAGAGGATGATGTACTCTACTGTAAAAGGGAAGGCAGTAGGGGAGGGTGGTTTTAGGGGGAAAGATAATGTGTTTGCTTTTGAACACGTTTCGTTTAAGATGTCTACACGATATCCCCTCTGAGACGATTGAAATTGAGATGTGAGACTAGAGGTCAGTAGAGAGGTTGGGTCAGGATAGGTAGATTTCTTTTTTTAGTCAATCAATACTATATGAATGCTTGTTCATTAAAAGACTATTACGTGCCAGGCATTGCGCTAAGCACCCGGGATACAAAGGAAAGCAAAAGACGATCCCTGCTTTCAAATAGCTCCCAGTCTGATGGGAACACAAGTCCCCGCAGTTGGTCATCGTTACAGCATTGTTACTGCTGTGCACAATAATCTCCCAGTTCTCTTTTCACTTTGCCTCAGTTCATACAGGTTTTGCCGTGTTTTTCTGAAATCTCCCCACCCACCCCAGCCTGGTCATTTCTTAGAGCACAATAGGAACTTTGTACAAACGAGGTATGGACAGGATAGCTTGACCCAACCGTCTTCTTGGTCAGTAAGTAAGAGGTAATTTATTGGGTGGATACCTCCCTCTTCTGTGGTGCTCAGGACCAGAAAGTAGTGGAAACCTTAAACTCCAGCATCATATAAGTGATTTATTAGTTGTCTCCTTCCTCAAATTACCTTTTATTTACTTATGTGTATAAATGTTGTTTTTCCTAGGACAATATAAGATTCTTGATGAATATTTTTGTTTTTAACTTAGCATCCTAACCACTTGGTTATCATTAATGCCTTAAACAAACTAAGCAATAAATACTTGTTAAATTGAATTATGGACGGACTGGCTGAGATCTTAACATTTCCTGCATAGAAGCCAGCAAACAAAGGAAGATTAAACAAATCAACAGCAAAATTATGAGTTCCAGATTTATGAATTCTGCAGACTTGGCTTTATCCCTCATGAAGCATATATTGTCAGACTTGGTCATTTGATAAAACTGATAGGAGAAAGAAGGGGTCAAGGAATGAAAGTACCATCTCCTCAAGAGGAAAAATGTACAAAGGGTTTAACTATCAACCAACCAATAATCATTTATTAAGTTCCTTCTATGTGCCAGGCATTGTGGCAAGCCCCAAGGATACAAAAATAAAAATGAAACAATGTCTGCCTTCAAGGAGATTACTATTCATCAAAGGAGACAGTACATACACACAAAAGAAGATATAAAATCTGTATAAAATAAATACATAAGCATAAATACATAAATTCCTTGGGAGGAAGCACTGGCTTCTGGAGGTGCAGGGAAAGGGATCAGGAATAGTCTCCTGCATGATTGTCCAGTGATATAACAACTTTAATGGGTTTTAAATCTTGGCTCTGCTCTCTACTACTGCATGCCTTTTAGCAAGTCATTTACCCTCTGGGTCTCAGTTTCCTTGTCTGTAAAATAGAGGATTTGGGTTAAATGACCTCTAAGAGTCTTTTAAAATTTTTGTTATTTATTTTAAATATTTTTTTCTTTTTAAATTCCGAGTTCCAAATTCTCTCCAACCCCTTGACCATCCACTGAGGAGGCAAGCAATATATCAGTTATACATGTGATATTATAAAAACATATTTTTATATTATCCATATTGCAAAAAAAAGCAAGAAAATTTGAAAAGTATGCTTTAATTTGTGCTTAGAATTCAACAGTTCTCTCTCTGGAGGTGGATAGTATTTTTTCATCATGAGTCCTTTGGACTGTCTTAGATCATTGTATTGTCAGAATAACCAAGTCTTTCACAGTTGATCATCGTTACAACATTGCTGTTACTGTGCACAATGATCTCCTGGTTCTTCTCACTTCATTTTACTTCATATGGGTCTTTGTTCATACAGGTCTTGCCATGTTTTTTTCTGAAATTACATCCTTGGTCATTTATTTTGTTTTAAAGCAATTGGGGTTAAGTAACTTGCTCAAGGTTACATGGCCAGTTATTTCTGGGTGTGGTGCTAAGTATCTGAGCCCAGATTTCATCCCCAGGTCATCCCGACACTGGAGCCAGTGCTCTTACTCCCTGAGCCACCTGGCTGCCCCTGTTGGTCATTTCTTATACCATAATAGTACTTCTTCACCATCATATGCCACAACTTGTTCAGCATTCCCCAACTACTGAGCATCACCTCAATCTCCAATTCTTTGTCATCTCAAAGAAAGTTGCAATAAATGTTTTTGTATATAAAGATCTTATCTCTTTTTCTTTGATCTCCTTGAAGTACAGATCTAGTAGTGGCATTGATCAATCAAAGTTATGTACAATTTTATAGTCCTTTGGGCATAGTTCCAAATTCTTCTCCCGAACAGTTGGACCAGTTTACAACTGTACCAATAGTGTATTAGTGTACCTATTTTCCTCCATCCTCTCAAGATTTGTCATTTCTGATATGGTGTAAGATGGTACCTCAGAGTTATTTTAATTTACATTTCACTAATCAATAATTATTTAGAGTCTTTTTACGATATGACTGTAGACAGCTTTGATTTCTTTTTCTTAAAATCACCTGTTTATATCCTTTGACCATTTGACAATTGGGGGATAGCTCTTATATTTAATAAATTTGACTCAATTCTCTATAATATTTGAGAAATGAAGTCTTTATTAGAGAGACTTGTAAAATTTTTTAATATTACTTCATTGTGTGCGATACCTTTTAGCAAAATATAGCTTCCCTGGTTATCTCTTGTAATTAGGTCTATTTTTATTTTTGCTTTGTTTGGAATTATGATTGCTACTCTGCCTTTTAATTTCAACTGAAGTATATTTGATTCTGCTACAGCCCTTTAACTTTGTGTGTGTCTTTTTGTTTCAAGTATGTCTCTTATATACAAAGTACTGTTGGATTTTGGTTTCTAATCTATTCTGCTATCTATATCCTTTTATGGGTAAACTCATCCCATTCACTTTCACCATTATGATTACTAACTGTGTATTTCCTTCCATCCCATTTTCTTCTATTTATCTTCTCTTTCTGTTTTTATCTTGTCCCTCCTCAAAAGTCTGTTTTGCTTCTGCTCACTGCCTCCCTCTATGATCAAACCTATTCCTTGTGTGGCTCTTATGTAAGAAAAATTTCCCCATTCTGACCCTCCTTTCCCCCTTGTCCCAGTGCATCTCTCTTTCTTACCCTTACATTTTTTTAGATCATCCCCAATATAATCATCTCACCCCCATGCCCTCTGTCTATATAGATGCCTCCTAACTGCCCTAAAAATGATAAAGTTCTTAGGAGTTACATGGGTCATCTTCCCATATAGGAATATAAACGTTAGTTTAACTTTATTGAGTCCCTTATTATTCTTTATACCTTTTTATGTTTCTCCTGAGTTTTGTGTTTGAATGTTAAATTTTCTTTTTGGTTCTTGTCTTTTCATCAGGAATGCTTAAAACCCCTCTATTTCATTAAATATCCATTTTTCTCCCTGGAAGATTATACTCAGTTTTCCTAGATAAGTTATTCTTACTTGTAATCCTAGCTCCTTTGCCATGTAGAATATCAAAACTCTCTACTCTTTTAATATGGAAGCCATTAAATATTGTGTGACCCTGAGGTTGGCTTCGTGATAAGTCAATTGTTTCCTTCTGGTTGCTTGCAAATTTTTCTCCTTGACATAGGAGCACTGGAATTTGGCTGTAATATACCTGGGAGTTTTCATTTTGGGATCTCTTTCAGGAGATTATCTATGGACTCTTTCAATTTCTATTTTACCCTTTGTATTTAAGATATCAATGCAGTTTTCCTGTATAATTTCTTGCATTATGATGTCGGGGCTCCTTCTTTGATCATAGCTTTCAGGTAGTCCAAAAATTCTTAAGTTATCACTCCTCAATCTATTTTTTAAAGTCAGTTGTTTTCCAATGAGATATTTCACACTGTCTTCTATTTTTCCTTATTATGATTTTGTTCTATTGTTTCTTATCTCATAAAGTCATTAGTTTTCACTTTGCCCAACTCCAATTTTTAAGGAATTATTTTCTTCAGTCAACTTCTGTGCCTCCTTTTTTATCTGACCTATTCTACTTTTTAAGGAGTTCTTTACTCCCATGGATTTTTGTGCTTCTTTTACCAAGCTTTTAATTCTCTTATAATTTTCTTGCATCACTCTCTTTTATTTTTCAAATTTTTCCTCTACCACTCTTATCTCTTTCTTTAACTCTTTCAGGAATTCTCACTGAACTTGACTCCAATTAGGTTTTTTGAAGCTTTGCTTGTAGCGATTTTCACTTTATTGTCTTCTACTGAGTTTGTGTCTTAGTCTTTCCTGCCACTATAGTAGCTTTTTATAGTCAAATTCTTTTTCCTGTTGTTTGTTCATTTTCCTGCATATTTCTTGACTTTGAACTTTATGTTAAAATCAGACTCTTCTCCCTCAGGGTGGGGAAACCCTGTCCCAAATTTCAGGCTTTTTTTGTGCTGCTGCTTTCAAAGCTAGTTTTGGGGATCTGTATGTTTTGTCTGTTTTTGAGGTTGTATGATCTGGTGAAAAGTGTGGTCATAGCTCTCCTCGTCTACACTCTGGTCTTTACCCCAGAAGCTGTTGCTACTGCTACAGGTGCCACTGCTGTTGTGACCACTCTCACTGTGGGCTTCCAACCTTGTTGTCACAGACCTCTCCTGTCAAACTCTTAAGTTTATTTATGCTTAAAAAATGTTTCACTCTGACCTCTTGTTGGCTTTGCCACTCCAAAATTTAACTTGAGTCATTATTTTAAAGTAGCTTTGAGGAAAATGTTGAAAGAGTGAATCTGGGTTCCTGCCTTTAATCCACAATCATGGCTCTACACCCAGGACAGGAAGATTTGAGAGTTGTCAGCAGAGATGGTAATTAAATTCATGAGAGCTGCTGGTGAGATCCCTAAGTGAAGTAGTATAGAGGGAGAAGAGAAGAGAGCCCAGGACAGAACACTAAAGGACACTTATGGTTAGGCAGAATGATCTGGAAGAGGATTCTACAAAGGAGATTGATGAAGAGGAATAGCCAGATAGGAGGAAAACAAAAACAAACAAAAAACCAACAAATGAAAAAAAAAAGTCTGGCATTATCTAGCTGGAGCAACAGGCTGCCCAGAGGTTCTTCTGAATACCTGAATCTACAATCCAAAGGAACCTAGGCAATCAAGTTTCCTTACTTCTACAGCAGGAATAACCCACAGTTTGAATCTTTCAAA
Organism: Petaurus breviceps papuanus; assembly: GCF_028583685.1. NCBI lineage: Eukaryota > Metazoa > Chordata > Mammalia > Diprotodontia > Petauridae > Petaurus > Petaurus breviceps. The sequence continues at coordinate 52,572,050 of NW_027187460.1, read as the reverse complement.
AGCCAAGATTTTTCCACCTCTCATATTCATTTTAGTACCGGTAATCTTAATGCCCCTAATACTAGAGAGTAGAGTCAAAAGATATAATCCACATGTCTTCTTTTGTTTCTTCCACCCCAATTTCTTTTTTCTTTGCCTTTTTTTGGAGGACAATTGGGGTTAAGTAAATTGCCCAAGGTTACACGGCTAGTGTGTGTGGGGGGTGGGTGTGGGGGGTGTTAAGTTTCTGAGGCAGGAACTGAACTCTGGTCCTCCTGACTCTGGGGCCAGCGTTTTACTCACTGTGCCACCAAGCCACCCCCACCCCCAATTTCTTACCTAGAGTCTAAAACCTGTGAAATTTGCTATTTTCTATTCAATGAAAGATAATAATTCCCACCTTAAGTCAAGACTGTCTGAACTCCTGACCCCTGAAGGTGCACATACCTATCAGTCTCAGAACTCCTAAAATACCTGGGCAATAGATATCTTTTACTAGAAAAAGTGAAAATTACAATTCACTTGAGTTGTGAAGTTTGGGGTCTTCAAATAACATTTTATTCAATCGAAATTCTCACTTACCTCCACCAAGCTTAAAAGCATCACTAAGATGAACAAACATACCTTTCCTCTGTCTCCTTTGACCATATAATTATGTGGATTAATGAACTTTATGTTGGAGGGGAAAAGGAAGTTAGGAAGTGGTTATATAAATGTGAACTTTGGGGCAACCAGGTAGCACAGTGAGTAAGAGTACCGGCTCCAGTGTCAGGATGACCTGGAGATCGAATCCCGAGCTCAGACACTTAGCACCCACCCAGAAACACCTGTCCATGTAACCTTGAGCAAGTTACTTAACCCCAATTGCTTAAAAAAATTAAAATAAATAAATGTGAACTTTGTGGGAGCAGTTATTGATAATTTTGGCACATATAACATACAAGCATGATGCCAAGAGTAGTAGAGAAGGAGCTAGACTCAGTGTCAGGAAGACCTGAGTTTGAATTCTGCCTCTTGACACATACTAAATATGGGATACTGGGCAATTCACTTAAACTTCTCAGGGACCCAAATGACTTCTTGAAACCATAAGATGCAGACCAGCTGCTGGTCAATACTAGAAGAGGAAGTATCCTAACCAAGAGTTCTCTATTCCAGTGAAGTCAGATATCTGGTTTAAAAAGTCATAGAATTCTAATCTTGGAGATGTCCTTATAATTCTTCAAGATGATGTTTGTAAAGTGCTTAGCACAGTGCTCTGTATATGGTAGGCAACCTCATACCATTTACATCCGTCTTCTTGATAACATCCCTGGCAAGTGGTCATCTAATCTCTGCCCAAATATTCCCAGTAAGAAAATGGCAGTCTCTCAGGGTTAGGGCAGAGCAGGATAGAGTGCCTCACCCCTCACCAGGCTTTGTATATCAAGAGGGAAGCATCTAAGAGGTGGGAGAAAGGCAGACACTGAACAAACCAAATGAATTATATGCCTACTGTATTCAATACATGATTCTAGGGTGAGAAAAGTTGGAAAATTCCTTAAAGATTGAGACTTACCTACATTAACATGGCTAGGTTGAGGGGATGGGGTGTGGAAAGGGGCAAAAATGTCATTGAGGTGAGCTGGGTTCACTACTGTTGGAATAGAATGAGATGATATCAGCTATATACAGTAAAAAACTGTGGTGCTCAGGGGTTAATATTCTGTAACTTTGTTATCTATGCATAGGTACACTTTAGCAGGATCAATGATCCAAATCTTGCCAAAAATTAGCCCAGGTTAGAGGTAAAATTAGAGTTCTTATATCTCTGTGGCCCTGGCTTCCAAAATACCTGTATTTGGTAACAATACAGAAAAGGGCTAATACTCCATGACTTTTTCACACCATATAACTATCACATGAGGTCAATGTCATAGACTCAAGAAATACTGCTTAAGTATTTATAGAAATTTGAATGGCTATGAAGAATCCTGAAAAACATATTAGATCTCTATTGATTTTTCTTTGATCTACTAGAAATTCATTGAGGAATCTTCATGGAAAATATTTTCTTATTCTGAAAGGTCAACTTAATACATTTCTTGAAAATTAAAAATGCTTGAGCTATACAGGAATAGGCTGAACACAAGACTAGAAGAATTACCTAGGATTGAGTATATTCAAAAGCTTCTTTAAGGTCATACATGGATTCTTGTAAGTTCAAGCTAGAGAAATTTGATAATCACAATTACAAGGGTGCCATCTGCATAATCTTGCAGATTCTGCTTGGAATTGGACAAATAATTTTCATTTTTTGTTGTTCAAGTTGTCTAAATCTTCATGAGCTCATTTGGGATTTTCTTGGCAAAGAGACTGGAACAGTTTGCCATTTCTTTATCCAACTCATTTACAGATAAGAAACTGAGGCAAAGAGGGTTAAGTGAATTGGCCAGGGTCATGTAACTAGTAAGTATCTGAGGTCAGATTTGAACTCAGGTCTTCCTGATTTCAGGCCTAGTGCTCTATCTACTGTGCCACCTAACTGGAATATCCTACTTCATGAGCCTCTCCAGAGTCTCAATCAGAACTTTTGCTTTTATGATGTACTATTTTTCTTATTTGGTTTCCCTTGGAAGAGAATGGAAACACAGGATCTTGGCTACTCTTCACATCATATCCTGATTTCACCTTACTGAGGGCCAGAGTGTTTCACGTACTTTCTAAAACATTAGTACAACTACCATTTATTCTGAAAGACTGCATGATAATGATTTATAGACATTTCAAAAAAGTAATAAAAATTAAGCTAGAATTTGCACTTTTCATGAAAGTAAAGGGCTGTAAAGTTTGCTGTTCTTGCCAAAGTCCATTGCAAGTAAATGCATTATACCTGCCCAGATTTTTCCTTCTTTCATTTCAATCCCAAATATGGATTTTGGTTTTCCCCAAAGTAGAAGTCACTCCAAGATAGGTATTTCCAGTGAGGCTATAATTCTTTCTGTGTAGGAGGTGACCACTAGATATGGGTAGAGTTAATAAACACAGGCATCTATCTACCTTATAAACAGAGATCAGTTCCAGCAAGGAGCAGGAGAAAAATGTGATGAAAAACAACATTGAAGTTAACTCCAAATTACCAAATAACTTTCTCTTAGTAAAGCCAGAAACCCACATAAGGCAAAATGATCTATTGTTGGAACTCAAAAAGCAATTCTCACGATAATGGCTATTCCATTCCCATTAAGTCATGGAGCACTTCTCAAACCTGATTCCTATGGACAAAAAAAATGGTATAGAATAGTGTGAAGTGATCACAGTACAGTACAATGCCTGAGGAGTCTTACCAGCACAAGTGGTTATTACAATTCACTGCCCAACCACACCTGCTGTTGGGCTAACACCCTTAGACTTCCTTAAGGCAGAGAATCTGTCTCAGTGGTCTCCCTAAGAAAGAAGACTTTTTTTTAACCTTGGACTTTGCTTTTATTTAGCCTAACTAGATATAAACTGCATTAATTTTTCTTGTATCTGTTGGGATATCTTTTGGTTGATTTGATTATTTTAACTAGCATATGAACATATTTATTTTAAAAACAGTATCAACAAGCACAAGTTACTTAAGCTTGGAATTCTAGAAACTATCATGAATTGAGCACTTTGAAAACAAGAGCTTAACTTTATATTAGACACTGTAATTAAAAGGAAGAAGTTAACTTTAGAAAATTGCCTACTGGAAACTCATTTTTGTCATGCTTTTGATGTTTTACTTTATTTTGAGGTTTACTGTTTATTGTACCTACCTTTTGATTTGTAAATCAACAAATTTGTAAAAATTTCTGGCCAAAAGTAATAATATTCTCATCGATTAATTGTAGTGCTGCCTAACAGCACGAAGTGGACGATTCCTAAAGCATTTTACCCAAGATACATAAAAACAAAGATAAAATATTCTCATAATAGTGCCTTTACCAAAATAAATTTCTTTTTTAGGTATCAAAACAAGTTAGCCAAAAACCTTAAAAGAAGCACAAGAAAGTCTCTAGCATTTGGGGGAGTTTCTTAGCTTACCACTTTAATTGATATTTTGACTCCTTGTCACTTTTCTACAATCCATTCTTCCCTGGAACTTATGTGGTCTTATCACAAAGATTAATATTTAAAACAAACAAACAAACAAAAAAAGCAAGTATCCATTTCATAGACAAGAAGTCATGGAGAACAATTTGGATCCTCCATACTCTGCTTCTCTTCTAGTTGGGTTCTTTCATTTTGGTTTGGTTAAGTCTAGTTTTTGCAATGGTTCTGCTAGGAAGTATTTGAATGATATAAAAACAACAAGAACACAGAAATGGTGAATAAGTATGGATTGAGCACTTGCTGTATACTCAGCATTGTACTAAGAGGATGCATGGGGTGTTCAGGGAGGAGTAGCCCCTCTGGTGTGAGGGCTCGCTCAGTCCTTTTCAGGGATGCTCACCCAAATAGAGCCATTGTGCAGACTTCATTGTTGTATGCCTGAAAACCCTAGATAGTCTACCATCACCATGCTAGAAAATTGAACTACTTCCATTTAAATTGTATTATGAAGATTTTGAAGATTACCCGGCAAGATTAGGTACAAGTCACTGAGGTCCTCTCTTGAGCTGAATTGCCAGGCATTCAAACTCTACTGTAGAGAGAACAGCTTTAATGGGCTGGCCAAGTAGCTCAAATGCCAGGCATATGTTTATCTAAAAGACTATTTTATGAAGAACTTATATAAGGCAAGTGAGCACACAGTACAAGCGGTACAACGACATGCTCAACAACTCTCTAAAAAACTTTAGTACCAATTGTGGGACATGGGAGACCCTGGCACAGGACCACTCAGGATGGCATGCCCACCTTAAGGGACTGTACTCTATGAGTAAAGCAGGATCACAGTAGTACAAAGGAAATGTGAGACACACAAATCTAGAGACATCTCCATCTCAAATGTTCAAATAGACTGTGTGTACCTGTCCTTTGATAAAGCCTTCTGAGCTCCTAGTAGGCTGAGAAGCCACAGTCAAATGCACTCTACCTTGATTCCAACATCATGATGTTATTGTTTCTCTTTGAGTACAAAGGACAAAAAAAAACATAGAAAAAATAGAATATATGGCCACTTATCTAAGGAGTTTACATTCTAGTTATGGAAAACAGGAAACACAAATAAAGCAAGAGCAAACAATATAAAGAGTTAATATAATGAAATTGTGAATTATAGAACCTAAGTGCTAGGTTCAGCATGGAGGGAGATCATTGTAAACTGGATAAGCAAAGAAGGTTTCATGGAGAAAGTAAGACAGATGCAAAGCTATAATATCACATCTTAAGTAAGGGTGTACTTTCTAAATTTGTCTACATTTTTTTTTGCAAGTCTATTAAGTATGTTATCATTGAAAGGTTGTTGAATTGGAATGAATGGAGGAATGAATGAATGTAAAAGCATTTTAAAGTACTATGTGCTTATGTAGTGCCTGAACTATGCTAAGTACTAGAGATAGGAAAAGCAAAAGCAAGAAAGTCCCTGTCCTCAAGGAGTTCATATTCTAATGGAAGAGAACACATATAGGGGTATGGTTGCTAGGAATGGGTGTCGTGGTCAGGGAAGTTATAGAGATGGTAAGTAGAGTCATAAGTGTATTTGATTCCTGTACCCAGAGCTGGATGGGGAAAGCAGAAACAGAGGAGGGAGAGTGTATGACATCAAGACATGAAGCAGGAGTGGGTTTGGGTCAGGGATATATATAAAAAGCTCCCACTAGTCTGAAGCCCAAGGCCTAGGAGCAGGGCTGAAGTGCCAGATCAGAGGCTGAGAACAGAACAAAGTGGCACTGATATAGACAGCCAGTGAACAGTATGCTGGGTGTGAATCAAGAATTACAGAATCACTGAATATGGGAGTCTGAAGCTATCTCAGTGGTCATCTAGTCCTACCCATATATACACAAGAAAACCCCACTATTGTTAACAGTGGGTTTGGGGCAGGGATAGATATGAAAACAACTAAGCTGGAGCCCAGGGCCGAAAGGCAGGAGCTGGATAGAGGCAGGAGTCTCTGCCTAAAAATATCCATGGAAGGGGAACTTGCCACCTCTTACTGTAACCCATTCCACTTTTGGATTTCTCTTGTTCTCCATTCTGGCTTCTGGAGTGAAACAAAGCAATCTAATCCCCTTCTCCACATGACAGACAGCTCTTCAAATGCTCAAAGAAAGCAATCATCCTCTCTTCCTACCCCTGAGCTCTTCTCCAACTTAAGCATGCTCAACTTCTTCAAATGATCCTCATATTTAATGAACTCAAGGCCTTTCGCCATCCTGATTATTCTCCCATAGAGGTTCTTCAGCTTATCAATGTCCTTGTTAAACCATGGACCTAGTATTGAACACAATGCATCAGACAAGTTCTGAAGTGGGCACAGTATAGTGGGGACTCTCACATTCCTGCTGTTAGAAGTTATGCTTCTCTTAATGTGACCCAACATTATATCAGTTTTTGGCTGTCATATTGCTCTGCTATTTCACATAAACTTGTAGCACACCAAAATGCCCAGACAGATTTTAGAAAAAGCATTGTCTAAGCATACCTTAGTCTACAATGATTTTACTTGGAGTCAAGAAGAGGTGAGTTTGAATTCTACCTCAGATATTTCCTAGTTGTGTGAGCCTAAGCAAATCATTTAACCTCTTCTTGTCTCAGTTTCCTCATCTATAAAGTGGGGATAATTTACCTCCTAGGGTTAATGCAAGGATAAAATGAGATATTTTTAAAGTGCTTTGTAAACCTTAAAGCACTCTACAAATGTTAATGATTACTTTGTTTCTTCCATGTCATCTTCATGAAGTTGGTTTTTAATACCTTACATTTATGTCTATTGGATTTCATTTTTTAAGAGAAGATTTCACTGTGGTAACCTATTGGGATCTTTTTGTTGTCTGACTCTATCATTCAATATATTGGATCTAATCAACTTCATATCATCTAGAAATTTGACAGATATAATATCTATGATATTATTCAAGTTAATGATAAAAATGTTATAAAGCACAAGGTCTACCCCAGATCTCTGGAGTACTCCACTAGAGACCTCTTGCCAATTGACACTGAGTCATTTACAAATATTCTTTGAATCTCAGCATCAAACCAATTATAAATTCATCTTACTGTATTATCATCTAACCTTATCCCTTCACATTCTCTACAAGAATAATATGAGATAGTTTACCAAACCTTTGCTAAAACCTAGGCAAGTTCTCCATCTTTTCCAAAAGATAATACTGAAAACTTTGCTAAAGTCAGAAGGACCTGAGTTAGAATACAGCCTCCAAGATTTAGTAGTGTGGTCATGGCAAGTCACTTAACATGTCTCAGTCTTGATATATTCATCTGTAAAATAAGGATAAAACCTGTAGAACCTTATAGTGCCAACACAATATTCACAACGCTGATGGCCGCTATGAATATGTTGGCATAGTGCTCAATCACAAAATATAACAGACTCTCCATATAGAAGACAGAAGTAAAAACAATTTATTCAACACTAGAAAACCAGATTCCCAAACCAGTAAGCTGATTCCATCATAGCAGCAAAGAAGTTAATAAGGTATAATGACACAGAGAGCCACAGCATCCTTTAGCCTTCCCACAAACCAACATTTACTCACAAGCCTGTTGCCCCAGGTGTGTCCTCTCCTCTCTAACTGCTCTGTATCCCAGCTTCTTGTGGGCTCTGCTCCACCCTTCAGCAAACTCCTCCCACCAGAGGCACCATGTGATTACATTCAACTTATTAGGGGGCAGGGTATATATTCAAAGCAGGGAAGGTCTTGAAATTCCCTTAGGCAGGGAAGATCTTCAAATTACCATTACAAACCTACCACATAGGAGCATGATGAGGTTTAAATGATACAACATATGTAAGCATTTTACAAACTTTAAAATTCTATAAATGTCAGTCATTATTTTTCAGATGGAATCCTGTAAAGGTTTCAATCAGCCACATACCATGCATAGCAAGAATGTCTGTCCGTCATTGGCTATAGAAGAAAAATATAGCCCAGTAAAAAAAAAAAAAAACTAAATACAATAATGTACAATAGTGAATTGTTGGATTTTGACATTGAGGAAGAACTGATTTCCAGTTTTACATCTGGCATCTGTTAGCTATGTGACCCTGAGCAAAGTACTTCAGTAGTCTGAGCCTAAATTTCTTCATCTGTAAAATGGAAACAAGACTACCATCTACCTTAAAGGTTTGTTATGAAGTCAAATGAGATATTAAATGCTAAATATTTTTTCTAACAGTAAAGCAGTATGTAAATTCTGCCTGTTCCAAACAGATTAATCTCCAGGCCCATGTAAACAAAAAAATCAGCTTGTCAAAGATTTACTAAAAGAGGAATATTACCAAAGGAAAAGTAGTTTTCCATATTTACTAAGTCTCTGCTACCTGCCAGAGACTGTGCTTGGTGCTGGAGAATACAAAGACAAAAATGAAACTCTGCCTGTCCTCAAAGAGCTTGAATTCCAAAGGAGAAACAATATGGACACATATAGATACATCCGAAATATTTATGTCATAGATACAAGGTAATTTCAGAGAGAGAGGTAGGGAAGCCATAAGAAATGTCTCAGAAAGGAGGTAGAGTCTGAGCTAAGCACTGACAGAAAGACTAATGATAGTTTGTTATTTCACTGGCTTTTTCCCCTCTGGCTTTTATACCTACAATATTAAGATTCCCCTCTTCTTACATTCTATTAAGGATTTGCTCCCATCCTGAAAGTAAAGCCTCTCTAAATTGGGTCTTCCATTTAATATAGATACACAGGTATACAGATAAGTTAATGGATATGTACAAGGTTGGGTTGGGTGGATGTTTTAAGAGTTCTACAAGAACAGCAATTGTGCCTTAAGAAATTATGAAATGGACTGTTTCAGAGGAAAGTAGGAAATACTTCGAACTGATACAGAGTGAAATGAGCAGAAATAGGGGAACAACTTATGCAATCATAACATTATGGAGAAAAAAAACTTTAAAGAATTTAGAATTTCAGTCAGAGCAATGATAAACTATGAGTTGAACAGCATGAAGATGAAATATAACACACCTCCTGACAAAGAGGCAATCAACTTAAATTGTAGAAAGAGACACTCATTTTAAGACATGGCTATGTGGGAACTTATTTTGCTAGACCATGTAGCTATATATTGAGGGCTTTAACATGTTTTATTTTGCTCAATGAAGGAAAGAGAGATAGGGGAAGGGACAGATTTTTTTAAAAAAGATAAGTACATGAAAATACCTGTCAGTAGTCTTGTCATTAAAGAAAATTGTAGTTTCATTTTGAGAAACTACACTAAAAAACAAGTCTACCCAACATATTAATATTATCAATGTTAATATTAATTATAATGTTTTATAAAAATATGTTATAATCTTACTTTAATTTAAGATGTTTTGTATTTTCACAAAATATTCTTCACTAAAAACAAAAGAAAATTTCTATAAAACTCTAGGTTTTTTTATAAAATAGGAGGTATAATTTAATTTGTATTTTAAATCCATCATTATATTATAATAAGTTTTTAATATATGTTTGTTCAATTGAATTGAATTAAACTCTTCTTGGAAAAAAAGGAATTAAAAAAAGGCCAAGAGAGTATTAGAAGTTATATTAGTCAGAGGACTTAATCTTCAGTACAAATGGAGTTTGTGGCTCCATGTAGGATGAACGAAACAGCAAATCAAACTTTTTATTCATTTCACTTCTCAGAGAAGCAGGAAACTCATGAAGGATAGAAAAGGCCCCTCCAAATAAAGTGAAGATGTGGCCTCTGTGCCACTTTGCCGCATAGAGTTCTCACACTCCACTCCTCACTCACTTGACGCTATTATCTCAGGGGAGTAGCAGACTATGGAGTTAACATTCCATCCACCTGCTTTTCCCCTAAAGGGATTAATTCTGTCAATGTTTTTAGTTGATAGTGCTAGCTTGGCATTTCACTGCATCATAGAAGTAGAAAAAGTTTAGACAGCCCTATTCCTAGTAAAAAAGCTATTACTTGACCTGATAGACTTGCTTTTCACTTAAGACTTAAAGCATTCTTTCTCCTATCTACAACATTGGAAAAAAAAGTAACATGGGGAGCGGCTAGGTGGTGCAGTGAGTAGAATGCCGGCCCCGGAGTCAGGAGCACCTGAGTTCAGTTCCAGCCTCAGACACTTAACACCCACACACCCACACACACACACACAAACCTAGCCCTGTAACCTTGGGCAAGTTACGTAACCCCAATTGCCCTCCAAAAGGTAAAAAAAAAAAAAAGTAATGTCTCAATAAGGATACTGAAGGAAAATATTATTTGAAGTAATGTACATAATAGATAAATAATTCTAAAAAATTTTACATAAAAGGTAAAGTTGGTGGCTAAGGAAGAAATTAGAGATCAGATTTCTGATTTTGAGTTATGAGTTATGCTTGGTCCACAAAATCTCCCATTTGGCTCTCAAGGAGAAGGAATTTGTTTTTTTATCGTCCCACTGTGACTAAAACCAGCATTATTTGGCAACAGTTATCCAGCTTCAATGTCACAACACCATTATTGTTAAACAAAGAGTATGGATAAGGCCAAGATGCCTCAAGACTAGTATTCCTCATGGTAGTTTGCAATTTTCACTTCTGATCCTCGCCAAAACCCAAAGTACAGACACAGATGAAAATCAATCTAAATAAAAACAACCTTAGAAATGTTTTGGGCCTCCATGTGAAGAATGAATGAGTGATGACTTGGGCTGGGTTTTATTTTATCTGAACTAGATCCTTGATCTGGGTGCTAGTAAAAGTTTTATTACATGAGTGAAAACACACAAAGCTCAGACATCCAGAATTATGGCTTATACTGCTGAGTGACGGGCATGATCCATTTGGATAAAAATGCACCATCAGAGTAGTGGATGCCAACCAGGAGCTCATCTGCTTCACAAAATATCATAGAAGTGAATAGGTGGACTCTTTGATTTATCAGATCTTGCTGATGTCTAAGGTCTGATCACTTCCAATCTGTGTAATACCTTAATGTCAAGAGAAATTGTCTCCCAGAAGGACTCTGCACTGCTATGGTTTTATGGGTCTGGGCTCTTTTCTGATATGGACAGGATGGAGCACATAAAAACATTTAATAATAGACATATTTTTGCCTGAGAACAAACCCTACTTCTGCCTCCACAGGATGTTAGTGCTCTCCACAGACCTTGGGTTGATTACCCTCTATGGGAAGTGGTGGTTAAGTCTAATTAACTAATTTACTTCTAACAAGTATTTAATTAGGGCCCTTGCCCATATTCCCTTTTGAAGAGTCTTCACAATGAATGCACTTTTTAGATGATCTATTAATCTGGTTCTCTGACATAAGGTATTTGACTATGTAGAAAAGAAACAACCAGATGTCCTCTTGACTTTAAAGTTTTATAGTGTAAGATATTCTGAAAAATACAAACCTATGTGAGTAGACTGGCCCATAAATTGTTGATTGGTGTATTTCTTTGTTTGTTTTCATTAGATTTAGAGTTCATCTAGCCTAAAATTTTCATCATGTGGATGAGAAAACCAATGCCAAGGGTGAGGAAGTATTTTGTCCAAGGTCACATAGGTTAATGGGTAGCAAAGCCAGGATTTGAACCCAGGTTCTGTGACTCCAAATTCTACATAAAGTACAACTGCCAATGAAATCAACATAGAATCAATCATCCAATAGAATTTTACTGTTCCATTTTCAATTCTTCCTCAGAAATTTAATAAAAAAAAAAGATGTACTGTGTGTGGCAATGGGTTCTGATATTTTACCAGTAATAATGGAGGTAGTGTGATATGGTAGAAATAGCAATGCTCAGTTTGAATCAGGGATACATGATTTCAAGACTTGCCTCAGACACATACTAGCTGTGTGACCCTAGGCAAGTCACCTAATATCTCTCAGCTATGGTTCCTTCAGCTGTAATTGAGAGAGCTGAACTCAATGGCTCCTAAGTTCCCTTTAGTTCTAAATCAATGATCATATGATCCATTTCATTTATTTTAAATGTTAAACATTTAATGATAACAAATGTTTAATCATTTTAAAATGTTTAACACTCTTGTCTCCTCCCATCAAACTCACAACATGAAGTGAAAAAGACATAAAACCTCAAGGATTAAAAAAAATCTTTTCACATACTTAAATGCAGAACGATGTGTGTAGGTTTTTCACATATTTTTGTTAAAAATCCTAATCACAGAAGAAAAAAGGGTCAAATATGAAAGATGTTGTGGAAGTAAAATTGAAAATAGTTGATGCTTGAATGGATATGGGAATGAGAAAGATTGGAGATTTAAGGATGATTCTGAATTGGTAAACCTGGGTGACAGAAGAAAAATGGTATTCTCAGCAGACAGGGGCATTTAGAAAAGGAATGGCTTTGGGGGAAAATATCATACATTCTATTTTGGATTTGTTGAGTTTAATGGAGCAGCTAATTTGAAATGTACAACAGGTAGTTGGTAATGCAGGACTGGAGCTCAGGAAAGTCATTAGAACTGGTCATATTGATTTTGGGTCATCTGCATACAAATGATAATTTAACCACTGGGGGCTGATGAGGTCACCAAGATAAAGAAACTGGAGAGGGGGCTGGCTAGGTGGCACATGGGGGCGGTTAGGTGGAGCAGTGAATAGAGCACTGGCCTTGGAGGAGGACTTGAGTTCAGGCCTCAGACGCTTGACACACTTACTAGCCATGTAACTTTGGGCAAGTCATTTAACTCCAATTGCCCTCCAAAAAGCAAAAAAGAAAAAGAAAAAAAAAAGAAATTGTAGAGAAAGAAAAGGACCATGTCAGAAACTTAGGGGACATTCAATATAAGAGGTCATGCAAAGGATTGAACAAAGGACAGTGAGTAGTCAAATAGGTAAGGGGAGAAAGAGGAGAAAGCATTATTAAAATAAACCTAGAGAGAATATAGTATCTGGGAGAAAAAGTTTAAGAATGTCAAATGATGCAGCTTTTGATCAAGGAGGATATGGACAGAATTTTTTTTTAAGCATAAGATTTTTAAATGTCTTATCTGTTCACTAAATAAAGCAAATCCTGCAGGAAGAAATACTGCTAGAAAATTTTAGTTACTGCATGCAATGACTTATGCTACATTTCATGCTGGCCTCCCTCTAATTAATCCAAATTAAATGAGATTTTACTGTACTGAAAAAAAAAACACAACCTGCTACTACAAAAAATGAAAATAAAAATCCTAATCACAGAGTAAGAAAACTTAATTGGAGTACATCCATTATTTCTGAGTCGCAGATAAGAATTTGGATTTTCACTTTTGAACTGAAGATTCCACAAATTTTGAGAGTTTAGCCTGATGCTTCTAATTTAGAAGGATGTGCAAACATCCTTTCCAGGTTTTATGTGATTTTGTTTAAGTACCTAAGATATTGATGGCATGATGGTCTTCCTAGCTTGTGATTAAAAGAAAAACTATACAAAAATTGAATATTTTAGAGTAATTCAGATTCATCTAATCTTATATTCAGAAGGAACCTCTACTTGAAAAGAAAGGGGAATCCATTACCTCCTAAGACAATCCATCTGACTTGTGGATAGCCTAATCATTAGGAACTTCTCCCAATATCTAGCCAACATCTTCCTCTCTACCATGCAAGCATTGCTGTAAATTTTCTCTGGAAATAAGCAGAACAAATCTAATCTCTCTTCCATGTGACAGCCCTTCAAATACTTGAATTCTTATGACTTCAAAGTTAGCTAATCATTTTTAAATGCTATTCTTATCAGAAGGGTCATAGCAGATAGAGTCTGGACCTGGAGTCAGGAAGACTCATCTTCCTGAGTTCAAATCTGGTCTCAAATACTTCCTACCTGTGTGACTTTGGACAAGTCACTTGACTCTGTTTGTCGCAGTTTCCCCACCTGTAAAATGACCTGGAGAAGGAAATGGCAAACCACTTCAATATCTTTGCCAAGAAAACCCCAAGTGACATCATGAAGATTCAGACAATCCTAAAACGACTGAACAACAACAAATTCTTATCAGAAGTAGTCTCAATTTAGAGAAGAATAAAAATGTTATGGAAGAGCAAAATGCAATGTTGCTAATAATTAGTTCTATAGTCTTGGGCAAGTTAATAAACACTTCTGATTGTCCATGTCTTTATCAATAAAATAGGGCAGATTAGAACAGATATTCTCTCCGTTCCCTACAAGCTATAAAATTGTGATCCATTCTATACTTTTTTTTTTTGCTTTTTGGAGGGCAATTGGGGTTAAGTGACTTGCCCAAAGTCACATGGCTAGTAATTGTGTCAAGTGTCTGAAGCCAGATTTGAACTCAGGTCCTCCTGACTCCAGGGCCAGTGCTCTATTCACTGCACCATCTAGCCACCACAATTTTATACTTCTAAGAACTGGGGAGAGTAAGATGTAGTAACTGAAACTTGAATTTAATTAGTTAATCTCTCCCCACTCCATTCCCTGTCCTTAAGAGTTATAGCACGAGAGAAACTGTGAAGTTAAAATTTGATTTTTATCCAGAGGTAGGTTTCTACTAACAAAGGTCCAAAATATTTGGAGTGCAGTAAAAATTTGTGAAATTATACACTGATATTAAAAAGTATATACTACAACAAATCATTTCAACAATATCAAGGACTATTCAGTTGGTACAGAGCAATGTCCTAGGTATGGAAAGGTGACACATAGTTTAACTAAAATATGGTCCCTGCCCTCATGGAGTCTTTCCTTTAGTAAAAGAATAAAATTTATATGTAGATCAGTATAATACATCTGCTAAGTGCATCAGAGAGGCATATGTATTTTGTGATATCTGAAAGGTTAAGGATTGTTGCTAAAAACAAAGGCTTCATAGAGAAGATAACATATGAGTTAGATTTTAAAATAAATCAGGAATTTAACAAGCAAAGAGAAGGAGTGAGACTGGAATAGGGCCCAGCATGAGCAAATAAAGGATAGCAGAGAGTGGTTCATAGGACAGAGAAGTGTCAGTTTGGTGGTTATATAAAATATATGCTTATTAGTAATAGGAGGTAGTCTGGGACGGGTAAAATTGTATCATACAGACTCATAGCTATAGAAATCAAAAAGACTTCAAGTCACTTTTTATTCCAAATTTCTCATTTCACAGATGAGGGAACTGAGGTCCAAGGAGGTTTAGGGACTTACCCAAGGTCACATAGGCAGTAACACTTAGAGGTGATCTTTGAACACAGGTCATCTGACTCCAGAGCCAATGATCTTTCATGCATCCTGATTCAGATTACAGAGAGTTTTAATTCCAGGAAAGATAGTATCAAATGAGGGTCTGATGTTCAGAAAAATATATGGAGACTATAGATAATACTCCAGAGAAATACATGATCTTAATTTCAATAATGTAAAAAAACAAACCAACAACAAAACTCATATTACGTTTAAATGCCCGATATTTTAGGTGATATAATAAACTTAAAATGATTTCTCAATTACACTGAAAAACAATATAAAGCAGATAATCCAATACATTGTATTTTTCTCTTGAATGGATTATATATACACATGTTTTTACAGA
This sequence comes from Petaurus breviceps papuanus, assembly GCF_028583685.1. Classification (NCBI taxonomy): domain Eukaryota; kingdom Metazoa; phylum Chordata; class Mammalia; order Diprotodontia; family Petauridae; genus Petaurus; species Petaurus breviceps. The sequence goes on along the minus strand of NW_027187460.1, from coordinate 52,556,441 downwards.
GAGGGAGATGAAGAATAAGAGCACATTATTTCTCTTTTTATCTCATTTCATCTTACTCTAAAAACCTAGGGTAGAAAAGAGGTAGAAGATCAGCCTTGGAGCAAGGATTCTGGAGGGCTTTTGATTAATGAGGGATGAATGTTCAGTGAGAAGCAGTGGACAACAGAGGATTGAGATCCTGACTCAGACACAGAAGATGGAGGTACAAGATCTATATCAAACACATACTGACTGTAAGACTCAGGGCAAAACACTTCATGTCTCAGTGACTAAGTGAAATTTCATTTAGGAAACTCTCAACTGTAAATTACCATGACCTGCTAACTTGCATTGTAGATGGAGGCCTCTATGAGTGAAACCAGAGGTCCAGTTGTCCTTCTAGTCCAAGAAGTCCTCTACCTTGGTGCCCAAAAGAATGATAAAGACTAGAGGTATACTAGATACATTGGCATAATTTTTTAAATTCTCATCAGAAACTCCCTATACTGGTGAAATCAAAGGTCTGAATCTAATATATAACATCTCTTTGCACACACCAGCCTATAGGGAGATTGAAGTGGGTATGGAAATGGGGGAAAAAGGGTAGACCACCAATACATACATATATTTGTGTGTATGTATATGTATGTATATATATACACATATGTACATATATATCTATATGCATATATGTACACACAAATATATATGCGTGTGCATGTATATGTATATATATATATGCCCCTATATATAGTTGCCCAAAGATTTTAAATATTTTAACAACAATCAATATAGTGAGTGAACTTCATGTGAGTAACTGGAGATTGAGTATAATAATCGCATGGGCAAATTTATAAGTTAAATAGCAACATATCTGAGCAGGAAAAAAATACTTCTCCACCATTAATCCATCTGGAAGTGGCTCAGAATAAATTTCTGGGAAACAAAAGCATTTGGAGGAATATGTTGAGGCAAAGTTAATAAATAACAGTTTCTTATGGTAAACAAAAATAGCTTTTCACAGGTGTTTCCAGGTATATGAACATTTAATTGTACTTGAAAAGATCTTGATAAGTATAGTCAAAGAGACCAGGGCCTCCCTACCCTGGATTGAGGCTCTAGATCCTTTTCTTCTAAAAATAAGCCAAAATCTCTTTTCCCCCATAGCAGCAAACAAGCCAGGAAATTCCAGGTCATGTGACTAAAATGAAAAAGGATGAAAAATTTTCTCTGATATTCCCCAAATCTCAAAAACTCCCTGAAATAAGAATTGTCCTCAAGAGGTAAAATAGAGTTGTCCCCCAAGGGCAAGACACCAAAAAAATCTAATGAGTTAACAACCTGATTTCAACAACAGAGAAAACTAATCCCCAATCCCAATTGTACTCATTCAGCACTCCAACCTCCCCAAATCCCTAGGCTTGGCTTTAAGATCCACTAAGAAAGTTTCTTATTCCTCTTGTATCTGGAGGCCCACCTGCATTCACTCTCACCCCACCATTATTTGGCAATAAGCAGAACTCAAGTTTGGCCATGATAAAGAAAAAGAGTGCTTAGGAAAATGTCATTTGTCCTAATGACAATGACACTAGGTTTAGGATAATATCACACTGAACCAGTGCTGTATTAGAGAACTAAATATCAGAAGGAAATGGTGTAGGGTGAGAATTTGGCAGTGGGAGGAGGTGCTGCAGCAGGCCTGAAGAAAAAGTGACTGGCATCAACTTGGTGCCAGTTCTGTCCTTCCAGAAACTACTTGGGGGTTGGGAACTGAGGCTGGTGAAAAGGGAATTTCCCAATGTGAAAAGTGAATGAGACAGTTTTGAATGATATGACTATTCTGCACCCATTATATACTACTGAAAGGAATGATTTTTTTTCCAAAAAGGAAAGGAGTTCAAGATGAAACCCAACATGTTCTGTAAAACTGAACTTAATTGTCAATGAAAAAAAGGATCAACATTCAATGAGAGACATTTAAAGAATTTTTTTCTACTTAATAGTATTTTTTTTCCAATTACATGTAAAGATAGTTTTCTTTTTTTCTTTGTTTTGGAGGGCAGGGCAATTGAGGTTAAGTGACTTGCCCAAGGTCACACAGCTAGTACGTGTGAAATACTTGAGGTCACATTTGAACTCAGATCCTCCTCACTCCAGAGCTGGTGCTCTATTAATTGTGCCACCTAGTTGCCCCCAAGATAGTTTTCAACATTCATTTTTATAAGATTTTGACTTCCAAATTTTTCACCCTTCTCTCTTCCCAAGATTGCAAGCAATCTGATATAGGTTATATATATACAATCATGCTAAACATATTTTCACACTATTGATTTTGAATTAGAATCAGAACAAAAGGGAAAAAACCACAAGAAACAAAAAACAAACAGTGAAAATAGTTTTCTTTGATCTACATTCAGACTCCATACTTCTTTATTGAGATGTGGATTCCATTTTCTGTTAGGAATCTTTTGGAATTTTCTTGACTTACTGTATTGCTGAGAAGAGCTAAGTCTATCATAGTTGATAACTGCATAATATTGCTATTAGTGTGTGTGCAATGTTCTCCTGGTTCTGTTCACTTCACTCAGCATCAATTCATGTAATTCCAGTAATTTCCAGTGTAATTTCCAGTTTTTTTATGAAATCCACCGTTTATCATTTATTATAACACAACAGTATCCCATTACATTCATATACCGCAACTTGTTCAGCCATTCCCCAATTGATGGGCATTTCCAATTCTTTGCCACCACAAAAAGAACTGCTATAAATATTTTTGTACTTTGGATCCTTTTCCCTTTTTCATGATTGCTTTGGGAAACAGACTTAGTAGTGGTACTGTTGGATCAAAAAGTATGTGGTGCTACAGCCTTTTGGACATAGTTCTAAATTTCTCTCCAGAATGGTTGGATCACTTCACAACTCTACCAGCAATACATCAGCATTCCAGTTTTCCCACATCTTCTCCAACATTTATCATTTTCCTTTTCTGTCATATTGGTCAATCTGATTGGTGTGAGGTAGTACCTCAAAGTTGTTTTAATTTACATCTTTCCAATCAATAGTGATTTAGACAATTTTTTCATATGATTATAGATAGCTTTAATTATTCCATCTGTAAACTGTCTGTTCATATCCTTTGATCATTTGTCAATTGGGGAATGACTTTTATTCTTATAAATTCGACTCAGTTCTCCATATATTTTAGAAATGAGAGTTTTATCGGAAATACTTTTTATAAAAACTCTTTCCAAGCTTTCTGATTTCCTTCTAACTTAGTTTCATTGACTTTGTTTGTGCAATATATTTTTAATTTAATATAATCATAATTATCCATTTTGCATTTCATAATGTTCTCCATGTTTGTTTGGTCATAAATTCTTCCATTCTCCATAGATCTGACAGGTAAACTATTCTTTGCTCTACTAATTTGCTTATGATATCACTCTTTATGTCTAAATCATGTACCCATTTTGACCTTATCTTGGTATATAGTAAGATGTTGGTCTATGCCTAATTTTTGCCATACTATTTTCCAATTTTCCCAGAAGTTTGTGCTTAATAGTGAGTTCTTATCCCAGAAGCTGGAATATTTGGGTTTATCAAACCATGGATTACTACAGTCATTTACCACTGTGTGTTGTGAACCTAAACTGTTCCACTGATCCACCACTCTATTGCTCAGCCAGTATGAAATAGTTTGATGATTGCTGCTTCATAATATAGTTTTAGATCTGGTAGAAGCCACCTTCCTTTGCTCTTATTCATTAATTCTCTTTATATTCTTGACCTTTTATTCTTCCAGATGAATTTTGTTATTATTTTTCCAGCTCTAGAAAGTAATTTTTGGTAGTTTGATTGGTCTGGCTCTCAATAAGTAAATAAATCTATGTAGATTTGCTATTTTTATTATATTAGCTTGTCCTACCCATGAGCAATTGATATTTTTCCAATTGTTTGTATCTGATTTTATTTGTGTGAAAAGTGTCTCATATAGTGTTCAAATTGTTCCTGGGTTTGTCTTGGCAGGTAAATACTCAAATGATTTATATAGCCTACAGTTATTTTAAATGGAATTTCTCTTTCAATCTCTTGCTGCTGTGCTATGTTGTTAATATATAGTAATGTTGATTATTTATGTGGATTCATTTTATATCCTGCAACTTTGCTAAAGTTGTTTATTACTTCAAGTTGTTTTTAGTTGATTCTCTAGGAAGTGCTAAGTATACCATCATATCATCTCCAAAGAGTGATAGTTTTGCTTCTTTATTGCCTTTTCTCATTCCTTTCATTTCTTTTTCTTCTCTTATTGCTAAAGCTAAAATTTATAATACAATAGTGAATAATAGTGGTGATAATGGACATCCTTGTTTCATCCCTGATCCTACTGGGAAAACTTCTAGCTTATCCCCATTTCATATAACAACACCTGCTGATGATTTTAGGTAGATAACTACTTAACATTTTAAGGAAAACTCCATTTACCTCCATGTTCTCCAGTATTTTTTTTAAAGGAATGGGTATTGTACTTTGTAAAAAAAAACCTTTTTCTGCATCTATTGAGATAATAATATAATTTCTGTTAGGTTTGTTATTGATATATTCCCTTATGCTGATAGTTTTTCTAATATTGAACTAGTCCTGCATTCCTTGTAAAAATTCCACTGGGTCATAGTGTATTTCCTGTAATCTCTTTGCTAATATTTTATTTACATTTTTTGCATCAATATTTGTTAGGGAAATTGGTCTACAATTTTTTTTTCTTTATGTTTTGGCTCTTCTTGGTCATGTATCAGCACCATATTAGAGTTATAAAAGGAATTTTGTAAGACTTCTTCTACACTTATTTTTCCAAATAGTATATATAGTATTGGAGTTAACTGTTCTTTAAATGTTTGGTAGAATTCACTTGTAAATCCATCTGCCCCTGGAGATTTTTTCCTAGGGAACTCATTGATTGCTTGTTCAATTTCTTTTTTTTTCTGAAATGGGGTTATTTAAGTATTTTAGTTTCTCTTCTGTTAATCTAGGCAGTTTATATATTTCTAAATATTCATCCATTTCACTTAGATTGTCAAATTTATTGGCATACAGTTGAGCAAAATAGCTTCTAATTAGTGCTTTAATTTCCTCTTCATTGGTGGTGAATTTACCCTTTTCATTTTTGGTACTAGTTATTTGCTTTTCTTCTTTTTAATCAAATTAACCAAAAGTTTATCTATTTTACTGTTTTTTCCCATAAAACTAGCTCTTCATTTTATTTATTAGTTCAATAGTTTTCTTACTTTCAATTTCATTAATCTCTAATTTGATTTTCAGAATTTCTAATTTGGTGTCCAATTGGGGATTTTTAATTTGTTCCTTTTACAGCTTTTATAATTGCATGTCCAATTCATTGATCTGCTCTTTCTCAATTTTATCCATGTAAGCTTTTAGAGATATAACATTTCTCCTAAGAACTTCTTTGGCTGCATCCCATAAATTTTGGTATGCTGTCTCACTACTGTCATTCTCTTTGATGAAATTATCTATTGTTTCTATGATTGGTTGTTTGAACCACTCATTCTTTGGGATTACATTATTTAATTTCCAATTAATTTTTAGTCTACCTTTCCATGGCCCTTTACTACATGTAATTTTTATTGCATCATGATCTGGAAAAAGATGCATTTAATATTTCTGCCTTTCTGTATTGGATTGTGAGAATTTTATGCCCTAATACATAGTCAATTTCTGTGTAAATGCCATGTACCACTGAGAAATAGGCATATTCCTTTCCATCCCCATTCAATTTTCTCCAGAGGTCTATCATATCAAACTTTTCTAAAATTCTATTTACCACTTTAACTTCTTTCTTGTTCATTCTGTGGCTAGATTTATGTAGTTTGAGAGGGGAAATTGAGGTCCCCCCCAAGTATAATTTTGCTGTCTATTTCTTCCTATAACTCACTTAGCTTTTCCTCTAAGAATCTGGATGCTATGCCATTTGATGCAAATATGTTTAGCATTGATATTACTTTATTGTCTATGTTACCTTTCAGCAGGATGTAGTTTTTTATCTCTATTATTTTATTTTATTTTTTAAAGCAATTGGGGTTAAATAACTTGCTCAAGGTTACATGGCCAGTTATTTTTTGTGTGGGTGACGAGTATCTGAGGCCAGAACTGATCCCAGGTCTCCCAATGCTGGGGCCAGGCTCTTATTCACTGCACCACCTGGCTGCCCCTATCATGTCTTTTAATTGGATCTACTTTTGCTTCGTCTGAGATCAAGATTGCTACCCTTGCTTTTTTTTTTAACTTTAGCTGAAGCATAATATATTCTCCTCCAGCCTTTTATCTTTGCTCTGTGTATCTGCTTCAGATGTATTTCCTGTAAACAACATATTGTGGGATCCTAGTTTTTAATATACTCTGATAACCACTTTCATTTTATGGGACAATTCATATTCACATTCACAATTACGGTTACTAAGCAGCCTCTAACAGTCATCCAGATTTACACAAGTATGTGAATAGGGCCAGCTTCCTGGAAGCAGGTATTTGTGATAACTTCTTTTCTCAGGGCCAAAGTATGTGTCCTTAGGTTGGCAGTGGAATGAATGCACATGTATTTTAAAATCTTTTTTTCCTATAAGTGACTATTCCACTGGTGATTTGCATCAATAAATCCTGTAATATATCAACAGAATTTGAAAGTGTGTTTTTGCTCTTGAGAATCCCAGACCAAACAGCCAGAGATTAAGTTATAAACATGCAGCATCAACAAGAAGTCTGCCCAACTAATATAAATAAGCCCTTATTTGGAAGGCTATAGCATGCTATTAGAAAAGTAGCAAGGGAATAGGCATGACGTGAGCTGAGTTTGAATGTCAGCTCCAATACTTGTCAATTATTTGATAAGCCCTTTAGTCTCTCTGGACTTAATTCCTCCTTTATGCAAGGTAGGCATTGAAGAAGATAGTCATTCAAACTCCTTCCATCTCTATAATTTTTTTATTAATAAGTTATAAGAGATTACTTGTCTTTGAAATATATGTGGGCATACTGTGTGGCTACTTGTAATTCTCAATAGTGTATGAAAATATCAGTCACCTAAAATGGGAGGGAAGAGAGATAAAGGAGGAAGGGAGAAAGAAAGAGAGAGAAAGAGAGAAATAAAATGAGAAAGTAAGAAGAGAATGAAAGGAAGAGAAAGAAAGAGGGGGAGAGATGGAAGAAGAAAGGAAGGAAGGAGAAGAAAAAAGAAACAAAGGAAAGAGGGGAGGAAGAAGGAAAGAAAGAAGGAAGGCAGCCAGGAAGGAAAGAAAGGAGAGGAAGAAGGAAGGAAGGAAAAAAGGAACAAAGGAAGGAAGGAAGGAAGGAAGGAAGGAAGGAAGGAAGGAAGGAAGGAAGGAAGGAAGGAAGGAAGGAAGGAAGGAAGGAAAAAAGGAAGGAAGGAAGGAAGGAAGGAAGGAAGGAAGGGAAAAAAGGAAGGAAGGAAGGAAGGAAGGAAGGAAGGAAGGAAGGA
>NW_027187460.1:52493607-52548852 GCF_028583685.1 Petaurus breviceps papuanus | reverse complement strand
GAAGGAAAAAAGGAAGGAAGGAAGGAAGGAAGGAAGGAAAAAAGGAAGGAAGGAAGGAAGGAAGGAAGGAAGGAAGGAAGGAAGGAAGGAAGGAAGGAAGGAAGGAAGGAAGGAAGGAAGGAAGGAAAAGAAATAAATAATACTGCTAAAAGTTACAGCCATCAAAAAATAAGGGAAAACCTTCTCAGAAGGGGTGGCTAAGTGGCACAGTGAGTAGAGCACTGGCCCTGAAGTCAGGAAGACCTGAGTTCAAATCCAGTCTCAGACACTTAACACACTTACTAGCCATGTGACTTTGGGCAAGTCACTTAACTCCAATTACCCTCCAAAAAAAAAGGAAAAAAAAAACAGAAGTTACTCAGAGTTTCATTGAGTTCTTTGTAGTACTCCAATTACCCTCCAAAAAAAAGGCAAAAAAAAAGAAGTTACTCAGAGTTTCATTGAGTTCTTTGTAGTATAGCTCTTTTAATGTCAGTTTTCTTGAAATGCATATTTGGTTTATACCTAGATGTGTAATAAAAAACATTTTCTTTAAGGTCTATCCTGCATTTATTTGCACAAGAACAATGCCAATGACCTGTGTTTAAAAGGCTTTTGTAAAAATCCCATAAAGCTACTTAACTAAATAAGAACTGGACATTGAGGCATACCCACTCTATCTGTTTCACTCTGACCTATCTCTCCAGATCACTTCCAGAAAGCCTTCTTGCCTTCAAACATTAGTAAAAGTGGAGCTGGAGGAAATGAGGAGGGAGCTAGAAACAGAATGCATTTAGTCCCTTTTTGATTTCTCTCATATTATCCCTCCAAAACTTTATCTAACCAAAGCATCTGTCCATCCAATTACCTGTGTTATCTTGGCCGAATTATATAAACCCTTTGTCACTCAAGTTTCCTTATAAAAAGAATCAGGGCTGGATTAGAAGATCTTTAAGGTTTTACTCAACTCTGAATGGATAAATCTCCTTTTGTGTGCAAATCTTTGGCAACTTTCCACATAATAAATGAACATCTAGCTTTTATTAAATGCTCTGTGCAATATACATCAGATCTTAGTGATTAGGAAGTGTTGGCACATAGTAGGTGCTTAATAAATGTTTATTGTGAGTGACTGCTTAACTCTTAAACCATCAATGGATGGTAAGCCCTATAAGGTTAGAGCAACATTATTCTTTTCCTTCATTATTCTTTTTTTTTTCTTTTTGGAGGACAATTGGGTTAAGTGACTTGCCCAAAGTCACACAGCTAGCAATTGTGTCAAGTGTCTGAGGCCAGATTTGAACTCAAGGCTTCCTGACTCCAGGACCTGTGATCTATTCACTGCGCCACCTAGCCGCCCCATTCCTTCATTATTCTTGCATTGGATCAAAAAGACATTAGGGTCCTTTATTCCACATTTGGAGCATCTAGTTAGTACAGCAGAGAAGAATGCCAGGCCTGGAATCAGGAAGACTCATTTTCATGAGTTCAAGTATGGCTTCAGATACTTGGCAAGTTACTTCACCCAGTTTACCTCAGTTTCCTCATACATTAAAATGAGCTGGAGAAGAAAGTGGCAAACCACTCCAGTATCTTTGCCAAGAAATCCCCAAATGGTGTCTGGAAGAATCAGCCATAACTGAAACGACTAAACAACAAAATTCCAGGTTTCTCTATTACTTTTAAGGTACCATCTTCTGCCCATTCACCCAGGCTCTCAACTTGATTGTCATCCTTAACTCTTAACTCTATCTTACCCCCTCCTCCCATATCCAATATGTTCCCAAGATCTGTGGATTTTATCTTCATAATTTCTTTCTTGTACCTCCCTTCTTTCCTTTGAAACTGACATCATTTTGGTACCTGATCTTATCATTTTATTCCTGGACTAGTGCAATAGCTTGTTGGCTGTTCTCCCTGTTACAACTGTCCCCACTCCAGCCCACTCTCCACTCAGCTGTCAAAGGGATCTTCTTAAAGTGTAGTTATGACCATGTCACTTAACCTATTCACTATATTGCAGTGGCTTCCTATCACTGCCAGCATAAAATCCTCCATTTGATATTCAAAGTTCTTCATAGTTTTGCCCCCTGCCTTTATGTCATCTTACACCTTACTCTCTACACCCCCCACATATGCTGTAATCCAGTGACGCCAGCCTCCTTGATGGTCTAGAATAAGATACTCCATCTCCAGACTCTGGCCATTTTCACTGGCTGTCTTCCTCATGCACAGAATATTCTCCCTCATTTCTGTCTTTTAGCTCCCCTACCTTTCTGCAAAACCCAGCTAAAATCTGACCTACAGGAAGTCTTTCCTGATCCCCCTTAATTCTACTGCCTTTCTTTTGTGAATTGTTTCCACTTTGTCACTACATAGTTTGTCTGAATATAGTTACTTAAATGTTGTCTTCCCCATTAGAATGTGAGCTTCTTGAGAGCAGAGATTGTGTTTTGTCCTTTGCATCCCAAGCACCTAGCACAGTGACTGGAACATAGTAGGTACTTAATAAATGTTTATTAACTGCATAACTGAGCAGGCTATAGGTTGTATGAAAGCAGGAACCTGGTCTTATTTTTTTTATCAACCCCAGATGACTACTCTATACACAGTAGAGGCTTAATAAGTTTCAATAAATGAAAGAGGAAAGCTTAAGAAAGAATGATTGAAAAATTCTGTTACACAGTCAAGATAATATAAAATATTAGACTTTAGGAATAATACAACATGCTAATGCACAACACACACATAATAGTAATAACAATAATATATAGCTAACATTTATATTGTACTTACTATATTCCAGGTACTGCCAAGCCCTATAAAATACCATCTTATTTGATTCTTACAACCCTGTGACATAAATGCTATTATTATCCTCTTTTTACATTTGAGGAAACTTAGGTAACAGAAATTAAATGATTTGCCCAGGGTCACACAGTTTCTGAGGTTGTGGATTTCAACTCAGGTCTACCTGAATCCAGGCCCAGTATTCTATCCATTTCACCATCTAACCAATTCACTCCCCCATACAAGTTAGATCAAGGCCAGGACCATCCTGAAAGGTTTGTTTAGACTTTGAACTGATTCAAAGCAATCTCACTCATTATCGAGTAGGAATAAGCATCATCAGGGATTCCCAATGAACATTATAGGGGATCTTCCAGATTAATACTGTTTTAAAATAGTTATTATTATTAACAACAACAATATTTATGTAGCATGTTATGATTTGCAAAGGACTTTACAAATGTTAAATCATTTTATCCTAACAACTACCCTGAGAGATAGTTGCTATTAATATTACCATTTTGCAGATGAAGAAACTGATGTAGATAGCAGTTGTCATTTGCCCAGCATCAAACATCTAGTAAATATCTAAAGCTAGATATGAATTCAGGTCTCCTTACTCCACTGTGGTCTCAAACCTGTCAAACAATTTGTCCCAATAGCCATGAAGGCAGAGAAAGCAGGAGCTGTGCAGTACTTCAAGTTTGGAGTCAGAGGAGTCAAAATCATCCACTGAATCCTGGGTATGGCCAATCATCCTGACTTGCCACTGTACTTCAATGACTCCAGAAGAGAGATAGGCTGATGATTTTGTGCAACTCTTTCTCACTTAAACCCAATTCACATAGGAGTCAAGATACCACCCTGTGGTATCATTGGTCCTCTTTGAAAACAAGGGACAAACAACTCCACAGTTATATCTTCTGGGTCACCTAATTGACTATTATACCAGAGGTCTGCTGTTGTCACTGAAAGATGAAGAGAGGGGAACTAAGAAAAAAATTTCATGGGATCATTTACCTCCATTAGCAAAGGTTAGACAAATGCAAAAAACTAAGTCAGATAAAGTTCCCTGATGCCAGTATTCACAACATCTAATGTGGCTCTAACCTATATCTATAATGTGGATCAACTAGTTGTATAGACTGATATTCATCTGATATTTGTTCACTTGTCCTGGGTTCCCCCGTTAGTGGAATATTGTGACAAACCTTTGAAAGATTGCTCACTTATCTCATAGCCAGAATGACAAAAGTACCCATTTACCAATTGTTTTCAGAAAAGCACTGCACATATATCAAAATTTAATCACTGAGAGTCAGTTGACATTTATACACTTCCCTTCTCCCTCACTATAAATTGCACATCAGACCTCACTGGAAATGCCTATTCTCTAACCCACTGTATCTCTTTGATTTTTCCTTTCTTACCTGAGATAGGGAATTCTAAGGAAAGGAATGAAGCAACCCTGAGGCCCAGATCATTCCATCCCAAACTACATATTATATTTCTAACAAAATACATCTATGAACTGACTGTTTAATTCACAAGTTATTCTTTAGAGAAGATAATGGCTATGTGGGTCAAATTCAATTAAACTCACAATTCAACAAATATTTATTGTGTTTATCATTTCTATATCTGTTTTCCACTTTCTGTTGAGTGCAGTTCTTTCCTTCTAGTTACTTAGATTCTCAACCTTATGTGTCACCTTTGACTCTTTCTTTTCCTTCACACCCTCCCCCACCCAACTTGACAACTCCTGTTGCTTCTATCAAGAGACATCTTTCATACTCAACACTTCCACACTGAGAGAGTCAGCATCACCTCTCAAATGTGCTATTGAAATAGCCTTGTGGGGCAGAGCCAAGATGGAGGAGTAGAAGCACAAACTTGGCATGACCTCCCACTCCAATCACTTCTAATACATGTAAAAAATGACTCTAAACTTTAGAGCTACAGAACCCACAAAGAGACAGACAGAAACAAATCTCCCACTGAAGGCAGCCTGCCAGGCCAACAGAAAAGGTCTATCGCACAACGCTGGGAGCTGAGCACAGTCCCATGTGAGCCATAGTTCTGGTCCCAGGGTGGCCCCAATCAGTGGAAGCCTGAGCAGACTTCAAGAGAGTGAATCACCAGCAGCTGTGGTGGTATCCTGCCTTCTCAACTCACAAATGTCAAAGACAAAGTAAAAGAACAGTGTGGAACTCTCTTGGAACAGGGGAAGATGGAAGAGCACCATCTGGCCCCTGCTCCCAGGGCAAGAAGCAGCAAAGAAGCAGCAGCTGTGTAGTCCTGCTGCGTGGCTGCCTCAGGAGCTCCTGGCCTGCAGATTGTAGGGGGACCAAGCAACCATTCAAAAGGTAATTGCTCTTGCTTTAACCTGGATCTCAATCATGGTGGAGGTCCTGGGGTGTGTGCCCAGTGTGCCAGAACTTGTGAGGACTACAGGGAGGGTGCCCTCCTAATAGCTCTGGCAGCTGCAAAAACCCCAGCAATTTGGGACAAAGCTCTCTCCACTCTGGAAGCAGAGGTCTACCATGGCAAAGAGCTCAAAAGTCAAGTAATTGGCTGGTAATATGAGCAAGCAAATAAAGCACAAACAGACCAAAGAATCGTTTTTAGGAGACAAAAAGGATCCAGGCATGGAGTGGAAGGAAGACAGTGAAGTCAGAACTCCTGCATCAAAAGCCTCCAAGAAAAATATGAACTGGTTACAGGTCATGGAGGAGCACAAGAAGAATTTTGAAAATCAAGTAAGAGAAGTGGAGGAAAAATTGGGAAGAGAAATGAGAATGATTCAAGAAAATCATGAAAAGTAAGTCAACAGCCTGCTAAAGGAGACCCAAAAATACACTGAAGTAAATAACACCTTAAAAAATAGACTAACTCAAATGGCAAAAGAGGCCCAAAAGGTCAGTGAGGAGAAGAATGCCTTAAAAAGATGAATTTTCCACATGGAAAAGGAATTTCAAAAATTCATGGAAAACTCACTCAATAAATCTTTCAAAATTAGACTGGAGCAATTGGAAGCTAATGACTTTATGAGAAATCAAGATACTATAAAACAGATCCAAACAAATGAAAAAAATAGAAAGCAATGTAAAATACCTCATTGGAAAAACCACTGACTTGGAAAATAGATCCAGGAGAGATAATTTTAAAAATTACTGGACTACCTGAATGCCATGATCAAAAAGAGAGCCTAGACACAATCTTTCAAGAAATTATAAAGCAAAATTGCCCTGATATTCTAGAACCAAAGGGCAAAATAGAAATTGAAAGAATTTACTGATCACCTCTTGAAAAAGATCCCAAAAACAAAACTCATAGGAATATTATAGCCAAATTCCAGAGTTCCCAGGTCAAGGAGAAAATAGTGCAAGCAATCAGGAAGAAACAATTTGAGTACTGTGGAAACACAATCAGAATAACATGAGACCTAGAAGCTTCTACATTAAGGGATCAAAGAGCTTGGAATATGATATTCTGGAGGTCAAAGTAGCTAGGACTAAAACCAAGAATCACCTGCCCAGCAAAACTCAGTATAATGCAACAGGGGAAAATATGGTCATTCAATGAAATAGAGGATTTTCAAGCATTCTTGATGAAAAAAACAGAGCTGGACAGAAAATTTGACTTTCAAATACCAGAAGCATGAGAAGGTAAACAGGAAAAAGAAATCATAAGGTACTTATTAAAGTTGAACAATTTACACTCCTACATGGTGTAATGGGAATGTAAATTTAAAGATCTTCCCTACCCCTAGGCTAAAGTGTACCTGGAGCCTGGGGTAGGAGGCTTGTTTTTCAGTAGATACTTCTTGATTGGCCAGTGAGTCAATAAGGTTGTTACATTCTCTGAGCCAGGAGAAGGCTATATAAGCCCTGATGTGTAGCTTTGTTTTGGGGTTCACTTTGAGAAGTGTTCTGTGATTTCATCTGGATTCTGGGAAGCCATTGTCCAGAGCCCCCCCGGCTTTGAAACCCAGATGTTGTTTGGTATGGATGTAATGGCTGGACAGTTTGGAAATCTGTCTACTTGATCTGTTTCTGTCTTGATAATTGTGTCTGTGTACTTTGAAGTTTGGGACCTTTTTCCCCTGAACTAGGTGAATGATACATATCTGACTGATTAAAGTAAGCTTGTTAACCCATTTTGAGTTGCTTTCCTTTATCAAAGCAGATCCAAGAACCTGTGGTGGCAGCAAACCCTGAGGACGCTTGGGGTGCTTGCTGCTACACATGGAAAAATGATAATTGTAACTCATGAGACTTTTCTCAGTATGAGGATAGTTGAAAGGAATATATGTATACATACATATATATGTATGTATAGAAGTGCATGTGTGTATATAAATATATATGTGAGTGTGGGCATATGTATGTTCATGTAAACATAGACAGAGGGCAGAGGATGAGTTGAATATGAAGGGATGATATCTAAAAAAAAATTAAAAGGTGAGAGAGGAATTAATTGGGAGGAGAAAGGGAGAGATAGATTAGGGCAAATTATCTCATATAAAAGAGGCAAGAGAAAACTGTTAGAATGGAGAGTGAAAGGGAATGGAACAACCTTATTCAAGCTGAATTTGGCTGAAGGGGGGAATAACCCACTCAACTGTTTATCTTACCCTACAGGAAAATAGGGAGGTAGGGCATAAGAGGGGGATGATAGAAGGGAGGGCAGATTGGCAAAGAGGGTAGTTAGAAGCAAACATTTTTAAAAAGGGATAATTTTCTCAAAGGAGAAAATAGAATAAGTGGGGGGGGTGGGATAGGATAGAGGAAAATATTGTTAGTCTTTCATAATATAACTACTATGGAAATGATTTGTGTAACTACACATGTCCAACCTATATTGAATTGCTTATCTTCCCAGTGGAGGTGGGTGAGGAGGGCAGAAGGGAAAAAAATCTGGAACTCAAAGTTTTAAAAACAAATGTTTAAAATTTTTTACATGCAACTGAGAAATAAGATACACAGGCACTGGGATATAGAAATCCAACTTGCCCTACTAGAAAGTTAGGGGGGTGATGAGGAAGGATATAAGAGAGAACAGATTAGGGGTATTCAGTAGGATTGCTATTTTGGGGTGAGAGGTGAGGGGAAAGACAGGGAGAAAAAATTGTAACTCAAAATCTTGTGGAAATGAATGTTGAAAACTAAATTAATTTTTTAAAAAATTTAAAAATTAAATTAAAAAAAGGAAATAGTCTTTAATTGGTCCTCCTCCTCCAGTCTCTCTGCTCTCCAATTCATTTCCACACAGCTGCCAAAATAGTCTTCCTAAATAAACTCTGCTTAAGAATCTTCAATGGCTCCTTACTAAGTATGGAAGGAAATAGAAATTTTTCAGGTTGTAATTTAAAGCACTTCACAATTTGGTTACAATTAACTTTTCCATACTTCTCCCCTATCCCACTCCCTACTAATCCCCATCACATACTTCAGCAAAACTAGATAAGTTGATGTTCTCCAGTCTCAAGACTTTATCTGACCCATCAGAACTATTGCATAAGCTTACTCTAATGTATAGAATCAATGCTTTTTCTTCTCTTCTTGGCATCTTAGAACCCCTTAGTTTCCTTTGAAACCCAGCTCAAGTACCATCTCTTTGAAAAATCTTTCCTGATCACCTTAATCATTAGTGCTTGCTCTCTCTACTTCGAATTATTGTTAGATGACCAACTTTGATAGACTTAGCTCTTCTCAGTAATACAATAATATAAGACAATTCCAAAAGACTCATAATGAAAATGCTGTCTGCATCCAGAGAAAGAACTGTGGAGTCTGAATATAGATCAAAACTTACTATTTTCTCTTTTCTTTTTGTTCTTTCTTTCCCATGGTTTACCTTTTTGTTTTGATTCTTCTTTCATAATATGACTAATGTAGAAATATGTTTAATATGGTTATACATGTATAGACTATGCCAGATTGCTTGCAGTCTTGGGGAGGTAGAAGGGGAGGGAGAAAAAATTTGGAATTTGAAATCTTATAAAAGGGAATGTTGAAAACTATCTTTACATGTAATTAGAAAATAAAATAAAATACTTTTAAGTGGGGGGAAAAAGATAGGGATATCATCATTTTTCTATTCTTTTATTATGACCATATTACATCATTTGACAGAATTATCACTACTGAAATTGACAGTGTATAAACTGCTCTATCATTTAACTAAATTTGACCTATGAATCATCCCATAGAAAAGCATATAAAAGAAATGAGAAGTTTGCTTTGAAACTATTTTAAGGCCAAAGATATCAAATAACAGGAGAAAATTTCCATTGAAGCTCAAAGTAACAGAACTACATTAAATATGCCACAGACTTGTTACCATTCAAGTCATCTGGCACAATTAGTTGCTCTGATTCAAATAAGAATCATACATATGTTCAGAAAAAGAGGTGTGGTAGGATATTTAAATCTAAGTACATTATGAGATATGCAAATAAAGATGATTGAATTGAAAACAAAAAAAACAAATTATCATTATTAATCAAATTATCTGTTTACATGTTATATCTATCCCTCCAGCAGGATGGAAGTTCCTTGAAGGTAGGAAACCCCAAACTACTTATTTTTGTATGTAAGCTCCTTGAGAGTGAGAACTGTCTACCTTTTTCTATTTGTATTACAAATACTAAGCCTTAGTATTTGGCACAATAGTACAGTCTTAATAAATGCCTTTTCATTCTTTCCTCTCTTCCATCCTTCATTCATAACCCAATGCCTAGAACATTGCATGTAATAGACTCTTAATAAATACTTGTTGGATTAGATATGCTTAAAAAAAGAAGAGAAACTGGCACCAAGGGGAAAGACCAATTAGTATTACCATGACAGTAGTCTAGGTAAGAGGTGAAAAGTTTTATTTCTATTGAATAGAGGTTGAATTGTAGAAACTTAGTAACTGATTGGATACTGGGGAGTAAGGTAGAAATAAAAAAAGGGAGTAATTAAAAATGATTCTAAGATTACAAACCACCAGCCCAATCAATGGATTTAAGGAAGTTTGGAGGAGGGAAGAATTTAAAGGATTTGACATGTGAACCTAAAAACCAACTACAGTCCTCCCCAAGACCCAAATAGAACACTTGCCTTTTTTTGTCTTCAGAGGATGAGGGGCCCAAACTGGGAAAAGAGAGAAGAAAACAGGCAAAGAAATACATGTCTAAAGCAGTCAAAGAACTAGGAGGCCCAGCCTAAATAAGCATGGTACATTTCATTAGAGTGTGTATCCAGGGAATTTAATTTTTTACTTTAATGTTTTCAAAGTAAACATCTATTGAATAGTCCTTCTTAAAAGGCATTATTATTAGTAGTTAAACTGAAGAAACTAAAATCTACCCAAACTTAAGGTATAAATAGCTAAACTTCACTATAAAAATACACTCTTTTAAAATGAGAGATGAAATATCTTGTGTGTGTGTGTGACAGTGTGACATTGTGTGCTCTAACATTCACTGTACACACTCCTGTGAAATCTAGGAAATCCCCAGATTCATGTTGAATTCATTCATTTAGAATTCATCTAACTACCTAGCATTCACAGGGATGGGCTACATATTCACAGCCATGTCTTGTGGATACTTATGGTTCTAATTGTTACAAAACACGAGTAAGAATGGAATTAATTTGTCATAACCAAAAAAGGCTGTCCTTTCAAAATATCCAGCATTTCAGAGTCAAGATAATTAAGTTCAATACAAATGTGGCTATTGGATGCAATTTGCCAGCAGACAAATCAGTTACTATTTTTCATACAGCCCTGTAATAGAATATAATCTCTCTGAAGGCAGGAAATATATTTTTTTTCTCTTCCTACTTTCAAGACAGAGCTCAGAGCATGGCATATAGTAAACACTTAAATGCTTATTGAATCAGTGAATAAATTAATATGGGACTAACCTTATAACAACATTGTTCATTCCTCAAAACAAAAGAATGAGTAGACTTTAGTATTTTCCTGGTAGAGGATTTAGCTTCAAGTGTAATAAAAATAAGAATATCTATCATTTCTATAGTCATCTGGGTTTACAGAACATTTTATATACATTATTTCATTTGAACCAAACAGCCCCGTAAGATAGAAACTACAAGTATTATTGTCCCATCTTACATCTGACAAAACAGGCTCACTCATAGAGGTTAAACACTTGCCCACAGTCACACAGCTAGTATTTGAACCCAGATTAACTGAGTCCAGCACTCTATCCAGAGTCAGCAATTCATGACCTATGGGCCAAATATCTGGTCCACCATCTGTGTTTGTACAGACCCATGAAATTATCATTCTTAGTTCATGGGTGATACAAAAACAGTTGGTAGGACATATGTGACCAATGGGTTTGTAGTTTGCCAACTCCTGTAGCATGGATATTTCTGCAATGAAGATTTAAAGCATCATTCTTCAATGTCCAAAACATCTTTTAATGTTTGAAACAAAGGAACAAGAAACTGAAATGTGGCAATAGAGAATGATGGCATTGAGAGCAAACTCTATAATGGTGACATAGAATTTGCTATATCATTCATTAACCATATGATCACCAGAAAGTCACTTAATCTCCCTGAGCCTTAATTTCTTTATATGCAAAATAAATGAGTTGTATTGGTGGATGCCTAAGCACCTGTTTAGTGCTTAAAATTCATGATTCAAAGAGGAGCTAACATACCAACAAGTGGCCATCTAGTGTTGGCTTGAAGACTTTTAGTGTGGGAAACCCACTACCTCCCTAGACAGCCCATATCGCTTTGGGATAGCTATCATTGTTAGGAAATTTATCCTTTTGTGAAACCTCAGTTTCCCTCTTTGCAATTTCCACTAACTGTTTTTAGTTGTACCACCTAGAACATCTAATTAATCCCCCTTTCATGACACATCCCTTCAAAGATTTGCAGAAAACTATCATGCCCCTTACCTAAAGTTTTCTCTTCTCCAGGTTAAAATCTCTGGCTTCTTCAACTAACCCCCAAAAGGTATGCTCTTATGATCCTTCCCTCTCCTCCAAAGGATATTTTCTCTTTCTAGCTTATCAATGCCCTTCTAAAGTGTAACTAGAAGCTTCATCTAGTTGTTACTCTTTCCACTACATCAGACCACTTCCTAGATACTCTATTGTTTCCTTCTGTAATCATTTTCTCTGTTCCCATCCTACTTTAAATTGCCATCTGATTATTCTTTTCTATGTACAACTGTCAAGTCTGTATTTGTGTTAGGTTGGTGGATCCTTGCCTCTCCTGGTTTCTGTAGTTAGTTGTTGTAAAAACAAAATAAAGAATCCAGACCAAAAGTCCACACCTCTCAAAATAAAAGAGTTTTTAGGTAATATTTCTAAATAAACCTTCTCAAAGACAAATTATGCAGTTCGTTTCACCACATAAGTATTTGTACTAAAAATCACAGGTATGGAGAATGCTTTGGTCAATATTGGTCAGTTTGCTCATTGACCTTTGTACCCATTTCAGTACTTGTCAGAGAACCTTGTCTATGAAAAGGCTTGCCTCCTTTTGGGTGCATGCTTGAAGTCTTAACTTTTATGTAACCATCTCATATAAGTTGCTTCCACAACCCTAGCATATGAGTCCCTCATAGCAAAACCTGCTGTTTGAACATGTTGAAAAAATATATTAGATTGTTGTTTATATAATAGTATCATCTTCTGGGATAATGGGAAGTAGGTTTCATCCCTTAAATAACCCAGACTAGGTAAGGAAAAGTGAAATGCACTGCATCTTAATGAAGTGGAAATTGGAGGTGGGGAGAGGGAAATTCTACCAGTGAATTCTGAAAGCTCTGAAAAAATCTCCTTTTTGTATTTTGTTGAACCCTAGATTTATCTGAATATTAATAATACAACAGGTGGTTTTGATAACAGAGTTCAGATTTATCTCCTATAACACCAAGGCTTGCAGAAACTTTTTTTTCTTCTTTGTGTAAGTAAAAAATCAATTCAAATGCAACATCTGATATGAATTCAGAGGGACAGAATAAAAATGTAATAAATTATAAAATGCTGGCAAATTGGCAGGACCTCATTTCCTGGACTACAAATGATTTAAATGTTTGGGGGCATATTTCACATAAAAAATATACAGACCAAACCAGACTGACAAAGACAGTTAACAAACACTAGCAAATTGATTTAAATAAATGTAGTAGTATCTTAGAGAAATGGAAATAGCTTTCTTTATATCTATGAAAGTGAGCAGTATTTATTATCTGTTTCCTTGTCAGCTTTCTTTTGTACCAGTGAGTTGACTGGAAGAAAAAAAATCACAAATTATTACTAATTTTCAATAAGCAGTGTGACCATGACATTAAGCAGAGCCTCCTGACTTATTAGTGTAGAAGAGGAAGACAAAGATTGGGTGAGGGTAACAATGTGTCTGAGTTGAGGGCCTTGGTTCTAGATACCTCTTGGTATTTTCATATTCCTAATTCTTTGGTCCCTAGGTTTATCTATCATAGACATAACCAATGCAAATTACTACCTGAGTAAGTACAGATGAGAACCAATCAAAGAATAGAGGATGGTAATGGGGTAAACATCAAAAAGGGAAAAAGAAAATAAATGGATTAGGAGGTACCACCATACTTTCCACCAAAGGGGAATAGGTAGGAAATTCAACTAATTTGCCCTGAATGTCGTTTCAGAAAAGCTAGCACCTCTTTTCTTTGGGTAGGTTCCATGATTAGAAAAGTTGAGTCTGAACTCTGTGTCTGTGATCCAACTAGTTCTGTCATTCAGAAATATTCTATAATGCTCTGATTCAGTAGGGGGAATGGAAAGTAATGGAATTCAGCATTTCTATAGCTACTCTGTGCCAGGAACTATGCTGAGTGCTTTTACGAATATTTTATTTGATTCCCACAACAATCCTGTGAGATAGGTGCTATTATTTTCCCCATTTTACAGTTCAGGAAACTGAGGCAGGCAGAGATTAAGTGACTTGCCTTGGGCTGCACAGTTCATAAGTGGCTAAGGCTTGATTTGAACTCAGGTCTTCCTGACTGCAGGATCAATGTTTTATACATTTTACCATCACCTGCCAGTACATGCTGTTGATTGACTGACCAAAGTCGAATGTCTAAGATGTTCTGTATAACTGGAGAAAGGTAGAAGAACAATAGGAGTGGAAATGGGATTAATGAAATAAGAATCCTAAACTCCAAGTAAGCAATGCCTTCCTTTGTGTATAAACAAGAACTACTGTTCTAAATTTCCTTTTAAAATAATTTCAAAGGAAAGAGGAGTCAAGAGAGAGGATGGGAGGGAAGATGGCAGGTTGATGACTAAAGAGACCAAAGAATGCAGAGGCTGGCAGAGGGGAGTAAGCTGAAATTCTTGAAAAGATCATTGAATCAGATGACCTGTGTTCAAATTCTGCTACTTGCCATCTTTGTGGTCTTGGTTGAGTCACAACTTCTCTGGGCCTATTCTATAATATGAAGAATGGCATGATTTCTAAGGTGCCTTTACATCATTAAATCTATGATCCATAATCAGTATATCCTGAATGATTCACTGGAAATATGTCAGCAGCATGATATCTTCTTTACTTAGGTATACAACTAAATAGGAGTTCAGATTTTCCTTAAGGTCAATTACTAATACTGAGAAAGGAAAAAAAAGAGATAGCTGTGTGACCCTGGATAAGTCATTTAACCTCTGCTGCTTCAGTTTCTTCATTTGTGAAATGGTGGAATAATAGTACCTACATCCCAGGAGTGCTATGGAGATCAAATGAGATATCTGTAAGGTACTTTGCAAACCTTAAAGCACTATATAAATGCTACCCATTATTATTATGTGGTTAAATTATAATGAATGAAATTATGATGAATCTCACAACTAGAGAATAGTTTTAGTAGTATAGTCTTTGGAGATTTATTTAAATAATCTCTCTCTCTCTCACCATATTCAACCCTTGTTGTTGTTAAGTTTTATTTTATAGACAAGATTCCTTATTCTACCAATGGGGAGAACATCTATTTCAGAAAACTCCTTTTATCCTGCAAATCAGAGATTGCTCCACATATTAATCTGAAAGAACTTCCCCGGGCACTGAGCAGTTAATTAGATTGCCCATGGTCACATAACTAGTCTGTCAGAAATAGGGTTCAAACTGAGGTCTTCAGACATTTTGATAAGAAACTATATCTTGGATGCCATAACCATTTCAGCATCAGAAGTCCTGCCCTGGGGCTCAGTCTGCGCTTATTGGTGAGTGTCTCACATGGCCCACTATACCAGGCCTGCTCTAGCCATGCTTTTTTCCTATTTCTGCCCATCTTTTCCTCAGTGTTTGGTGTACCTCATCTTACTCTGCTCTTGAACCATAATTGGATCAATACTACCAATTGTTATTGGAAAAGTCAATGTCCTACCTATGAAATTTAGTGGTATCAGTTATTAACTCCATTAGAACAAGGGACTGGCTGCATTTTGGAGAAGGGGAGGGGGAGGGAGAGAGATAGAGACAGAGAGAGGCAGACAGAGAAATTGAGATTTTATATATTTATTGCTTACTGATTTGATGTTACATGACCTCAACTGGGCCCTCATTGCTGCTAGGTAATCTTACTATACCTCCCTTATCAAATTACTATCCAACCCTCCATAGCAGCTTTTGTAAATCTTTGCATCCATGCTCAAACCTCCCATGGTTTCCCCTCCCCCACTCTCTCAGTTGAGAACTTTGCTCATATGTCACAGAATAAAGCTGAAGCCATTCACCATGAACTTCTTCTCCCCTTTCCCTCATCTCCTATCACTCAGTTGGTTTTTATCATTACCTCCTCCTTCACTTCTGTCTCACATGATGACATAGCCTTTCTCCTTACCAAGGCTAACCTCTCTTCTTGTTCAAGTGCTCCCAATTCCATCATGTCTTCTCCAACAGATCGCCTCCTACGTCACCCTCACTCCTTCACTTATTTATTTTCAATCTCTTTCTCTCTACTGGCTCATTTCCTACTGCCTACAAATATGCCCACATCTTCCTCATTGTGGAAAAAATCCTCACTTGATCCTTTTATCCCTGATAACTATTGCCCTCTCTCTCTCTCTGGTCCTTTGTAGCTAAATTCCTTGAAAAGGCTGCTACAGTAAGGACCTCTCCTTTCCTTCCCCTTCATTCCACCAAAACTGCTCTCTCTCCCTCTGTTACTTATGATCTCAGTTGCCAAATCAAGTGCCCTTTTCTCAATCCTTGCCCTCTCTGCAGCCTTTGACACTGCTGATCACTTTCTCCTCGATATTTTCTTCTCTCTAGGTTTCAGTTCACCACTCTCACCTGGTTTTCTTCTCATCTGACCACTCCTCTGTCTCCTTTGCTGCATCTTCTTCTAGATCACGCTCCATAACTGTAGGTGGACTGTTTGGATATGTCCTGAACTCTCTTCTCTTCTCCCTCTATACTACTTCACTTGATTTTATCAACTCCTGTGGATAGAATCAATATCTCTACACCAATGATTCTTAAATCTACCTCTCTACAATCTCTCCACTAACCTCCAGTCTCACGTTTCCAACGACCTTTTACCCATCTTGAACTGGACAGTAGACAATGTTAAACTGCATATGTCCAAAAGAAAACTCATAGTTTTCCCCCTAAACATCTCCCCACTCCTTCACTCCCTCTTACTTTAGAGCCCCTCAGACTCAGAACCTAGGAGTCATCCTGGATTCCTCACTCTCTCTCTCTCACCCCCCATATCCAATTGGTTGCTGAAGCCTGTCAATCTTACCATTACAACATCTCTCTGATATGCTCCCTTCTCTCCTCTCATACTGCCACAACTCTAGTGCAAGCCTTCATCACCTCACACCTGGATTACTGCAATAGCTTGATGGTGAATCTGCCTGCTCCAAGTCTCTCTCTTCTCTAATCCATCCTCCATTTATAGCTACTAAAGTGATTTTCCTAAAGCATAGGTCTGTTGGCACTCAAGTGCTACATAATGTAGGTGCTCCTACCTTATAACTTGCTCCCTGGAAGGTACTCTGATCCAGTGATGCTGGCTTTCTTGTTGTTCCACAAACAACACACTCCATTTCTCATCTCTGGGCATTCTTTCTGGTTGGTCCCCAAACCTAGCAAATTCTCTCTCTTCTGCTCTGACTGCTGATCCCCCTGACTCCCTTTAAATTCCAGGGGCCATTAGGTGGCACAGTAAATAGAGCATGGGCCCTGGAGTCAGGAGGATTTGAGTTCAAATCTGGCCTCAGACACTTGACACGTAATAGTTGTGTGACCTTGGACAAGTCACTTAACTCCAGTTACCCTGCCTTCCCCCTCAAAATATATATATATATATATATATGTATATATATATAAATTCCAGCTAAATTCCACTTTCTACAGGAAGCCTTCCTTAATTCCTATTAACTCCAGCACCTTCCCTCTGTCAATAATTTCCTATTTATCTTATATATAACTTGCTTTGCATGTTGTCTCTCCCATTAGATTGTAAACTCCTTGAGGGCAAAGACTTTTTTGCCTCTTTTTTGTATCCCCAGTGCTTGGCACAGTATCTGGCACATAGTAGGCACTTCATAAATATTGACTAATTGAATTCACAGGAAATATAATATTTTTTCATCTTTCTTATGTCCACTCCAGTGCTGCATTGGTTCTGCTTATTATATATTGAATTAAAACAGAAGGCTTTTTGCCTTTAATGAAAAATTCATGTTGAAGCTTAGCACAGGATCTTTCAGTAATTATTATTTAAAGAGACTTTTTTGTGAGAGACAGAGTGAATGTTAAATTTAGTAACAATAAATACACAGATTTCAGAACTTTGTTCTAGACAGGCAAAACTGAAAGCCTGTACACACGTATCAAGTAACATGAAAACTATTATCTTCAATAGATCATTAATTCAGTGGATTCTTGCTCTCTAAAGTGTTAGAGCATTCATTATTTGGACCATACAACTGAATTCCTATACTGCCTTAGGCTGTTAACTGTCCATGAGTGTATATATTATTTTCCCACCTAGATTATAAGTACTTTGGCTGTATCTTGTCAATTTTGTCTTAAAATTTTTATGAGCCAAGTACTTTGCTCATAATAGGAGCTCAACAAATTTATTGATCAATGCAATTAATCATATTACTGGGAAAAGGACTCTGTTTTTTTTAAAAGCAATCGGGGTTAAGTAACTTGCTCAAGGTTACACGGCCAGTTATTTCTGGGTGTGGTGCTGAGTATCTGAGCCCGGATTTGATCCAGGTCATCCCTACACTGGAGCCGGTGCTCTTACTCACTGAGCTACCTGGCCACCCCTAAGCAATTGGGGTTAAGTAACTTGCTCAAGGTTACATGGCCAGGAGTTTCTGGGGGGTGCTAAGTGTCTGAGCCCAGGATTCGATCTCCAGGTCAACCCGACACTGGAGCCGGTGCTCTTACTCTCTGTGCTACCTGGCCACCCCAAAGGACTCTTTTTCAAAGAGCAAAATAATTAGGATCAAATTTAAGCAATATAATAGGGAACTGTTCAGCCTTCCTCAAGCATTTTTCTTTTAGTACAATGGAAATAGTAACAAAGTTTGAGGTCCCAGGTTAAAATCAAATGAAATTATATATTTAAAGCACTTTGAAAACCATACAACACTATATACATGTTAGCTAGTATAATTATAATTGTTATCTTCGCTCTACTGCTTCCTACCTATATGACTTGGATCAAATTATTTCAATTTTCTGCGCTTTGGTTTCCTCAACTATAAAATAAAAGGGTTGGTTGTTTAGAAATAATCTAGAATTATAATAATCTAAATTATCTAGAAATGCTTCCAGATCTAAATTTATAATATATAATCCCTCTAAAATAGAAAAAAAAAAGCATCTTATTTTTTTACAGAAAAAATTTACAAACCACAGCTTAAATAATCAAACCATTGATGGTGCACTCATGAACTGTGTCATTGCCAATATCAACAAGTTCAAGTTTATGTGCTAGAATGTTACTGGCACATTTGCCTTCCACACACTACTCAACATAATACTGAGCCACATCGAGGACTGTGAGAAAATGTCCCATGTCTACAGCAATCAAAATTGAGTCCTGAAAAATAGAAGTTCCAGACAATGGCAGATGTACCCAACTCAAAAAATAACCGTGAAGAGGCAGTTCAGTGGCTTTGAATGCTGACTTTAAATATATATATATGTATATATATATATATATGTATATATATAGAGAGGCAAGTTTTTGTGCAGAGTGAATCATATATTTTGTATTGGGTTATAATAGGTGTAATGACAGTTTATTTCACTCTTTGAACATCTACCATTTCCTTTTTAAGAGACACATAAAAGAGTGTTTCGTGCCAAGTACCCATTTTCTGGGAAACTAGGCAGTAGTTAGTTATCTGAATAATGGGGGTTTTAAACCAGTTGTCTAGGTCATTATTAGTTAAAGCAGGGTCAATCAAATATTGTCTGTTTCAATGGCAAGACAGCAGGTTTGATGAAACAAATGCAAGGCTCGGACACTACATCTATGATTTAAAGACGCAAAATGAACATTTTTGTCACTGGATTATGGTTGATGAAAACAATAACTGACAAGAGTGTCTTAATGATCAACCCATATCTTCTACTCTTTATATCCTTCTTATCCAATAAATGAATAGAAACATATGTGTTATTGTTACTATTGCTCAGTTGTTTTGGTCATGTCTCACTCTCCATGACCCCATTTGGGGTTTTCTTGGCAAAGATACTGGAATAGTTTGCCATTTCCTTCTGCAGCTCATTTTATAGATGAGAAACTGAGGCAAACAGGGTTAAGTGACCTACCCGGGGTCACACAACTAATAATTATCTGAGGCAAGATTTGAACCTAGGAAGATGAGTCTTCCTGACGTCAGACCTGGTACTTTGTCCACTGTGCCAGCTAGTTGATACGTGTGTATGCGTATGTATATGCACGTATATGTGTATAGACACATATATGTATATGTGTGTATTATACATGTACAAACCTATTTTCTCAGTAATGAATACCTTCATGTTAGGGGAGATGACAAGATGGCTTAATTATACCTAGAGTGTGGGGTGGCTAGGTGTCACAGTGAATAGAGCACTGGCCCTGGAGTCAGGAAGACCTGACTTCAAATCCAGCCTCAGACACTTAACACAAAAACAAGCTGTGTGACCTTGGGCAAGTCACTTAACCCCAATTGCCCCTCCAAAAAGCAAAAAAAAAAATCATACCTAGGGTAGGGTTTTCAGAACATTGTCCCAGGATGTCAAAAATGGAGGTTTCCTCATAGCTTATATGAATATAGCTGGAAGGGACACTGGTCATCTAGTCCATTTTACAGCTGACAAAGCTGAGGCCCAGAGAAAGGGAGGGGGAACATCAACTCTTAGTAAGTGCCTCCTATGTTCCAGGCACTGTGCTAAATGCTTTACAAATGTTATCTCCTCTGATCTTTACAACAAGCCTTGGAGGTAGGTGCTATAATTATCCCCATTTTACAGGTGATAAAACTGAGGCAGACAAAGGTTTAGGTGATTTACTCAGGGTCACACAGCTAGAAATGTCTACGACTAGATTTTAACTCGGGTCTTCCTGACTCCAGGTATAGCACTCTACCCACCTAGCTGCCATATACAAAGTGCTCAGATAATGAGAGGAGAATTTAAGAACCAAACCCTCTTACCCTCTTGCCTACAAGTGAAGTGTTCTTTCTTTCTACTATATGATGCTACTTTGCTTCCTGCCAACTGAGTCTTAGCACTCTGGGGCCTCTAGGGGCCCTGCTGCAAGTACCATGAGAGTACCAGGTTCCCCTGCAAAATGCACTACTCCCACTTCCCACTGTCACACTCCATGTCTGCCACTGTTCCCCTGCTCTGTCTTTTCCCTCCACCCAGGGTGCTGCCCAGTGCAGGATGGATTGTCCTCTGTCACTCCACTCTTTACTTTCCATAAAATTTTAGAGCCACTGAAATGCATCATCAAGTCAGAATATCTTTTACGACCCAGCACATGCACACATACACACACTCCCTAGACAAGCAAAAATAATTTGACAGGAGTGTTTGAGAACAGTAGTAATTTTAACCCATTAAATCTTTTTTTTTAAAGCAATCGGGGTTAAGTAACTTGCTCAAGGTTACATGGCCAGTTATTTCTGGGTGTGGTGCTGAGTATCTGAGCCCGGATTTGATCCAGGTCATCCCGACACTGGAGCCGGTGCTCTTACTAGCTGAGCCACCTGGCCGCCCCTAAGCAATTGGGGTTAAGTAACTTGCTCAAGGTTAAACGGCCAGGTGTTTCTGGGTGGGTGCTAAGTGTCTGAGCCCGGTATTCGATCTCCAGGTCTTCTCAACACTGGAGCCGGAGCTCTTACTCGCTGTGCTACCTGGCCGCCCTTAACCCATTAAATCTTAATAATATTCCTGGAGTTCTGGAATACTTAGCATCATAACTTTTAGAGCTGGAATAGATCTTAGATAATTTTGTCAAACCCCATTATTTTTACAGACAAGAACTTGAGGTCCAGAAAGGTGAATGAGCTATCCAAGGTCACATGTACAGCTAACAAATTGGAGTTGAAACTCAAGTTCACGTCCTCTTACTCCAAATTCATTGTTCCATAATGCCTTAAGAAATCTTAACTGATTTCTTTGCAACATGGTTGTAAACACTAGGCTCCCACTCCTACTTTCTTTGTGGCTCATGAAACAATAATTCAACCAGCAATCACATCTCTCCTTCTCTCCCTTTGATGAGTAAAAGACTTTGGGAAAATCAAAAGCAGCTCAGCAGAAAGAGGGTTTGGGATCCTGAATGCAGTAAGTCATGTAAGAGCAGTGTTTTGAAGAAGGCAACGAAGGAAGATTAGCAGTTGGGACATAGGTACTTATTCTAGTTTATTGTGGAGAATAAAAGAATGTACCAAATGATGTCCATAATTTTATATTATCCCATGCCAAGCGTGATATTTCAAATACAATTAGTTTAAGTATTCATATTTCACTGTTGTGGTACTTCACTCCAACCCCACCTCCAGCTGTAATTTAGCTACTTTCCTCTGCCTGAGTAGATTGTATTCATGATTTAATATGCCCTCTCCCTACAAAAAAAAAATCTTAGAAACATAAATTTAGAGCTAGAAGGAAGCTCAGAAGTCATCAAATTCACCCACCTCATTTCACAGTTGATGAAACTGAATTCTAGAGAAACTGATTTGTTTGAATCCTCAGAGATTAGAAGCAAGCATAATTTGAATCCAGGTCTCCAGGTTACAAACCTAGTATTCTTCCCACTGTTCCACGCTGGGGGTCAACCTTCTGCTCTTGGACAAGACAAATGTAGCTCAGGGAGGCTAGGTGGTGCAGTGAATAGAGCACTAGCCCTGGAGTCAGGAGGACTTGAGTTCAAATCCAGCCTCAGACACTTGACACACTTACTAGCTGTGTGACCTTGGGCAAGTCACTTAACCCCAAATGCCCTGCCTTCTCCCCTCCAAAAAGCAGAGAGAGAGAAAGAGAGAGAGAGAGAGAGAGAGAGAGAGAGAGAGAGAGAGAGAGAGATGTAGCTCACTAGGGAGCTGGTGGCTCAATAGAAGTCAGGAAGTCCTGAATCCAAATCCAACTTCAGATAGTTATATGACCCTAAAGCAAGTCACTTAACCTCAGTTTGCCTCAGTTTCCCCAACTGTAAAATGGGGATAACAGCACCTACCTCCCAGGGTTGTTGGTGAGGATCAAATGAGATGATATGTGCTTAAAAACAAAAAAGAAATTATTTAACATAGTGCCTGGCCCAGAGTGGGTACAGAAATTAGTGCTGATTTCCTCTCCCTCATCACTGGGCTCAGACTTGAGACATTTTTCAGCTTGGAAGGAGATGCCAGCAGTGGTTGATAGATCTTTCAGGAATCTATCAACAAACATTTATTAAGTGCCGGCTATATGCTGGACATCGTGTTGGGCACTGAGAATATGAAAACAAAGGGAAAATGACAGGCAGTTCATACCTTAAAAGAGTTGACATTATGAGGCAAAATCCTGTGTGATGTTCCATAACATGTTGAGTCTCAAGGACAAGAATATTTTTGTCTTTGTCTTTGTATCTTCTGGGCCTATTAAAATGTCTAGTGCATAGTAGGTGCTTAATAAATGCTTGTCAATTGGGTGAACAAATGAATACATTATCTGACAGATGAGAGTTTTTTTTCTGTTATGGTCAGTTATTCCTACAATTATTTCAACCCCTAGCGAAGACTTGGGAATTTGGTGGATCATTTTCATGTCTTTTAACTATGCCAAATTTCAGGGGGAAAAAAGTTTTGGTTGTGGAGAAAAATTAAATTCTAAGATCTTCTGCTAACTGGCAATCCTCTGGCCCTTCATGTGAGTCACTCCTCTGTGGAAGCATTTTTGGGGTTTGTTGGAGTGGGGGGACAGGCACAGAGAGTTAAGCAAAAATACATAAATTAAAGGCCTGTGAACTTTCTAAAAGCCAAACCTCAATTAGGAAACCCATTTTAAATTAGAGTCATCTCCCTTAATTACTACTTTGAATAGAATTGTCTTGCCTCCCACAATAAGGTATTCAAGTCCCTTTCATTTAGTTGTAGAGACTAAGTATTTTTCTACTGCCCTACCTTCTCTTACTTAGCTTTACTGATCTATATGTAGTAAAGGTGTGTTGGCAGTAATAAATCCATAGTAATGAAAGGGAAACTATTTCCCCCTTTTTACAGATAAGGAAACTCTGAGATATCAAGTGGAATCACTCAAACAAGTAAGTATCTGAGGCTGAATTTGAACTCAGGTCTTGCTGTCTTAGTCCTCTTCCCACTGTATTACCTAGTTGCCTAGAAAAGGATATGGAGACAGTGAAAGGGGAAGTGAGTTTCCCAATTCACACAGCTAGTAAATGACAGAGCTAGGTCCTCTGAATCTAAAGGCTGCTCCCTTTTCACTTGAACAGCACCACATGGCTTCTCACTCTTGGAACTGTTTTGTTTCTTTCTGTCTTTGTGCCTCCAGCACCTAAGCCCAGAGCCTGGCACAGCCTAGGCTTGTTAAATAGAATTTAATACACAGGATTATAGATATAGAACTGAAAGAGACTCTGAAACTCATTCAATCCAACATCTTCATTTTTTTTTATAGTTTAGGAAACTGAGATCCCAAGAGATTGAGTGATTGACTCAAGGTTACACAGGTATGAAACATGCCACAATCTGATTTTTGACCTCAGAGCTCCTTCCAGTTAAGGTAGCAAACTGTTTTCAGAAGGTTTCTCCTAGGGTTTTCATGATCATAATAGCCAAGTCTTAACATTAGGTTCATTCTTGGATTGTCACTTTTGTCATTTTGCTAAAAAGTTCATTGACACAATTGGACTAAGGACTAGGGGTCCCTGCTTTTACCAATCTACTTCTCTCGGTATTCATGAAACACACTACCAACTCCTACTGAGGAGTTTCCAATCTCAGCTACTTTGAGAACTTGTCCAGTTTCAACTCCAGTTGCCATTTTTACAAGGTCAATTGTCACCCAACAGATGAAAGCCCAAATTTTATGAAAACAAATTAAACAGTTGCTTTTAAGGTGATAGGTTTTTCTAAAATTCTTGGTTCTTTCACTAAAATCTATTCAAACCAGTTTCTTGATTCCAGCTCAAGGCAATAGTCAGTCCCAAAACCCCAGTGGCTGCTAATCTACAGAAGCTGTTTATTCCTTTGAAGTTTCCTCCTCCTCAGAAATGGCAAGCCAAGTTGGGTTTTGGGAAAACTGTCTGAGGCAGTTCCCTTCCCAGGTTTAGTCCTCTCTGTATGGCAACTATATCCCTGGCTTGAATTTCAAGGGAAACACCAAGATGCTCAGGTCCAAGATGGGGTGGGAATATATTTTCAACTCAGAGTAGAAGAGTGGAAGGCTGTAAGAGTGTGTGTGTGTGTGTGTGTGTGTGTGTGTGTGTGGTATATGTATTGTATGTGTATATCTTTATGGAGTAAATCTATGTGATGTAAATTGAAACAGTTAAATTATACTTGGCATGTTTTAAACAATTACGTTTACCATAACTAGAAATAACTCCATTGCAGAAACAGTAATGATTCTACAAAGATCACTCTCTCTCTGTCATTTTCCCATGTAATCTTAGCTAATTTGATACAATGATGAAATGATCTTAGAAACGGGTCTAATAAAAAAAAGAGTGTAATGCCAAGTTGTCTATAGGCTTCAATGAAAACATAGCACATGAAATTGGTTATGTGCATTACCCACAGTTCCCATTACTATATTCAGTCATCTCGTCTTACGATGTCCTAATATTTCTCTTAAATAGGGTCATGGACCATTAATTTCCTGGCCTTGAACTCTCTTATTATTAAAAGTGTTTCTTAGCAACTTTTAGACATTGAAGTTCATCCAAATAAGAAAAGCCAAAAGGTCTGTTGGTCTGTTTCACTCTTATTGTAAAAACGATTGATCTCCTGTGCTGGAATATTTTTCATTTGCCTTCTTGGAATTATATTGTCTTGCCTGGATTAGAAAAAGAGGAAAATGTGAATGTTTCCTTGGCTCCCATTATTCAAGTAACAAAATCACAAACATATATAGTGATTGTCCAGCATTTTAGACTCAGTGTTCTTCATACATAAAGATGTTTTCTATCCTAGAGTTACTACCTATCATTGAAAATGTCAAAACATATCCTACCTTCACCTTCACAACCAAGGCTATGCACCACTCCATAGCTGGTGAGTGGGTATGGCAAGCTCATTTATTCTTTGCTGCTTTGCTTCTTGGCCTTCTGGTCTCAAAGACTACTGAGGCAATCTCATCTTTGATTGCCATGTACTGGTTTCTTTCTACTTGCTGGTTTCTCAGAATTGAGAAACAGCCTATGCAAAATGGATCTGAAACTTTGATTCATTATAATTCTTGTTGATAAAAATCACAATTAGCCTGTGGCAAAATTTGTTTGTGAGTTTCCATATAAGGATGAGCAATTTTTGCACAATTTCAAATGAATAAGCACTGAGCAATTACCATAGGCCCCCAGTTGTGCTGAAAACACAGTCAGAAGTACAAAAACCATCCAAGACTCAATCCCTGCCCTTGAAGGGTTGGCAATCTAGCTGAAAAAAAAAACATTCTCATAAATAAAAACAAAATGATTAGAAGAAAGATTGGATCAAATTCAGTTAAAGTGCCCCCACAGAAATTGTTTTTTATTTGATTCATGGGATATTTGAAGTATAAGAATTAAACAACCAGCAGACAAAGGGAAGACAAAGTTTGACTAATTTCCCTTCTTGTTTTGTGTTCTAACCTGTAGATAATACTTCTCATTTTTGCTTCATGTAGTTAATTTCTTACCTTCAAACATGGGCTTAAAAACAAACATATTTATTCTGAGAATGTTCCCTTTCTTAAAATCCTTGCTTCCTCTGTCATGTATATAATATTAAACTCTTTTCAAAACTAAGGAATATGCTTGAGTTTCTCATAAGGACGTATAAATGTTCCACTCCAAAACAAGCGTTTAATAAGCACCTACTATAAAAAAGGTAATGTTCTAGGTACTAGAAAAAGACAAAGAAAAAACTAATTCCTTCCCTCAAGGAAATTACATTCTACTGGGGAGAAAATGGAATAAATAAAGCAGTACATAATTTTTTAGGGTAATTTACCTTTAAAAAAATAGCTTGGGAATTCAAATGAAATCTAATTCATGAATTGTGTGGGGGAGGTTCCCCCTTTGGGGATCCAGGGTTGGAGAGGAAGGACACATTTAAATAGTCCATTAGTAAGAGTATAAAGTTGTGGCCCAACATTAATTTATCCTTACACTCTCTTCCTTAGCTCTTGGATCAGACTTTTCACCTCTGGGGAACTCAATATAAAAAAGTCACTGATGAGTTGGCACTCAAATTGTGAACTGTGAATATGCAAAGTCAGACAGTCTGCTTTACCTTATTGGTGTGGATGAGTTTTGCCTTTGATATGGCTTGTCACTTTGTAAACGATGCTGATGAAATTGGGAAAATAGAGTAGATCCAGGAGTCAGTCCCCTCACACCTCCCAGTCCCCCAAAAGGGGTTGCTAATAATAATGAATAGCTATAGTAATTATCTGGCTCTGGAAGACATTTTCTCAACAGGTTTGTTTAAAGGTGGTTTGATCACCTGAGAAAGAACTACTGCAAGGGTGGGGAACCTGCAGTCTCAAGGCCACATGTGGCCCTCTAGGTCCTCAAGTGGCCCTTTGGCTGAATCCAAACTTCACAGAACAATCCTTAATAAAAGGATTTATTCTGTAAAGCTTTGACTCAGTCTAAAGGTCTCATCCAAGGACCTAGAAGGTCACATGTGGCCTCGAGACCACAGGTTCCCCACCCCTGTACTAGGGTTTTTCTTCCCTCTCTTCCTTCCAATATGGGTTGAGCTAGTTTTTCCCCTGACAAAGGTTTCTTCAGGGCTTGACTGGCACAAGAAGAGAAAGCTCAAACTGCAACCTCCCTTGTTACAGCCTCCTGGTCAACTAAGGGCATATACAGGACCACCCATGTTTTGTTGGGTCCTTCAAACTTGTCAGAGGTCCACTTGAGTCACCATACCCTGCCCTGCTGACCAGAGCTTCCATAATGAGAATTGGGAGTATCTGGAAGCTAAGTAGTCCTGTTGACTGTCTTTTCTGTTTGGATGAAGTAAACTTCCTTTGATTAACTGTTGAGTGAGCTATGGGTGTCTCAGTTTGTTCCAAGACCCAACTTTAGCTGGAAACTGGCCTAAGTCCGGCCCACCCACTACATCACCTAATCATAGGAGCACAGGAATTAGGGAAGCAGTATGTTGTTGTTGTGAATAGAATGCACAACTTGGAGGCAATCCCACTTTGGACAGTTGCTATCTTGCCCTAATTTCATCATGTGTAAAATGGAGATAGTAATAGCATCCACCTAAAATGATAAATTATTCTTGGTAATGTACTTCCCAATCTTAAAAATGATTCAAATGGTAGCTATTATTGCTATTATCAGAGCTGAAAAGGATCTTGGAAACCTGGTACACCTCCCACTTTCTGCACAGATGAGGTCAGGCTTAAAAAAGTTCCATGTTTGAATTATCTAAACTGTGTACTATCTGCATTTGTTGGGGGGAGGTGGGGGGGCCAGTATTTTACTCTTCATCAGGAATGGAAATGATCAAGGGACCTTAAAAGTCAAAGTCAGTGAAGTGCTAATTCTTTCATCTATTTAAAGTCCATCAACTGTATATCTATGCTTGCAGGACTAAGCTTTGTTCAGAAAAATTCATCAGCAAGAAGTTAGCTTCAGCAATTCATGAAGATAAAGAGGGGTAAAGATTAACACTGGAGGAGGGAGTGTGCACCGAGCTGAATTACTAAAGTAAGGACGGGAACCAGGAAAGCAGCCTACCCACTACAAACTTCACTAACAATAATGAGGGAGGAAAAAAGAAACAAACACTTAAGTAGTACCCCCTCTATGCCAGGTGCATAGACTAAGCAAATTCTTAGTAAACATCTCATTTATTCCTCACAACAATCCTGCAAAGTAGGTGCTATTATTATTCCCCTTTTACAGCCGAGGAAACTGAAGCAGAGATTAAGTGACTCGCCCAGGATCACACAGCTGGTAACTATGTGAGATTACATTTGAACTCAGGTCCTCCCAACTCTAGTTCCAGCACTCAAAGGCTAAATCTTAGGGAATTGCAAGCTGCTTGGAAACATTTCCTAGGAGGCCAATCTCCTGGACTTCACCATGGTCTCTAGTAGCTCCACTTCCATTATGAACCAACTCTGAAACTTACATATACTCAGAACCCCAAGCTGTGGAACTCCTCCCTCCCTCTTATTGGAGAGGACGGAGTTTAGACATCCAAAGCTTCTCCCAGATCGTTCATTTAATGAAAGGGCCCATTGCAGCCATCTCATGACCTCCGGTTGGGTTGCAGGTCTTCCTTATGTACCGTTTCTAGTGGCTTTTTAATGAGTTGACTTCCCCATCTTCCCCATTCCCTGCCATGCCCCGTAGATTGTGAGCTCTTTCAGGATGGGGACTATCTTTTGCCTTTTCTTTGTATCTCCACATGCTTAGCACAATGCCTAGGATGTAACAGGCACTTAATAAATTTCATTCACTGTATGACTCAAAAATCATAGGATAATAGTACTAGAAAGGACTCTAGTGTTTGACTAATCCAGCCCTTATTTTAGAGATGAGGACACAAAATCAAAGAAGTTAAATGACTTGCCCACAGGTGCATGATAAACTAGGGTCTCAGTGGATGGAGAGCCAGGCATGGAGTCAGAAAAATTCATCTTCCTGAGTTCAAATCTGGCCTCAGACACTTACCAGTTATATGTCTCTGGGCAGGTCACTTAACCCTGCTTACTTCAGTTTCCTCCTCTGTAAAATGAGCTAGAGAAGGAAAGGGCCAACCACTCCAGTATCTCTGCCAAGAAAATCCCAAATGGGGTCATTGAGAGTCGGACACATTTAACAACTGAACAACAACAATAACAACAATCTAGTTTTCTTTACTCCAAATTCATTGTATTTTACTATCATGCAAGGCAGCATCATTTATTGAAATGCTACAATTTTGCTACAGTGACATAAGGCCAAGATTCATGATCTTTTGGGTTCTGTTCTGGTTTAAATTACATATCCCTTCCAAAAATAATCACGGACTGAAGCTTTTCTGAGTTGTGTTTTTCAAATTGGGCTAGATTGAAGAAAGCTATGAAGAAAGGGAAGTTAAAGAGATTCTGGAAAAGTACCTTTACCTTTCAGTATCTCATATTCCTTATGTTTATGACCCTGGTGATAGCATCTGCCACCTAATATACCTTCTCTGTGTCATGGAAGAGTTTTGGACCTGAAGTCATGAAGACATGGGTCCAATCATTTATTAGCTGAGTGACCTTGGAAAAGTCAGTTCATGTCTCAGAGCCTGTTTCCTCATTTGTAAAATGGAGATAATTCAATAGCACCTGCCTCACAGATGAGATAATGAATATAAAGTATTTTACAAACTTTAAAGTGCCATAGAAATGCCAACCATTATTAACTTTCATTGTAAAGGGTTTTGACAACTTTAGGGTATATAAAAAGTATATAAAGTCATGGTGGCCTTTCCTAAAATATATTCTCTTGATATACTACAATGAAAGATACAAAAAAATCAGTAAAGTTAATCTTAAAAAACAACTGGACCCAAATATAATAGAATAGTACTAGTCCTACTACATAATCAGTACCATGTTGTGTAAATTCAGAAATGCCCACTAAGTCGAATCTGCCTCGAAGACTGACAGCTTGCGTTTTACCTGAAAGAACACAGAACGAATTACTCAGGTAATGACAAACCCAAAGATTGATGGAGAGCAGATGTGGGGAGAGGAGGAAGAAAAAACCTGAGTGAACTGTTCCATCCTCATCTCTGCAAAGGCAGCACCAAATTCTGGACTTGCCATAAACATGTACTCAGCCTTCAAGTACACTCCCTTTTGTCCTGTGGCTTTATTCTAATCATCTGAGGCTCTCAGGGAAGCATGGGGCTATTTTGTGGTCTCTCCTCCCCATCCCCAACAGCCTTTTTTAAAAAATAAAGTTTTTTGAGAAATATTTGGATTGGCACACAAGTTTCATTTTTTATTTGAATTGAAGGTAAATCAAAAAAAAAGAATCATAATTTATTTCTGGAAATTTCCAGACCCAAACATCTGAAATGCAACCCTAACATGAGTGCCACCAGTAGGAAGTTATAGGTTTGTTTTCCTTTCAACCAAACAGCTAGTGGGCAAACAGTGAGGAAATACATTAAGACAAGCCCCGACAGCATCAGACTCAACTGACACAGAGCAATCAGGGTCCTCTTTCTAATCTGAGAAATTATATTTAATAATTAGCATCAATTTTTGATGGTGGTCCCCTGAATTATCTAAATTCCCTAATTAGGGTGTAGCAGGTTTAATGACAAAGGACCTCATGCAAAGAACATAATTATAGTGGAGCTCAGCTGATATGAAGCAGCTCGGCAGAGGGCGGCTGGCATGCCATCCACTGCTGCTAGTTCACAAAACAAATCAGTTCAAAGCTGAAACATGAAATACACAGAGAAAGTTTTCAAAAGTTCAGCTGTGTTTCTTTTTTAAAGATGTTAAATTAAATGTGAAGAAATATATTTAGTGCTCCGCTTTGTAGTGGTGTGGGCACAAGAATTCATCATCTGCTTTGGAACCTGTTCATTATTGATTCCTACTTCACCTTTCAATGAATCAGCAAGTATTTATTAAGCACTAATTATGTTTTAGGCACTGTGCTGTGTTCTGGGAGTAGAAGGGCAAAAAGCAAAGTCCCTGCCCTGAAGGAGCTTATGTTCTAGACAATAGTCACAGAAGGCAGGAATGACCTGGGAAGTAAAATTCAAAGGGAAGAGAACAAAGGAGGAAGAGAATGAGGGAGTAAAAGAGGAAGAACAGAGGGAGGAAGGAAGGCTGGAAGAAGAAAGAGAGGAAGAAAACAAACATTTATTAAATGCTTACTATGTGCCAGGTACCAAGCCAAGCACTTTATAAAATTATCTCATTTGATCCTTACAACAACCCTGGAAGAAGGGTGCTATTAATATTCCCATTTTACAATTAAGCAAACTGAGGCAGGCAGGTTAAGTGACTTGCACAGATTTACACAGCTAGTAAGTATCTAAGGTCACATTTGATTTCAGGTCTTACTGACTCCAGGCCCAGTGCTCTATCCACTATGTGTCTAGCTACCATGTAAAAAGTGTCCCAAAAGTCCTAATGCAATTTTTAGCTATAAAGAAAGCATATATAAAACAGGTCCATGGTAATCTTGTGGGGAAGGCACTACCAGTTAGGAAAGACCAGTAGAGTCTTCATGTAGATGGTGACACTTGAGCAGATTCCTTCTTGTAGAAAAGCTGTAATTCCCAGAGGCAGAAGTAGGGGGAGAGTGTATACTAGGCATGGGGGCAGTCAGTGAAAAGGCACAATAAGGAGATAAACTGTTATGTGGGAGGAATAGCATGAAGAGAAGTTGGCCTGGTCTGTGGAGTACCTGGATAGAAGTAGTATATTATAAAGTGAGAAAAGTAGGATGGGGTCAGGTAGTGGAAAGGTCAAAAGGCTCCTCTAGACCCTAGAGGTAATAGGGAGCCATTGCAGTTTATTAAGCGGGTGGTGATGCAGTCCCACTTGAGCTTTAGGGAAAGTGCTATCTATGATGGCAGTACAGAGAATGGACTGAAGTGGGGAGAGACTTAAGACAAGGAGACCCATCAGAACTATACTGAAATAGACAAAAGGCAACAAGCATCTCTACTAGGGTGGTGTCTATGTGAATGAAGAGATGAAGTAGTGGTAGTGGCTGATTTGATGTGTGGGGTGAGTGAGAAGATGAGGATAATGATGTGATTGCAAAGCAGGGTGACTGGAAGAATGGTAGTGAAGAATGACTTGAAAAAAGAGGGAAGTTTAGAAGAGGTGTGAATTTTGAAGTGGGGGAGTCATGGTTTGCTTTGGATATGTTAGGTTTGAAATGCTTATGGGGACATCTTGTTTGAAATCCCACATTTTGTTGCTGTGCAGTCAGTCGTTTCAGTCATGTCCCATGCTTTGTGACCCTGTTTGGGGTTTTCTTGGAAAAGATACTGGAATGGTTTGTCATTTCCTTCTCTAACTCATTTTATAGAAGAGGAAGCTGAGGCAAACAGGTTTAAGTGACTTGTCCAGGGTCACACAGCTAGTATCTAAGGCCAGATTTAAAATCAGAAAGATCAATCTTCCTTACTTCAGGACCAATGCTCTATCCACTGTGCCACCTAGCTGCCCAAAATGCCCCATGGGCAATAAGTGATGCTTAGGAGAAATCAGGGCTGGATATATATATATGGGAGTCATCTGTATGGAGAAGATTGTTGTAGAATCACAGAATTTGAGAGCTGGAAAGATAGCTCAGTGGCTAATTCAACCATCCCCAAATCAAATTTCCAGTATAAAATACCTGACAAATGGTCTCCCAGTCTCCGTCTGAAATCCTCCAAGATGAAGCCCACCACCTCTCAAGGTAGCCTATTCTTCTTTTGGGCAGCTATAATTTTAGAGTATTTTTTTCTCTTTTTTTTCCCTTTGACATGAATCCTAACTGGATCTCTTTGCAACTTCCACTCATTCTTCCTGATTTTGTCCCTTGGAACAAAATGGCACAAGCCTGATTCCTCCTCCACCCAACAGGCATTCAGATACTTGAGGATGACTATGACATTTGTAAGGGTTATGGGATTTAAAGATCTTCCATGCCCCATCATGGACGTGCTGACATAGCAGAGCAAGAGAAAGCGGAAAGCGAGAAAAAGTGAAAGCCGAGCTAACGGTCCTGCGGTTGGCAGTTGGCAGCGGTTGCGGTTCCGGTTGCCCTTTTTTTTTTTTTTTTTGAGTTAGGACTCCTGCTGAGCACTGCCAGGGGCCGGAGCTGCTGGGAGCAGGACTTTCTGCTAAGGACTCCTGCTGAGCACTGCCGGGGGCCGGAGCTGCTGGGAGCGCGCTTCCCGGACGCTGGGTGGTTGCTGTGAGTGGGGGGAGAGGAGGACCTTTGCCTGAGGTAGCCTGTTCTGTTTTAAAGGCTTGAGAATGTGGGTGCTTTCTACTTTATCTACCTGTGCCAATGTCATAACTACTCTGATGGCTTTCACTTTCTGGTTTTGGGACTCAGTCTTTTGGTATCTTAATAAATTTTCTAGTTTATTTCCCCAAATGGCAAACCTGACGTATTTTGTGATGGATAATTATATCAGCATATTTGTAATCTCTATAGGCATTGTGAATATGGCATTGCTGATACAACATTACAGCCAAGTCTTCCCTTCTCCAGGCTACCCTTGCTCAGTTCCTTCAACCAAACTTGACTAGACATGGACCCAAGGGTTGTGGCCATCTTGGTGGCCCTCTTCAGGATGCTTTCCAGCTTATCGATATCCTTCTTAAAGTGGTACCCAGAACTGAACACAGTGTTTCAGAAGAGATCTGAAGATTTCAGAGTATACTCTGGTTATCACCTCCCTAGTCCTAGAAGCTCTTAATGTGGCCCAAGATTAGAATAGTTTTTTTTTTGGCCACTGAATCACATTGAATCATACTGAATCTGCAATCCACAAAAACACTGAGCCTTTTCAGAACAATTTACAAAGATCTCTCCCATCTAATAATTGCAAAGCTGAGTGTGTGTGCGTGTATGTGTGTGTGCATGTGCACACACATGTGCACATATGCTCAAGTGTAACATTCACTATTGAATTTCATCTTAATAGTTTCAGCCCAATGCTCTCACCTGTCAAGGTTATTTTAGGTTCTGAAAGTCATGCACTGTTGGCTATCTTTCCCAACTCTGTATGAGCTGCAAATTTGATGATTATAACATCAATGCCTTTTTTCAGTCATTAATAACAATGCTAAGCAACACAAGGCCAAGTGTGGACGCCAGGGACACTCCATTAGAGACATCCTACCACACTGACCTTATACTAGTAACAAGCACTTTTGAGTCTGCCTATCCAATCATTTTGGAATCCATCTTATCATATTAATGGTTAATCAATATCTCTCCATCTTCTATGAAACTGATAAATATTCAGAGCATTAACCTTATCTCCTTATTAATTAAACTCATGGGAGCTGATAAGTTCAGAGCGAGAAATATTAAAGAGAAAAGATAAGAGGTCCCAAGGCAGAAGCTTGGGGTACACCCCCAGTTAGGGAACATTATATGCGTGAGGATCCAGCAAATAAGATCAAGAAAGAACAGGTAGGAGAAAAATCACAAGAAATCGTGTCACAAAAACTGAGAGGGAGAATATTTAGGAAGAGACTGGTGAATGTCATCAAATGCTTCACAGAGGTCAAGAGTATAAAGATTAAGAAACACCATTAGACTTGGTGATTAACAGAACAATGGTAACTTTGGAGTAAGCAGTTTCAGTTGAGTGATGAGTCAGAAGCCAGACTGTAGAGGGTTACCCTGCAAATGGAAACCTGAAGAGACAATATGATCAGCCTAGTACTGTAGTCATAGGTCACCAGTACTTTGGGGGAGGATAGGGTGGTGGTCGGGAGGGTAGCTAACAAACAATGGTACACATATATGTATGTACATATTTTAGATATAGTATATGCACATGTATGTACACCTCTATCATATATTTATACATGCCTACACGAGATCTTTGAGAGCAAGGATAGTTTGATGTTCGCTTTCTTTACCTGTAGCACCTAGCATACTATCTGCCACATACTATACTAGGCACTTAATAAATGTATATTGGTTTATTAAACAGAAAAATAACTTTGTCAGTAACAAACATCAATAAGGGACTTTAGAAAGAGCTACCAATCTGTCAATCCTTTCTATTTTAAATCAGATATTCTGTTAAATGCACAAGTTGCAATATTGTGTGTGGTCCATTTTACAATAGAATATACTCTTCGGTTTTCTTATGTTTTTTATGTACTGATCTAGAAGTTTAAATTCAACTAAGCCAGAAAAAACCTTTTTTCACCTACCATGCTTAAAAACAAATTTGAAAATTTCACACCATCTTTCTTCCCCCCAAGGTTGGCTCTTTGTTTGAAGAAATGAGAGTTAGAGGGAGTATGGGAATAAATTTTTTTTTTACATTGGAAAAGTGTTTCAGAAGTATATTTCAACTTACCCATGTATTAAGCATTGGTGATTAACTAATGTTAGTCACCAAATGACACCCCAAACCTCTTGTAACATGTACTTGCTTCTCTTGGCACATGTCAGGGTGCTCACAAAGTACAAATCTTAGTATCGTTCAGAGAAGTATTTCATCTAATTCTGTCACATCAGAGAGTTTGGTCACCAAGTTTCCTCAATAATAACAAGCTACAGGAAACAGTCTTGTCAGTTAAGATTACAAACCTAGCTTCTGTGAGGAGAACCTATAATTCTCTGAAATTTCCCTATTCTTAAAAGCTTCCGTTTTATTAGCTTGGATCACCTTTGATTAAATGAGAAAAATTAGAAAAATAGTTTTTAAAGAGTTAAGAATGTGACTTCTTTTACAAGTGAATGAAAGATTGCTATATGATACACCTAAACCTGAATTCAAACAAAGTTATATTATATAGCTGTAGATGAAATGAAATAAACAAAATGAGATATTTATAAAGTACATTGAAACTTTAAAGTGCCCACATAATCATATGTACTCTTCATGTTGTGTATATACTAGTTATACATGTTTGTACACAAGCTGTAGGTCCCTGGAGAGGTAGTATGGGGTAGTAGAAATAGCACTGATCTTGGCATGAAGAATTCAACTGGGTTGAACCTCTGTCACCTAAACTTAAAAGCTGAGTGACCATTACTTAAAGCTCTCACAGTCTCGATTACTTCCTTGTCTGAGGATGAGGATCAAAACAACCATGGCACAGTGTCTTACCTGAGCGTTGTAAGGATAAGATAAGGAAAGCCAAGTGTTTTATAAATCCAAGAGTATTATCTAAATGTCAGATGTTAGTAAATTAAAATCATTATATTTCCTCTAGAGAAAATACAATGTGAGAGGTCTAATGGCATATAGTGGATACAGACTCAGCCTCCAAATCTGGAAGACCCAGATTCTACTATAACTCTTATACATGTGGTACTGGTGGTGAATAACCTAGGTAGTCAATTAACCTTTCACTGGCCCAGGTAACTACCGTGTTTCCCCGATAATAAGACACTGTCTTATTATTTTTTTGGACAGAAAAACACCAGAGGGCTTATTTTCAGGGGAGGGCTTATTTTAATGAACATTGACAGCAATTTTAATAAACAGGTAAATGTGAACAAAAAAATGTACCTTTATTCAATAAGCAAATCACTGGGGAAGAACAGGATGACACGCTCACTGCTTCACTACAGTAGCAATCTCAATAGGGCTTATTTTCGGGGGAGGGCTTATTTTAGAGGAATCTTACACAGTAAGGGGAGGGCTTATTTTCGGGATAGGTCTTATTATCAGGGAAACACGGTACCTAAAAATAGAGTCAAAGTGTAACTACAAATCCTCATTGGTAGAAGCAGTTCCTTTCTAGGAGTTCCCCACATCAAGGGAAACGTTGTTGCTATTTGGACCTGTCCAATTCTTTGTGAACCCATTCATTTTACAGATAAGGAAATTAAGGCAAACAGGCCCAAGGTCACAGAGCTAGTATGCATCTGAGGCCAAATTTGAACTCAGGAAGATGAG
Organism: Petaurus breviceps papuanus; assembly: GCF_028583685.1. Lineage (NCBI taxonomy): Eukaryota > Metazoa > Chordata > Mammalia > Diprotodontia > Petauridae > Petaurus > Petaurus breviceps. Next base: position 52,511,768 of record NW_027187460.1, on the reverse strand, counting down.
TTTTTCTGATTCCAGGCACCAGACTGTGTCACCTGGCTGCCCTTATGAGAAACATAGGTCAAGCTAAAAAAAATTCCCCAAGGAACTGTACACACAAAAGCTTAATGCTGAATTTGGAGGCTGTTAAAGCAACTTTCATGTAATCTGTTAGAATACTGCTCTCAATGGTGTGGCAGGAAGACAGCCCTCACTGGATATGGAGTAAGAGGACAAAAATTTGAATTCCAGCCATGACACTCAATTCCTGAGTGACCTTGGGCATGTAACAACCTCTCTGGGTCTCAGTTTCATCTAGAAAATGAAATTTGGACTAAACAGCTTCTAAGGATGCTTCCAATTCCACATGCAGGATCTTAGGCATTATTTCCTATGAGAACAGACAGGAGCAGAGCTGAGCAATGCTTGCAAGGAATTATTGGGTATCATGGTGGAATGGAAAGCACACTGAATTGGATTAAGAATGGTCTCAGCTTAAATCTTAGATCTGATGCTTAATAATGAAGTAAACCTAACCTAGTTAAGTCATTGAAATCTCTAAGTTTCCTCATTTCTAAAATGGGGATATTACTACTTTTAACACCTAATTCACAGGGTTGTTGGGAAGAAAGTATTTTATAAGCTTAAAGGTGCTTTATGAGTATGAATTCTTATGGTGACATTGGTAGAAGAAAGGGTGGAGCTGTAAGATGATTCCTTGAAACAAGTGGCAGAGAGTGAAGAACCATTGAGAAGTACAATGGGAGCTCCTACGCCGGAGCTTCTGGGGATGAAAGGGAGAATAAGAGTCAGCATTTATATAGCACTTTAAGGTTTACAAAGCATGTTCTCTTTTTTATCCTCATAACAACTCTGTGACACAGGTGCTATTATTATCCTCATTTTACAGTCAAGAAAAGAGAGGCAGACAGATTATACTTCCTTCTCAGGGTCACGAAGCTGGTAAATGTCTTAGGTGGAATTTTAACTAAGATCTTCCTAATTACAGGACCAGTGCTCTACCACCTGTGCCACCCAGCTGATGCAAGTCCTCTAGACCATGGTTTCTAGCCCTGCAGCAAGGCATGCAGTGAGGATATTTGTTCACTTATTTCACTCACATCTGACTGTAATCCCATTTAGATTTTTTCTTGGCAAAGATTCTGGAGTGGTTTACCATATCTTCTCCAGCTCATTTTACAGATGACAAGACTGAGGCAAACAGGGTGAAGTAACTTGCCCACGGTCACACAGCTAGTAAATGTTTGAAGCCACATTTGAACTCAGAAAAATGAGTCTTCCTGACTCGGGGCGGGGGGGGGGCACTCTATCCACTGCACCACCTATCTGCTTGGTGAAAGTATGGCTGGGAGTAAAGAAGCAAAAGACAAATTGTTCAAGAAGGAAAGTTTAGATTTGACGTCAGTTAAAGTTTTTTTTTTGTTTTGTTTTGTTTTTTTTACTAATTAACATTGTACAAAGCAGACTGAGTTCCTGGAATGGAGGTCTTCAAGCAAAAGCTGGATGACCACTCATTTGGATGACCCAAGGTTACCAATGATATCACTGGGTGATGTCTTGACTTGTAAGTGAATTAGATTTGTGAGTCAGAGTTGGACAAAAGTCATTAGCTTCATTCTCTCCTCCAGTCTTCAAAGTCCAGTAGCAAGACAAAACTCATTAGGTGTAATGGAGGTGATTCCTTCTCAGGTACAGGTTGAACTAGGTGGCCTCTGAGGTCCATGAGCTCTGAGATTCTTTTTATGGGCTCGTTTAATCCCTTCTTCAAAGATTCATATCATCCCACTTTATACTTTTATAGGCTAAGTGCAAAGTTTGCACTCCCATCAGTGAAAAGTAGTTTTCTATTTACGTGAATGATTTGACTTCGATACAAGGAGTGACCCCTAATCCTATTGCTTTGAGATCTCAGATGACAAAGTTGACATTAACCATCTTCTGATGTTGTAGGTAATTCTGTCCTTTCAATGTTATAGTTTGTCAGCTCCTTATTAAAATTTCAGTAGTTTTTTCCTATGTGTACAGAAAAACTCTTACAGTCTCTCACAGCTGGATTTCTCTCAGTTCACATGGTTACCATCCCAGTTCAGGACCTCATTGCTTCTCACTTAGACTATTGGAACAGCCTGTTAATTGGTCCATCACCTCATCTTTTCTCTCCAATTCATCCACCATTCTGCTGCCAAAGTGATAAAATCCACTCTGATCATGTCACTCCCTAGTTCAAGAAGTTCCAGTGATTCCCTATTGCTTCTAAGATAAAATAAAAACGCGTCTGTCAAAGCCCTTCACACTTGAGCTCCAGATTACCTTTGTAGACTTAAACAGTCTTCCTCTTCAAGATTCAGCCAAACTAGACTTGTTGCTGTTCTTCACCCACAGCATTCCATCCCTCATCTCACAATATTTGCATCGGCTGTTACCCTCATCAACTCTGAAATCCTCCCCTTGACCTCCCACTCCCAGAAGCCCTAATTTCCTTTGAAACTCAACCTAAGCATGTTGTTTGTCCTTCATTTCCAAAGGTGACCAATGACATCACGGGGTGATGTTTTGACTTGTAAGTGAATTGGATTTAAGTGAGTTAGAGTTGCACAAAATTCATCACCTTCATTCTCTCTTCCAGAGTCTTCAAAGTCCAGTAGCAAGACAAAAGTCAGGACGGCTGGCAATGGCTAGGGATGCAGTGGTTGACTTTGTCACCTTTGACTTCTAACCAAGCTCGAAGTCTTCACATGCTCAGGGTGACATCTTCCTAAGTCACCAACAGGTTTGAAGCCTGTTAATCACCGTCAACCTGCTTTAGCCCATTTACGGAGACTGTTTACTGGGGTATGACCACTGCGCATGCTGCAGCAATCAAATACTGTTTCATTTATTACTTGGCCCAAGCGTGGCCTTCTATAAAAGGCCTTTTGTGATTCGAGACCCTCTTCACACTGTGTGTGTCTATGCATATGTTGTTCCCTTACTAGAATGTTCCTTGAGAGCTAGTTAGAACTGTTTTCATTTGTCTTGTTACATCTAACTCAGTGCCTTGTCCATGGCAAATGCTTAAGAAATTCTCATTTCATCTGACTATCTAATTTCTAACCTGTGGGTTTTGCATAACACCCCAGTGACAAGAACCCAAATCAATATTTTCAGTTGTGTGATGATTATTTTCTTGTTGCATAAGAACCTCACTAAATAAGTAGGTACTGTGCTAAGTACTCCAATGTGTCCAGGGGATTCTTTTCTTCTAATGAAGATATGAATTATTGGTAATATTTTCTATATCTTACAGTTCACAAGGCACATATGTGATCTCACTTGCTCCTCTCTGCTTTGCCTGCCCTTTGGACCCCAGAACCCCACTAAGAGTAGAAGAATTGAGCTGGAGTAATCACACACCATCCTGACTGCATGAGACCACATAGTTGAGGTTGAGCATGAAGTTTCTTCCAGATGTCTCTCATAAAACATGAAGAGTCCATGTGTCCAATTACTTTATGTGTGCCTCAAAAACAAAAACTTCAGCTACAAAGAGTAACATGGGAAATTTTATTCATAAAACTGGCTTTTCGTGAGGCCCGTCACACTGATTCAGTCTTCCTAATACCACGCACCTCTTCTCCAAGTCTAGTAGCGATATCTACCCATTCAGGATGGCTAAATTTGCCTATATTATAGTTAGAAAATATGAGAAAAGGCATATGTAATTTCCTTATAATCTGACATCACAGAATCAATGTAGTAGCTACATCTAAGAATAATCTAGGCATTTCTATTCCTGCGTGGATCAGAAGATCATAGCTGAAGAACTTAACGTGACCTTAAAGGCTAATTCAACTTGCAGTTGATTGAGGCCCATAGAGAAAAGTGGAACAGCTAGACGGTGCAATGAACAGTGCCAGGCCTGGAGTCAGGAAGACTGATCATGCCAAATTCGATTCTGACTTCAGACACTAGCTGTATGAGCCTGGACAAGTCACTTGACACCGTTCACCTTAGTTCCTCATCTGTAAAAATGAGCTGGAGAAGAAAACGACAAACCACTCTGGAATCTTTGCCAAGAAAATCCCAAATGGGGTCACTAAAGTCGGACATTATGAAAAAAATGACTCAACAAGGAAATATGTGACATGTTAACTACCAAGTTTTAATAACTTCCATCTGATGTTTGCTGAATTTTAGATGATACAGTAACAAAATTAACTGAGATGAATATTTAAGAAGCCTAGCAAAGATTAAATTATTTTGTGAATATGACTGATTTTAGAGGAAAATCACTATACCAAAAGCAACATATTGAGTATGATTGACCCTCAGCTAGGTAGTACAATGGATAGAGTACTGAACTTGGGAATTGGGAAGACCTGAGATTAACTCTTGTCTCAGATACTTAACTAGTTATGTGACTGGGAAAGTCATTTCACTCTTTGGCCTCAGTTTCCTTATCTGTAAAATGGAGGTCACAATATCTGCTTTGCAGGGTTATTGTTGTGAAGATGCACTTTGCAAACTTCAGTTATATAAATGCTTATGATTGTTATTATTTTCCTTCAGTATACTTGCGTGTATTATGTTCACTATTTAACGTAAATATTTAGCTTTGTCTATTTATATACACAGGTATGCTGCTCTCGCTATAGAAACCAAAAATTTTGAAAGAACTTTAAAAATGTACCGTTGGGATCATTTTAGATAACAGGATAAGGATATGGATTGAACCTGTGATTTAACTGGTACAGGAAACTCTCAAGTGAAGAAACTCTCTTTTAATGAATATTTTTACCTTCTGTGCAACTCAAAGCGTAAGAGATTTGCCTAGCACACTGAGAGACTGAATGATTTCCTCTGGGTTGGTCGGCATGTCAATTTGTGTTAGAGGTGGGAGCTGAAGCCAAGCCTTTCCAGCTCAGTGGCCACTCACTATCTTCTACATAGCAGATTCCTGAGTACACAGCATGCAGGCGTAATAAATTGTGATTCTATGCCACCCTCCTCTCAACCAACAACATCATTACTTTGGACAAGAAATCATTTTATCAAGATTTTTGAAAGTTTCTATTCAACCCCCATTAAGCCATATTGCATTATTTTAATTGAAAAAAAAAATTAGTTCCATGTATTGCTTTCTCACATCTTGATGTTCATCTCCAAAAATTTTACTGAAAAAGAAAAAAAAAAGCTCCCACATGGTATTTTTGAAGTGATTTAATGCATAAAAGAACATCCCAAAAACAGAACAATTATTGGTCTCATTAACAATGAAGCATTGCAAGTATATGGGGTGTTTCCTCCCCTACCACTAAACAGGAACATACGCTAAATAAATGTGAAAGGAGGTGAGGACTTTGGGATTTGAGGAGTATCCCAAAGTTTTATATAACATTCATATATGGCTTATCTCACAGCAATAATATTCTGTGATGCTTCAAGATGGATATTATATTTATTCTTATTGGTAAGGTGTTATTTCAGAGTTATTTGATGTATAACAGAAACAACAACAATGACGACAAAGACCCCACAGTGAGTAGTTTGTAAGTACTAAAGAGGTAGTTTCGCCAATACAAAGGTGAGGGCTGGGGAGAGAACAGCGGTAACCTTCTTTAGGTTTTCCTCAGTATTTGCAAATGTTCCATTTATGTTCTGATCTTCTACTTTGGGTTAGGATGGGAGGGGACTATTATTTCCAAAATCTGAAGCATAAAAAACAGAAATCCACAACCAACTGAGCATTCAATTACCTTATGAATAATAGCTCAGGGAATCTCCTGATAGATTCTCTCTGAGTCCCAGGTTTCAAATGACACATTCGGCTTTCACAAAACATGCTAGGATTTGTGACCTGACCAGCAGTGTCCACAATTGGATAGCCATTGTCCCCAAATTTCACTGGTGGCCTGAGGATGATAACTTAAAAGGCCTGCTATGGTGACTCAAGTCAACCTTATAAAAGTACCTCGTGCCAGGCCTGAGATTACTTCTATAAGAAAAAAGAAAGGAAAAGTATTTCTGCACCCCCCACCTGTCTTTATCTGTGAAGTTGCATGTCTGGAAATTGGAGCTAGTGAATGTAGTTTCCCATGCTCCAATTGTGTTTCACAAAAGAGTCATAACAGACCTAAAACTTAAAGGGAGCTTCCTTAAGGGGAGAAATAACTCTGGGGTTTTTGCCTGTGATTGCCAGATGTCTGTATGCTATTTAATGGGTGGGTCAGGAGGATTAGGCACACGTTGAAAATCCTTGACACTGGTTACTGGACAACATACCAGCTGATCCTAGCCTTCTGATGAGAAATAAGACCCCAGACATTTCAAGGGGCAACAAAACATAGAAAAGATGTTAAAAAAAAAAACTAGGAGAAGGGGAAAAAAAGCATTAGCTAGAGGATGCATATAGAAACCACTAGAAATGAAATGACAGAACATTAAGCAGGTATACTTTGTTACACATAAGAAAGCATAAATATACAGTAAATAAGTAGATATTAGACTCAGCATAATATGTACACATCTGAACGTCCATGAAACGAGGCAGTAATTCCTGGAGCATATCATCAGCTTAAAGCAGCTCTACTATACAAGTGTTTCAAGGTAACAGATGCTGAGAACAACATAGGTTAACACTAAGTAGATATTCATATACATTTACCTCTGGAAAATGCACAAGATGCAAAAACAAAGGCCATAAATGAAATAGCACTTCTCCTCCGAGTATCTTCTTTCACATAAATATGCACAAGTCCATTGTCTGTCTATGTGTGTGTTGGTGCCTTGCAGCCCACTGCCCGCAGGACTTCCACGCTGCCTGGCACCTGGGCTCTTGCCCTCACAGACACTGAGCGAATAATGTCTTCAGCCGGCTTCTTCTGCACCTGCTCTCTCACTGATGCACCCTCAGTGTGCTCCTGTCTCCGCAGGCTCCCACTTAAAATTAAAGTATAAATAACACCCCCATCCCTCCCCACTTCTCCAAACTCGTGGGTTTCTCTCACTTGCACAGGTTACTTTGCAACCAATACTGTCAAAGCAGCATGAAGGCGGTGCCTGGGTGCGCGCAGGAGCCAAGCGGAGAGAGAGCGGCTTGGTGCACTTCTGCAAAACAGAACTAAACAAAACAAAAACCCACCAAAAAAAGGAAGAAAGATAAAGAAAAGAAAAAATGTCCTTTCTTATTGGTTTGCTCTGTCTGTGGCAAGGAAGACGCTGTGCTGCTCCTGCGCTCTTTCTATTAACTTCTTTTTCTTCTTCTTGTTTCTCTTGTCCTTCGTCTTTGGAGTTCTCTTCCCTAGAGGAGGTGGGAGGGGTGGGGGTGGGGGAGAGAGATGATGAAAGGATACAGTTAGAGAAGTCTTTCTCGGCCAAAAAGAATCCAAACAACTTAGAATTTTGCACAAAGCCCATCTGGAAAGCATCACCTACGGGGGAAAAACAGCTGGGGAGAGAAAATTGTTCACATTAGACAACGTAATAATAATTTGCTAAATTGGATGCCCTGTCTAGATTAGATGGATTTGTCTTCTTGCTCCAGGAAAATGATAACAAAAATCTCTCATTGGCCCTCTCAGTTTTGAAAATATCTTTATGCCTTACAGGGAGGGGGCAATCTCTATTTGATTTTTTTTTATGTCAGACCTAAGATTTAATTGATGGAGGGAAGTACCAGGGAGAAAATTCTTTGCACTAGTTCAGATTGGTACATACTCTGAAAATTATTTTAGAGAGTTGTCTGACATATTGAGAAGTTAAGTAGCACCTTGCCTAGGGTTACACAATCTTTATGTGGCAGAGGCAGGAGTTGAAATTTGTCTGACTTCCTGCTCAGTAAAATGTATTTAACTCACCCACTCTCCTTTAAACCAACTTTAGTGTTACAGTTCTCCAGCCATCATTTTATTGTTGGTCCACACTTCAAAAGATACAAGATAACAAGCCTATACCTTAGAAGATCACAACACATGCTTCCGTCTGCCTCCCTCAAATACAAACAGAAAATGGATAGGCACACAGGACATTTCTGAGGAGGAGCAGCTAATATTTATATAGTGCTTTAAAATGTGCAACACACTTTACCTGTATCCTTTTACTTGACCTCTCACAACTCTGTGAGATAGTTATCATTATCCAGATAATGTGGATGTAGAAAAGGAGGCTGAAAGGTTAAATGGCTTGCCCTAGGTCATACCACATTTGAAATTTAACAAAAGGGTAAACTGGGGCCATTCTCTGAGCAAGATAACATTTATTAACAGGAGCATTCTGCCTGCCAATAAATTACTCAATGGCTTGCCGCCATTTATGCCAAAAACCCTAAGCAAAGGGACAGTTCTTCTATAGGGTTTAGGAAGTGCATAACAAAGACAGAACGGGGTGGATGACATGACAAGACTGAAGACAACATGATTGGTTATAAAGTTGAGGTGCAGGAAACAATTTGATAGGTGGGAAGTTTGTTAATGACCTAGCAGTGACACACCCTTCTTCTCTCATTAGACCAAGAAGTGATCATTATTTAAATGCAGGTGTGAAACAGTGGCCCACACTTTTGAACAGCAAAGCAGACATCCTTGAAGGATAGGTTGGTGGTGTAAAGATATTAGGCCTGACAACCTTGCATTCACACACATCCCCAAAAGTTAGTTAAATTTCTTGAGGCAAGAAGAGATCCATGATTAGAAACCGGATTAGAGCTGGATTTCTAAACTTAACCCATTACAAGCTAGCTGAATTCTGACAAAAGTTCAGAGACAGAGAGCCATGGCTTAAGGATTCACAGGACAAAAGCAATTAATTATAACTAGGATCAATAAATTAATGATATAGGATCAATTCAATCTTCTCAGTCACACAGTAGTAGTAGTAGTTAGTAGTAATAGTTAACATTTATGAAGTGCTTTAACATTTGCAAAGCACTTTACATATAAAATTTCATTTTATCCTCACAACTCTTGTGATAGGTGCTATAATTACTCTCATTTTACAGATAAGGAAACTGAGGCAGGGGGTTAGTAACTAGTCTGTTGTCACACAGCTAATAAGTATCTGATTCAGGATTAGACTTTAGGTCTTACTGATTTAAGGTCCAGCACTCTATTCATCTGGCTTGACCATTCATCAGACTTTATTATCATTATGCTCTAAAACAGAATACTCAGTATTTTCAAAACTGTGCCTGAGACTACATGTAAGAAAAGTGTTGAATGTTCTAGTTTCAAATCTGGCACAAGTTTTCTGGGTTACTTTGGAAAAGTAACTTTATACACTATCCAGAGAGAATTCAGTATTGTGATACTGAATACCAAAATATTAATGTCATGTTCTTTTAAATGTCCAAATACTTAGACTTCTTTAACACAAGAGATACTACACTGCAAAATGTTACCAAGAGAGTAGAAAGAAGTCAACTAGTCTTGAAATAACCACTAGTTACCTACATACTTGGCATTATGGTTTAAAGAAGGAAAAAATATATTCCCTCTAAATGAGGCATGGCATAAAGTAGTTGCTCTGGTAATCAATTATTTAATGTTATTTGTTGACTGAATTAGAGGAATTAGACTCTTGGCCAAGATGAAATGACCTTGAATAAAAAAGAATGAAGTTCAATAAGCTTGGGTCCTGGAGTCTTGGAACAAATTCCGCTTATAGACAAGAAGCAGAAAATAATCAAAGGACCATCTTTGACTGAGTGACAGTATCAAAATCTAACTGGTGTGTATGCCTGAACCCAAGGAAACAGGATAAATCCTTAAGAAAATACAATGGAGAATTAGTTCTTCTTTGGCTAGACAAGGGATTAACAATGATGATTTTTTTTTACTTCCAAAAAAATTTAGCTACATGGATCTATAGAATTCAAGGAGTCATTTCTTCTTGTCATAATCATACCTTACATTTATAAAGTGCTCCCTCCCACAGCACCTAAACAAATATCCCCAAACTTATAGAAATTAACACAAACATTTGTGGTCATCATGGCCACAATGAGTAAAGAGTCAAATAAATACATATTCTTTTTATTCCATATCTCATTCAAGAAACTCAAAATCACACCATGATCTTGAAGGCTAGAATGCTGGACCAAACCTAGTAATACTGTTTCATAGGGATAAGTATAAATTCTTACTAGAGTTTAAAAAAAAATTCATAAGCAAAGAATGGGAGAGAAATGACTATTAGCTTAACTGAAAAAGATATGTGGGTCAGCAATATTATACAACTGCCAAAAACTAATATAAACTTAGGCTGATTTATGAGATGTTTAATAGTAGTTATTATATAGTTATAATAACTTATTATAGTTAAAATTTCTGTAGTGCCTACCATGTGCCAGGCACTGGGCTAAGACTTTGTTCATAAATGTCACCTCATTTGATCACAACAACCCTGAGAAGCAGGTGTTATTGTTATTCCCATTTTACAGAAGAGGAAACTGAGAAAAACAGAAATTAAGTGATTTAGGTCACAGCTAGATTTGAACTCGGGTCTTAATGACTCCAAGTCCAGCACTCTATCCACCGTGACAAAAGGAAGGTGGGAAAGTGGGAAAGTGGGAAAGTGGGAAAGTGGGAAGGAAGGAAGGAAAAAAGAAAGGAAGGAAGGAAGGAAGGAAGGAAGGAAGGAAGGAAGGAAAAAAGAAAGGAAGGAAGGAAGGAAGGAAGGAAGGAAGGAAGGAAGGAAGGAAGGAAGGAAGGAAGGAAGGAAGGAAGGAAAGTAGTACTAGACTCAGAAGTTGATAGTTCTACTTTACTCCACACGTTGATCAGATCACATTCTAGAGTACTATGATCAATTTGGGGTATATTTTGGGAAAGACACTGCTACCCAGAAAGAGTACCTAGAAGAAGGTAACCATAGTACTGAGCCTTGAAATCCTGCAACTTGAGAATCAGTTGTAGGAATTGGCAGTGGGTAATACTTAGCCTAAAAAGAAATATTTAATAAGCAATAATAATAGAATAATAAAAACCAGCTTAGGATTTAAAGGTCTTTCATATAAAAGAAGGATTTGATTTCCTGTCCTTGGTCCTAGTGGGCAGAACCAAGAGCAATGAGTTAGGGATAGGGTGAAGGTCTGGGGGAATTGGGATGGTTTACAAAAGAGGCAAATTTAGTTTAATATAAATGTAGCCTGCTCTCTCCCCACCCCTCCCCTTTCTTGACCCTAAGGTGTCCAATTAGCTACTTTTGGTTCTGGATATTTTGTAGATAAAAATCCTCTCTAAACCAGGGGCCACATCTTTATATATTACATTTTTAAATATTATATACATTTTTATACAATTTATTGTATGGAATTTATATACTATACAATTCTTCAAACAGACTTTAAAAAATAGAAATCTAAGCAACATTCCCTCCCATGTCCTTTAAAGCCTACTTTCATACAAATATATAGACATATGTATCCGATAAATATAGATACTCAGGGGGAGGAGTAGGCCTTTATAAGGATCATGGGAAGACATGAGATTACAGTACCTACATGCAGGTAGCATGCATTATCAGAACATGTGGAAGGGCAAGTTGTTCTGCAGCTGAAAACTACCCATGTCTTCTATTGATATGACCATGTCATTTTCTGTTGGTCCTGCTTATGAAGAGAGGGCCAAGCGCTCTCTGTACCGCTTCCCCACCTAGGTTCTGCTTTCTGCTCTTTTAAATTGGTGGTCAAGCCTGGCTCTTTTCAACACTCCCTAGGGATGCTTTGCCATGGTTCTAACTCTGACTAGTTGCATTCACCATGCTCTGGGGCTGGTTGGCAGGCACTGTGGTCGAATGGTCTATTTCATTTGGCTTTATCCACCTGCTTCTTTAGTTTCTTCCTGGGCCTGGGCTACACTCCTTGGAAGGGACTCTCTTCAGAGCCCCTTCATTTATCAGAGGAGCTGGGTTTAATAAATTCTTCCCTAATGGGAGTAACTGCATATTAACACCATTCCTTAATCAACCTTCTCAGCTCACACCAGTAAAGTTCACTTCAGCCCTTATACTCAGGATTCTTTATCAATCCGTGTAGAGCTCTAGGTGGTCTTCTCATTCAGGCTTCCTAAAGCCAATGGCTGTGAGGATCTCTGCTTCTCAGGCAGGATGCACAAGGATAATAAAGACACATTTAATTGGGATTAGTTTTCCCTTTGGGCCTTTTCTTAGATACTTCTGTTAACTACTTTTTTTTTTTAAAGAACCCTGCTGTGTTTGATTCTTCTTGACCCTCCTCAGTTCTTAAACCCTTTAAGTGAACTTCATTACCCTCCCCCATGGGATCCCCAGATGACTGTTATTGATAGGAAACCAGTTTTAGGATTTCTCATTCCCCCTAGCTGAGTCTAATCTTCTTAGGGTTCTACTTTCCTAAATAGAAGAGGAATTAAGTCCTTGAAGCGAACACAACATATATACAGTCCCTTAATTTCCCCTGGCTGCCTCCCCATTCCTGGAACTTTCTCCTTCCTGATTTGCGCCTATTGGGTTCTCTAGCTTTCTTCAAGTTTCAGTTAAAATCTCAAAATCTACAAGAAGCTTTTCCTAATCCTAATTTCCTAATCCTCCTTAACTTCAATGCATTCTTTCCTCTTTGATTATTTCCAATTTATCTTGTATGTTTCTTGTTTGTACATAGATAGTTGTTTCCATAGCATGCTGTCTCCCCCAGAAGGCTGGGAGCTTCCTGAGGGCAGAGACTGTTTTTACCTTTTCTTTTGTATTTCTAGGATTTAATACAGTGTCTGATATAAAGGAGGCTGATATAAAGTTTGCTGACTGACTTGGCTGATAAAAAATGGGATAAAATGAGATTAAAAAAAATAAACAAGGGGCAGCTAGGTGGCACAGTGAATAATAGAGCACCAGCCCTGGAGTCAGGAGGACCTGAGTTCAAATCTGACCTCAGACATTTAACAAAAAAACTACCCTGTGACCTTGGGCAAGTCATTTAACCCCAATTGCCCTCCAAAAGGCAAAAAAAATTTAAATAACAAAAAAACCCAAACAACAATTCAAACCTCATTCCAGAGCCCTCTGTTCTATTCAGTACAGCAGCCATCAGAAAATTCCAAAGATTGGTTCTGTGAAAATAGTAATTATTATATTGACTAGAGACTTCTGAGAGACACTCTGACCTTTCTCCCAACTTCTCCAGCAATACAAAGGTATGTCTCTCTCAGATCTCTCTACATAAGCAAAAATTTTCTTAAAAATCAGAACTGTTCAAAGTCATGGAATCATGATTCTGAGAGTTGGAAATGACCGCACTGGTCATCTAGTCTAATTTATGTTGTTCAGTCATTTCAGGTCTTTGTGACCCCATTTGGGGTTTTCTTGACAAAGATACTAGAGGCGTTTGCCATTTCATTCTCTGGTTCATTTTACAGATGAAGAAACTGAGGCAGACAGGGTTAACAGTGACTTGGCCAGAGTCACACTGCATGTGTCTGAAGTAAGATTTTAACTCAGGAAAATGAGCCTTCCTGGCTCCAGGTCTGGCACTCTATCCACTGCACCACCTAATAGTCCTTGTCCAACTATGCATAAAACAAATCCCCAGGATCACATACCCAACAAGTGATTGCCCAGCTTCTGCTTGAAGACCTCCCTGCAACCTCCTAAAGCAGACTTTTGCCGCTGTCCAAATGTTAAGAAAATCTTCCTGATATCGAGCCTAAATCAGCTTCTTTGAAACTTTTATCCATTGTTCCTGGTTCTGTCCTTTGAGGTCAAACATAAAAAGTCTAATCACTTTTCTCCCATGATACCCTTTCATATACTTGAAGATAGATATTCCCCCCTGAGAATTCTTCAGACTTAAAAATCCCCAGTTCCTTCAACCAATCCTCATATGACAGGGACTCAAGGCCCTTCATTACCTGTGTAGCCCTCCTTTGGATACCTACAAGTTTTTCAATGTTCTTCTTGAACACTGGTGCTTAGAACTGAACACAACAAGGTCTGAAACTGGCAAAAAATAGTGAGATTATCACCTCTCTACTCCTGGCAGTTATAAGACTCATTATCATTATGATGAAGTTATTGACAGTAATAATAACTAGCATTCATACAGCACTTAAAAAAAAGTACTTTATATATCTTACTTCATTTGATTCTAATGACCCTGTGAGAGTTAGTACTACTACTGTCCTTATTTGTAGATATGAGAGAATGGAGGTTGAGAGAGGTTAAGTAACTTCCCTGGAGTCACATAGCTAGTCTGTCTGAGACAGGATTTGAATTTCAGTTTTCAAGACTCTTAAGTCCAAATACCCTTTTCATTGTGTGCCCTGGCTTACCCCTAAATCAAATGTGCTTCTTAAGAGGTAAAGATCTATGCTCATTATAAATCTTTGAATAGAGACCACAAACCACTTGTCAGGTAAACTGCATTCCTGTTTAGGGACAGATTGAACTGCATGATTCCCATGAACCTTTCTAATGTAGAGGTACTGGCATTCTAAGATCTCTAAGTAACTTAACCTGGTGAGAAATATGGCTAACAAATTCAATATATATAAATTGGAAATTTTGAAAAGCATGGGCTGCAGACAACCTAAGTGGCTAAACCATCATTTCTTCTCTCGTAAGCAGTGAGGGTATAGTAGCTTGTATTCAATAAGCCTATATTAAATACCTATTATGGGTCAACTAATATGCCAGGTGTGCGGGATAAAAAGACAAAAATATCCTCAAGAAGCTTACATTCTAATAGTATCCCAATAAGCAGGAGACCCAAGATCTAGGACCACTCTAACTAGCTTTGTGACCTTGGACAAGTAACTTTACATCTATGGCCCTCAATTTATTAGCTTAGAAAATAAAGGAACTAAGTTTGATGGCCTGCCAAAGAACCATCCACCTCTCCATGATCACTACTAGAAGGGCCATTCTAGGTCTGTATTATTTCTAGAATAAGATAGACCACAGCTAAAGGGTCATCCCTCTCAATTCACATCTCAGTGATTCCTACTCTAATGATTCCTAAAGTTCTGTTCAGTTAAGAAGAAAATCTAGGTTCTCAAAAGATAAAGTGATTTTTCTTGTTTTTGTAATTCATTCTCACTTGGCACAAAGGGAATGTAGGCCAGGGAGAAGGTTCTCTACTAATGTCAAATGCTCTTAGTTTATTGGGCAGTTAATAAAAGCCTAGGAACATGGGAAGTTCAGATGAGTTATACAATACAGAGTACAAAGGAGTCAATTTGAAAATGAATGGGCCAGATGCTATATTGAGAATGTGCATTAATTCCTTTAGGGCACTATAAAAATCCTTCAGTCTGTTCTTTGGAAGAGATTGTTTATTAGCACTCCATTAACCAGAAAGAGTTAAAGCATCTCTAACATGGAGAAATTTACTCTCTTCTTTGGATCGAACCAGAACTGGTATTTCCTATTTAGCCTTAAAAAACATAATTTTTAAACAGAGGAAAATGTTTTTACTTCATGGTCAAAAACTAGTTTCATAAAGAGTCACAAACTTTGTCAGTTAACCCTAATCTAATTCTGTGCTTCATAATTTGAGATAAATGAACTATTGCCCAGAATAAGCACAATGGCTACAAAAAGAGAAAAAATAACTTATTTCTTTTTTATATGACACTACATTAAAATAATGAGAACATGATTGTGTTCCCATATTAAATTATAAGGGTCCTTGGAGTTAACTTCTGCTTTTCATTAAAGTCTGGCATTAATGTCACAAATGGCATTTTGCCATCTTTAAATCTAGTTAATCCTACCCAATGAAACCTCAGCCTAACCGATCATTAATCAAAGCAGCCTTAAAAGTTACAACTATTTAGTAACACTATATCTAATGACGAGACACACCTAATAAGGTCAGAGAGATGAAATACTTAACACAAAATGGCATATTTAAGAGAAAATGGTTTCAATTACAAGAGTTTTACCAAGTTTTCCTTAGTTCTATATTTTATCCTACAGGGGAAAACAGCCCAAGTTAAAAAAGAATAACCACACTGGCTCACGCACTTCATTAGATAAGAGTTTTTAGTAATGAATTTATGACACTAGGAACCACTTTGAATAGCAAATTGGAGAGGAAGATATGAAAAATAAATGATAATATCATTAGGTGAAAAGATTTATTCTACCAACATCAAGCTCTTTATCTGGAATCTTTGGTTTATTGGTGTCATTCTTTTCACAGTTTCCTACAAAGGTAGAAAAAAGTTTACTTTTAACTAGTAATACCTCTCAATCATAATATTGAAAACTACCTGAAAAAAGGGGTCAGAGTTCAATCAATTGCTCAGTCTTTATTATTTTGATATAATTTCTTTCTCATCAGAATATCAGCTTGTCTAGGGACTTATGGTAAATGCAATATTGTATAAGAAGGAAGCTAATTCTGTATTTCCATCCAGCTAGTCACATCACAGCAGATACCTGTGTTAGGTAGTTAATAAAAACACATTGTATTAACTTCCACCCAGGACTGCTTCCATAGGAAAAGGGAATAAAATCCCTTTACAACTAGGATAATTCCTATAATTTGTATGGTGCTAGTTTCAACTATTAGTAGAGAACCTGGAGTCCAATTTATAACTCTGAAAGTCTTCCCAAGAGAGTTCATTTCAAATGCACTACCTTTTATTTAGAATCATTTCTCATATATTTACTACCAACACCAAGGAGTTAAGATGGCTCTACAGGATTTGACTTGTATCGGGCCACAATTAAGGGACCATATTTTGTGATCCTTGGGAGGTTATTCCTACTTCCCTAAAGATCCTGAGAAAAATGTAAAAATAACTGCAAACAAAATGTATAAAAATGCTTATATACTCTCCTTCTCCCAGGCAATATCAAGATTTGCATATACTTGAACCAGGAGAATACTACACAGTAACAGCAACACTGTGTGATGGTTAACTTTGATAGACAACTGTTCTCAGCAATACAAGGATCTAAGACAATTCCAAAAGACTCATGATGGAAAATGCTATCCACATCCAGAAAAAGAACCATGGAGGCCAAACGTAGATTGAAGCACACTATTTTCACTCTCTCTTTTTTCTTTCTTCTTGTGGTTTTCCCCTTTAGTTCTAATTCCTCTTTACAACATGACTAATGTGGAAATATGTTTAATACATATATAGCCTATATCAGATTGCATGCTGACTAGGGAAGGGGGCAGTAAAGGGAGGGGAAAAAATTTAAAACTCAAAATGAATGTTGAAAACAAAAAACAAATAAATAAAATTTTAAAAAGTAAAAATAAAAATCTTCAATAATGTAAAAAAAAGATTTGCATATACTTGAAATTCAAGGGGGGAAACTATACTTTAACCAAACAATAAAAATAAGCAAGACTAATATTTATTTGACTCTTCCCTTTATGATATACTAAAGACATATGGTAGTAGTAATATTTAAATATCAACGTTGATTCCATGTAGTCTACATAAAATCTATTGTGTTCAGAGAGACTCACCAGACACTGTGAAAAAAATAACTTCAAGTGTTTCTACTTATCTTGAATGTTTCAGAATCACCTGGTATGAATAGCAGTAAAAGTCTAGTTTGATGGCTCATTGGGCCATACTATTTTTGCCAAGAAAATAGATGGTAGTCTTATTAATTTGTTTTCTTGCTTCTCTGTCAACTAGATAAACATCCCTGAACAACATGCTGCCTGTGTGTCAGAATATAAACACCTCATATTAAATATTTTCAAGTTTATGACTTCTCTGGTACAGAATCATACATAAACTTATTTTTTATATAAAAATATATAAACTCAGTTGCCACACTGGCATTTCTAATGCCCATATTTGACCATGTCACTCTTCCCTGGATAAAGAGCCTTAGTTTTTCCATATTACTCCAAGGATAAAATACAAAATTTCTCTTTTACATTCATAGTCCTTCCCAATATGGTTCTAAAAGTTTTTCAGGCCAAATCCTATTATAACCCTGCCCCCCACACACCACCACCACACACATATTTCAGACAAACTATCTTCCTTGCATTCTTCCTTGCATCGCCTAGATATGACACCCCATCTCCTGCCCATGTGCTTTGTTGCACAGGCTTCCTCCCTTCCTTGGAACAATGTCTTGTTACCTCTCTATAGATTTAGTTTAAGGAGCATCTCCTAAATGAAAGCTTTTCTGTTTCTTCTGCTTATTAGTGCCCCCTCCCATCCATCCATCCATCC
>NW_027187460.1:52429852-52493597 GCF_028583685.1 Petaurus breviceps papuanus | reverse complement strand
AGAGGAGAGAGAGAACAATTTATCATCTGTGTTCATGTGCCCCTCCTCTAGAATGTAAGTTCTTTGAGAGTAATAATTTTTCATTGCTTTGTGCCCTCACCACCTGTCAAATCTTCAGATTCTGTGAGAGGAATTCAAACAGAAGGAACAGAATCAAGAGGATTAAGGGGTAAGGGCCAAGGGAAAAGGATTCAAGGATAAGGAAATTGACAATGTAATTAGAACAAAGTAAAATAATACAAAATAGTGAATCAGATAAGAAGCGAAAGCTAAAGTGACAGGGAAAAAACAGGGGCTTATCAAGAGGATGAAAAGTGGAAAAATGTTACACAGAAGCAGAAAGGCAACTGAACAATTGGAGTTAAAAAAAAAACAACAAGATGAGGTTCTCCTAAAAAAGAGGGTACTGTATGTTCTGAAAATTACACAGTTGAAGATCAGTCAGTGGAGGGAGAAACAGAAGTGATTTCATTTCATCATCTAAATATAATATCTACTAATTAGAAAGAATGAGGAAATAGATGAGGAGTTCAGAAAAGAGACTACAAGTCTGGAACAAAAGTATGGAAGTTGTGATGAGGAAATCTAATCTTTTTTTTTCAGTTCACAACTATTTATGATTTAAACTGATAAGTCCAAAAGGTAATTATCTTCCTTTTTTTTTTTTTTTTTTAGGCAATCGGGGTTTAGTAACTTGCTCAAGGTTACATGGCCAGTTATTTCTGGGTGTGGTGCTAAGTATCTGAGCCTGGATTCGATCCCAGGTCATCCTGACACTGGAGCCAGTACTCTTACTCACTGTGCCACCTGGCCACCCCTAAGCAATTGGGGTTAAGTAACTTGCTCAAGGTTACACGGCCAGGTGTTTCTAGGTGGGTGCTAAGTGTCTGAGCCCAGCTTTGATCCCCAGGTCATCCCGACGCTGGAGCCGGTGCTCTTACTCTCTGTGCTACCTGGCTGCCCCAAGGTAATATCTTCTTGATGTCCTTAAAAGACAATTTCATCTTTCAAAAGATCCATGAACACAATAAGGGGATATTTAACTCCAATGTGATATTCACAGCACCAGCAGTGTCTATGAATATGCTGGTGTAGTTGTGAATCACAAAATGCATCAGACTCTCCACATGGAGTACAGAACCAAAGCATTTATTCAAACACCAGAAAGCTGAATCCTAAAATCAGAAAGTCAAATTCATTACAGTAACCACAAAATTGGAATACATAACCAATGTAGCAAACACCAACATTGCCAAGCCTTCCCAAACTTCCCTCTGTTAGGCCTTCAAAACAAAACAGGCTCCCTCAAGCAAGAATGCCCTTCTCTCACTCATACTAGTTGCTCAGCCTTCATGCTGTGTGCTCCCAACAGTTCTGGCTCTCCCTCAGCTTGTGCTCAGCTTTTTATTCTGGCCATTAGCTCCTCCCTGTTCCACTCCTTCCTTTTGCATCAGCAGATTCCTCCCACTGTGGGTTTCACAAGTTCTGTTTAACAAAGACTTGTTTTAATCAAGGGCAAGGCTCAAGTGAAACAAGGCTCTAAGTACTTGTTTGCTTGCCATTATTAGGGGCAGGGAAGATCTTCAAAATCCCCATTACCATTACAGGATAGTAAATACTGGATCTTATTCTCATGAAATGATAGAAACTGGTAGCTAGAATGGAAATGATAGGAACATTTAGCTGGGAGAAATAACTACTCTAGCCTAAAGTTTGTGAAAAAGAAGAAAGCTAATCAATGTCTGACATGGTAACGTTGGGAAAGCAGATTTCAGAAGATTCAGTGGACTGATGACTAGGATTTCATGTACTAAAATTTTACAATGGAACTTATTCTAGGAGGGATGGGAAATTCTTAATAATGAAATTCTAAAGATTGAAAGGGACACAGTTCCAATGAAGGAGAAAAACAGGGACTGAAAAGACCAATGTGAATGTACAGATTATTCACCAACAAATAGATTTAAAAAATAAACGGAACTATACAAAAGAGGAAAGCAATGGAAAGGCAACACAGGATCCATATCAGAGTGTGGTATGGTCCCATTAAAATAGGGTCAGGCATTCCAAACTAAAGCTGGTGAGGAAAGCTCAAGACAAGAAAATTTTTTCTGTCTTTTTTTTCTTTTTTTGCCTTAAAGTTAAAGAGGGGAGAAGAACTACTAAGCTTATATTTCTAAAAAATATTTTTTAAAAAGAGGAAAAGCATCCATATGTATAAAAATATTTGTATCAGCTGTTTTTAAAGTGGCAAACAAATGGAAACTAAGGGGATGCCTATCAATTAGGGATTAGTCAAAAAATATGGCACATGACTATAAAGGAATATCATAGTCCTATAAGAGATAATAAAAGAGATGTTTCTGGAAAAGCCTGGGAAGACTTGCATTAAGTGATGCAGAGTAAAGTGAAAAGAACCAGGATAATGATTTACACAATAAGAAAACTGTAAAGACAATTTTGAAAGATTTGAAAACACTGAAAAATGTAACGGTCAACCATGATTTCAGAGGACCAAAGATGAAGAATGCTATTGACCTAAAGAGGATAGATTCAAGATGCAGAATGAGGCTCACATTTTTTGAATGATCAATGTGGGAAATTGTTTTGATTGACTATGCATATTTGTTATAAGGGTTTTAATTTTTTTAATGGGATGTGGGAAGATGGGAAAGAGAGAAAGTAAATGTTTTATTAAAAGAAAGAAGTAGACTTTTGCTGGAGTGGAACAGTTGATAAATTCTAACAGAAATAAGGCAGATTCTTATGCTCAGTTCTTATATAGCTTTTTTTCATTTTCAGATAAAGATAATAACCATTGCACTGGAAATGAGAGAATAAACATGACTTAACAGGAAGTTGATATCCAAGATAAGTAAGGAAATAAAGTTCATCAAGTTGCCTTTAATGAATTTGAGATATTAAATCAGATGAACTGGAGCCCTGGGTATCGAAAAAATGGCACATATGATTGCTGAGCCCCCTACCCGCACCCCGCCCCCCCAGTTACATGTGAAAGATGGTAGAAAACTGGAGAAGTAGTGTACGATTAGAGAAAGGTATGAGGTATTTGGATTTTTTTTTTAAAGGGAAGAGAACAGGGTGTGCAAACTACAGGTCACTGTGAATTTGAGTTGGATTCCCAGGGAAATTCTAGAAAGAATTTTAAAGATCTCATTAGTGAATTTCTAGAAAAGGAAGCAGTGACTACAATAAGCCATCATGACTTCATCAATTATATGTCACGACGGACTAACTTTACCTTTTGTTTTGTTTTGTTTTGCTTTGTTCTACAATTTCCAAACTAGTAGATCTAAGGATGGTATAACATTTACCCAGATTTTTGGGAAACTTTTAATAATTTAACATATTATTCATGTAAAACTGTGGACTAAGATGAATAAAACAATTAGACTCAGAACATGTCAAATAACTAAACCAAGGCATAGAAATGGTTCTGTATCAACCTGACAGTATATCTCCAGTAGACTGCTTACCTCTGTCTGTCTCTGTGATGTTTAACATTTATATCAATATCTTAGATACAGGCATAAATATCCTCCTCATAAAATTTGAATGTATACAAAATGTACGGGGATGGCTATTACATGAGATGACAGAATTAGAATCCAAAAAGGTCGTGAAAGGATAGAGCATTCAGCTGAATCTTCTTGTTCTCAATTGTGTCTGACTCTTCTGACCCCATTTGGGGTTTTCTTGGCAAAGATACTGAAGTGGTTTGCCATTTCCTTCTCTAGCTCATTTTTCAGATAAAGAAACTGGGGCAGAGTTAAGTGACTTGCCCAGGGTCACACAGCTAGTAAGTGTGTGAGGCCACATTTGAACTCAGGTCCTCCTGACTTCTGGCCCAGCACTCTCTCCAATGAGCTACCCAACTGCTCCATCTGAATCTAATAACATGAAATTCAACAGGGAAAAATATCCAGGCTTTACACTTGGGTTCAAGACATCAATATTTTAAGAATAGCAAGAGGAAGGTATCATTAGACAGGAATTTGTCTTCAAATTATCAGGGTGAAGGTTCAGTGAGTTAGCGATGTGATGTAGCCATCAGTACAGCTAACACCATCTTGGCCTACAGTAAGAAAGATGGAGCTTTCGGGAATACAGGAGAGTTCTGTACTTGTCATTGTCAGACGCCATCTGGAAAACCAGGCTTAGTTCTCAGTGTCACAATTGAAGAACAACATTGATAACCTGGAAACTATCCAGAGAAAGAAAATCAGAATTGTAAGGGGCCTTAATTCCATATCATGATACCTAAAGGAATTAATGATATTCTGCTCGAAGGGAAGGCTAAGGACAAGACAGCCGGTTTTTGAGTCACTGAACAGCTACCAAGTGGAATATGGCTTAGACTTGTTCTGTTGTTCCAAAATAGCAGAACAAGAAGCAATGGGCAGAACATGCAAGAGGTAAATTGAGGCTTGATGTCAGAAAAAATATCCTAACAATTAGAACCATGGAGATATGGAATGCACTGCCTTGGGAAGGTATGGGTTCTTCCCTCTCTCAAAGTCTTTACATAGAGGCTGGAAGAACATTCATTTGGTAAAGATAATGATTATTAATAATCATAATAATGGGATTATATTTTATAGAACCCTAATTTAAGTGGCATTAGTTTTTCCAAAGTAATATGCAGGGCAGCAGAGATAATGAATTTGGCATCAAAAGACTTAGGTCCAAGTCTTTGTGCTTCTACTTCATGATCTGAGTGACCTTTCAAAGTAATTTAACCTTCTCCACCTCAGTTTACCCACCAGAAAAATGTTGTCTGAAATATCTACCTTATAGGATTATTTTGAAGACTAAATTAGATTTTGCATCATTGAGAAGGTCCTTTCCAGCTCTCAATTTATATTCCACCTCAGAGAATCCCTAACTCTCTACAAAGCTCAGTTCAAGTTCCATCTCCTACAGAAAGTCAATTCTGATTCCTTCTAAATAATAGTGTCCCACAAGACTACTTTGTACAAATTTTTAATTTACCACACACATGTATTACATATGTGCATAGATATATGTGTGTATATACACATGTAACATGTGTATAGTTATATATGTGATTTCTTCCAGTAGAATTCAAGTTCCTTGGTGAAAGAGACTTTCATTTTCATCTTTGTATTCCCAGCCCCTGGCAAATACAAGGCACCTGATAAATTCTTATTGAATTTGATTCTATGGTTGATAAAGTATTTGTAGATTGTAAAGCATTCTATAAAGGCAAGCTTGTAGTCCTGTTTTTCTTGATCCTAGTACTGAGCTGATAAATTGCCTTTACTGTTGCATTTTAAGATAACTGTCTAATAATCCTCGGTAGTCATTTTTCTGCTGTTTTTCATTTCCTTCTCGGGAAAAAAAAATCTGTCAAAGCACCAAATGACTAAGATGTACATAATCAAAAATAACACACCAAAGGGAGACAATGGCAACTTATACTTGTTCCACCTTCAAAGAAGGTTAGAAATTATTTCAATTGAATAAAAATTTATCACATACTTGTCTAAGTATCAATGTACCAGGTATTGCACTGGGCATTAGGGAAACGAAAATCAGATTCTGCCATCAAGGAGCTTACTAAAGGGAAACAGAAGTACACAGATAAATCAGTATGAGACAGACAGAAACAGAGACAGAGACAGAGAGAGAGAGAGAGAGAGAGAGAGAGAGAGAGAGAGAGAGAGAGAGAGAGAGAGAGAGAGAGAGAGAGAGAGAGAGGGAGAGAGAGAGAGAGAGAGAGAGAGAGAGAGAGAGAGAGAGAGAGAGAGAGAGAGAGAGAGAGACAGAGAGAGACAGAGACAGAGAGACAGAGAGAGAGAAAGCGAGAGACAGAGACAGAGAGACAGAAAGAGAGAAACAGAGAGAGAATTTAAATATGAAATATTTCGGGGGGAGGGGGAATGTGGCGGAACACAAATGAAAGGATCAGGAAAAACCTCAGGTACAAGATGGTACCAAAGCTAAGTCTTGGAAGGAGTTCTGGAATCCAATCAAGAAGACTACAGACAAAAGAGGTAGCTGCCTATAGAAATGGTATTAAGGTAAAAACTACAGTTCCATGTACTAGAAATAGCAAGAAGGCCAGTCTGACAAGAATCTAAAGAGATTAAAAGAGGACAAAATGAAATCTGACTGAAAAGACAGGTTGGAATAAAACTGTGAAAGGCTTGAAAGTTTCAAAAGAATTGTTTGTTTTTTATCCAAGGGGCACTAGGAAACTGGTGAACTTTCTAAAGTATAGAGGTCCTATAGTCTGGAACAGGAGTGGTGAACTTGCAGCCTCAAGACCACATGTGGCCCTCTAAGTCCTCAAGAGTGGCTCTTTGACTGAATCCAAACTTCACAGAACCAATCCCCTTAGTAAAAGGATTTGTTCTGTAATACTTGAACTCAGTCAAAAAGCCATACCCAAGGACTTAGAAGGCCATAGGTGGCCTCAAGGGCACAGGTTTTCCACTCTTGGAGCATCAATTTGGTAGCTGTGTGAATGATGGATAGGCGAGGAAGAAATTGTAATTAGAAAACTATTTCAAAAGTTGAGTTGGTGCTTGTGAGTTGTGTGTAGGAAATATGTTCAAAATAGTAATAATTTCTGAGAAATTTATCAGAGTTCATTCAGTCTATTACACAGAATTTTTGGCTAAGAATTTTATCTGTTGCCTTTGGTCTAGCTTATTTTTTCAGTGGTTTCGTGTTTTTTTAATGTCCTTTTGTGAAAATAGAAGCATTCAGCTATCAGAAATATTTTATCCTTTTGAGAGATAATCCAATCTTCAATCTGATATTTCAAGGTATTTTCAACACATGGTATTAGAGATGTAGTTCAGGCTTCTCATTATTATGTGTCTTTTAGAGCCAATCTTGACTCAATTACAACAAAGCAGACATCTTCATTACAGAAAGATACCCAAAATTCTGTCAGCTTACTCAAAGCAATGCTTAATAAAACTTTTGTTGTTCTAGTAACACACTGACCTGGACCATTACTCAGGATGACTTTTACTTTAGAGTTTGACCTTGAAAAAGTATGGCAAAAAGAATTTTATTTTATAGGAATATTACTGCAGAACTGGATGGGATGTTATAAGCCATGTAATCCAACCCCCTCATTTTATAGGTATAGACAATGAGTATCAAGGAAGTTAAATGATTTGCCTACCTATATCCATGTAATAAATATCAGATAATCAAATATCATATGAACATAGGTACTCTGACTCCAAAACCAGTGAGGCAACTTCTAGGAAAATCATAACAATAGAAATGAAAAGAAACTTTTATGATCCTAAAGAAAGTTTGTCATAGGTGGGAACAGGGGGTCTTAAACAGAGTAGGCCGTCTTTTGAAATACTCTGGTCCCTTTGATATTTGGGAAGCAAATAATCAAAAGCTAAGACTTCTGCATAATCTTTTCTTTTTAAGGAAAAGAATCCACTGTTCTACCACAGGGGGGCGATGATTCACTTTGAAAAACCTGAGGAATGTTTGAAAATAAGTATCAAAGCACTACCTGATTCCTTTGCAGCTTTGATTGTGTATTTAAGGCTACCTGAGAATCATTCCCTGATGTCAGGATGGCAAAGGAAAAGCTCAATTTAGACATGATTTCCCTTCCTTACCTAGGAGGTATTTCTCATCCTTTCTTTTTCTACCTCCCAAACCCAACTAAACTTTACACCATGCATTAAAAGTTATGCCAAGTTTTAATTTCAATATTACTTTTCTACTCCTATTATGAGTCCGAAGTTCTACATTCATAGCTGTCTAATCAATATTGGGGGGAGGGGGACTTTAGTTAAAATATAGGTAAAGACTGACACGGTCTTTCTTGACAAGCATTAGCTATCTTTATTACCTATAGTACCTATATTACCAAATTACCAAAGCTATATTACCAAATTTGAAAACCGTGGACAAAAACAGAGAAAAAGGAAAATGTTGAAAGGAAACCAATCTGACATTGTTTCTATTTAATTCACAATGCTTACATGGAACATTCCTGCCTTTAAAAAAAAAAAGGAAAAGTAGAGTATTTTCAAAGGTGATAATAAAATTAATTAAAAGCCAACGTCCATATGTATATGTGTGTATGTATATATATATGTGTGTGTGTGTATACACACATATACATGGAGAGAGAAATAAAAATGCATGACATGTACAGAAATAATATGTAAATCATAAATGCTTTACATATAAATATTGTTTGGAGAAAAGATGTAACTACCCTCAAGAAGGCATTTTCATTTCAAGTATTCTCCATTGGATTAAAAAATTAAAATCACTTAATTTTAGAAGTGAAATAGATCTTAGGGATCTAGTTTAATTTTCTCTTTTTATAGCTGAGGCCAAGGGATATGCCTAAGGTCATACCCTTAGATAGAGAGCTGGTACTTCAACTCAGGCCTCCAGAATCCTATTTCAGGATATTTTTATTCATGAAAACTACGTCTTATAGAAAGAAACCTACATTAGAGATGGATGTTTGGCACTTCCATACAGAAATGTCACTTGGATAACCCTCTGGTGTTAGGCAGGCAAAAAAGCTCAGAAAACCTGGTGCAGCCCCTTTGACCTAGCTGCAACAATGATGGAATTAATAGGACAATGGTCCTTTATATAGTACTTTGAAGTTTTCAGTGTTCTCAACATACAGCATTTCATTTGGGTTCCATAATGATCTTCCATGACAAGCACTTCTACCATTCTTTTATACAAAAAGGAAACTAAGGCTCATAAAGGTTAAGTGGTTTGCCCATGTTTATATATAATTTATAAGTGATATAGCTGAGATTTGAAATCAGGACTTCCTACTGCCAAGCCCGTTGCTCTATTCACTATACCAAGGGTCAGCAGAATACAGGCTTTTACATTTCAGACTGGTTTTAGATTTTTAAATAAAGTTTTATTATATTTAAACTGTAAATATCATTCTTAGCTAAGGAACCATACAATAAATGGCCTATAGAGTATGACCTGGCCCTAAGGGCTTAGTTTACTGATACTTGCACTATACCATACTGCCTTGAAAGAAGAGAATGAGAATAGTCATTTTTATCATTCATTGCACCTTTGGTTATATAGACTTTTGTAGAAGCAATAAGATTTAGAGGACAGAGCACTATGTTTGCATGGAAAACAGGTTGGGTTCAAATCTCAGTTCTGTGGCCTTTAAGCAAATCACAACCTGAGCCTCAGTTATTTTGGGATTTTTTTTTTTTGCTTTTTTTTGGGAGGGTAGAAGGCAGGGCAATTAGGGTTAAGTGACTTGCCCAAGGTCACACAGCTAGTAAGTGTTAAGAGTCTGAGGTCGGATTTGAAGTCAGGTCCTCCTGACTCCAGGGCCAATGCTCTAATACATTGTGCCACCTATCTGCCCCCTTCGTTTCTTCATGTGTAAAATTGGAATAGCAATACTTGTACTATCTCAACAGAAGTGAGAGTCATTTTTTTAAATTTAAATCATAACAAAACTATGAGCTAAATATACTGATTTTTTTATAATACAACATCAAGGCCTCTCAGTTGCTCAATTCTCTATTGTTCTAGGTACAAGATGTATAATATCATCTTAAAAGATACACTACTATTCCCAAACACATTAGTGGTAAAGAACATGAATATTTTCAGGAGAAGAAATTAAAATAAGCAAGAATCATATGAATGATTTCTCTCAATCACTAAGAGAAATGGAAATAAAAACAACTCTGAGGTTTCACCTCATACCCAAATAAGCCAAGACATTTAAAAATAAAAAAGTCAATATTCGATGGGCTGTGGAAAGACAAACACACTAATCGACTGTTGGTGGAGTTTTACCATTCAAGAATGCAATTTAGAAATATGTGAGACGGGTAACCAAGCTGTTCATACTTTTTGAACCAACAATACCGCTACTAGGCATATTCCCCAAGTAGGTCAAGGACAGAAAGAAAGGTCCTACACATAAAATATTCATAGCAAAAAATCGTCGTCTTCTTATCCTTTATTCTTTTTCATACTTAATCTAGCAACATTACCTTCTTGCTTATTGTTCCTTGCACAGGATACTGTATCTCCTAACTCAGAGCCTTTGTCCTGGCTGTCTCTCCATTCTTAGAATGCTCTTCCCCTTCCTTTGCCTTCTGAATTCCCTGACTTCTTCAAGACTCAGTTCAAATATCACCTTGAACAGGAGGTCTTTCTGGGTCCCTCCAACCTTCCCCCATAATTATGCTTTCTCATCTCGATTGTCCTCACCCACTCTGTATGAATGTCTCAGGAGGCTAGTTATTTACATGTTTTTCTCTCCCATTAGAACATAAACTCCTTGAGGACATAGGTTGTTTGTTTGTATCCCCAGATCTTAGCATGGAGACTGGTACATAGTTACTGCTTGATAACTGTTAACTGATCATGGATCTGAGGTTTTTATTTTTGTTTTTAATTTTATCTCTATAGTATGTGAAAATTTGGTTTACTTAGCATTTTACTGTTGGCTTTTTTTGTATTTACACTGCAATCTTTTTCCCTTTAACACCAGCACCATTGAACCTTTTAATGTAACAGAAGCAATTAAGCAAAACTTAATTGTTTAACTGTTAACTGACTGACCATCAAAACATAAAAGGAAACATCAAATTTTCATGAAGAGTCTCAGTCCTAAAGGACAAAAAAAGAAATGTACTTTCTTCCTCTAAGTAGACAGGTAGGGACTATAATGCAGAAAACAGTATACATTCTTAGGCACAGTTATATGTTCTTTGGTTTTGATTAATTGCTTCTGTTACATTTAAAGGTTCAATGGTGCTGGTGTTAAAGGGAAAAAGATTGCAGTGTAAATACAAAAAAAGCCAACAGTAAAATGCTAAGTAAACCAAATTTTCACATACTATAGAGATAAAATTAAAAACAAAAATAAAAACCTCAGATCCATGATCAGAAGCTACTGTTACTTCTTGTCTTAAGTGAACTACAAGTCAGTTGTACTACCACAGGTTATGAGTTTTGTAGGTAAAGTCATGGATTTATTTGGTATGTAACAATATTATCCCCTTTTATTCCCCCCTCAAACACATGCGCACACACACAAAGTCACACTTTAATGAGAAGATGCTGTTGGCTCCATTTTGATTTGATTAGGAGGCAGAGTAATCAGAAAAATTTCAAGATCCTCTGTAGTTGACTTCATACTGTAATAGGAGGTGCCTTTTAACATAATTACATTAGAAATGGAGGTATGATACCTTCTGCTTTTGCTTAAATCGATAAGCATCATCTTCTAAATGAAACTGTTCAGGTAATGACATTTTGGGGAACTCTAGGCATGGGGCAATTTCTTCTTTAAAAAAATGATACAATGCATTTCCCCCACGAAACTAGAAGAACATACAGTTTCCAAGAGACAAATTAAATAATACTATATAACACATTACTAGTCAACAACACTAGGGAATGGTTTCTATGCATGGTAGTTTTTTTTTTTTTTGGAGGGCAATTGGGGTTAAGTGAATTGCCCAAGGTCACATGGCTATTTTTTTTGTGTGTGTTAAGTGTCTGAGGCTGTATTTGAACTCAGGTCCTCCTTACACCAGGGCTGGTGCTCTATCCACTGTACCACCTAGCCGCCCCCATAGTAGGAGTTTTATGAGAGGTACATGGCAGAGTAGCCTAAGAATCAGAGACCCTAGTCGAAATACTGCTTCTGGAGCAGAGGGACTGGCTCTGTAATCTTGGGGGAAGTCAGGAAGCTCTTAGTGCCCCAACCAACTCCTTAAGATTTTAAATTGCATAATAGTTTCTGGTCTGCATTGATAGAGGAAATTCCAAAGAAAAGGGAAAAAAGAGAGAAAGGGGAAAAGAAAGGGGGAACTTTAACGAATGACTCTTGA
This sequence comes from Petaurus breviceps papuanus, assembly GCF_028583685.1. Lineage (NCBI taxonomy): Eukaryota > Metazoa > Chordata > Mammalia > Diprotodontia > Petauridae > Petaurus > Petaurus breviceps. Next base: position 52,481,703 of record NW_027187460.1, on the reverse strand, counting down.
ATGAATAAATGAACAAACAAGCTGATATGGATGGCAGAAAAGTCATCTTCTATGTGGTGTGTCTTGAGGGAAGACAAGAAGTCTCTTTTCCCTGAAACGTTTTCCCCAATTTAGAGAACCATGGTAAGCATTGTATTATAGCTCAAATTCACATAGCACTTGAAGAAAAAAAAAAACACACTTTAAATACATTATCTTACTGAACTGATACAGAATAAAAATAGTAACATCAATAGAGTAATATACATAATGGCCATAATAATATAAACAAAAACTATACTAAAATGCTGCTTAACTCAGCTTAATTGCACTGAAAAATGTAGACAGAGGCAGAGAGAAGTAAAGGGACTTGCCAAAGGTCACACAGCTGGTATAAGTGTTTGAGGTTCAATCTGAACTCAGGTTTTCCTGACACCAGGTCATTCATTGATCAATCTACTGTACCACTCAGCTATCTCTACAAAGCATAAATAAAATTTGTTGACTGTGAAACAAAAAAACCTAACTGTATAATATCTGGTAATGATTGACTGGATGCTGCTGAAGATCATTAAGAGTGATATCCTGTACAGTGCAAGCAAATGGAATAAAGTATGTATTTCCAATATTTGAGGAAAGGGCTGGGAGAAGGTGGAAAGGAAACAGAGGGCCATGTTGGTAAATATTAACATCAGTCCAGAAATGGAAGGGATAGACATTCTTACAGGGAGAAAGGGATACCAAAAGTGGGTGAGAGAGAGACATTCATTCCCACTCAAAAGTTGCTGTTTTTCACCAAAGAATACCTCCTGACCCCATGTTTTTTTCACTGGTTGTCCCCCATCCCTGGAATTCTTTTTCTTTATCTCTGCCTGTTAGTTCTCTGTCAACATTCGAGCTAAAATCCCAACTTCTACAAGAAGCCTTTCCTCATCCCTGTTAATGCTATTGCCTTCCCTCTGTCGATTATCTCCAATTTATCTTCGTATATAGCTTGTACACATCAGTTTGCACATTGTCTCCTCCATTAGACTGGGGGCTCCTTAAGAGCAGAGACTGGTTTGTTTTGTTTTGTTTTCTTTTGTCTTTTTTTTTCATCTCTAGGGCTTAGCTCAGTGCCAAGCATACAGTAAGACCTTAAGAAATTCTTGTCGACTAACTGTTGAGCCAATCTTGACCTAAAGAACTTGACTATATTCAGGAATTGTTGTAATATGTAAGAAAGACAACTTTCCAGTCGTCTGTTACCTCATTTCCCCATGATCTACCCTGTCCATTTCCTATCTATTTATCCTGCTGCCTTGCCTTACAACAGTCTCTGTGGCTAGAATGTCTCCTCATTTTACCTTCTGAAATTCTATCCATCCTTAGAGATCCAACTCAAGTGCTACATCCTTTAAGAGTCTTCCCATATGCCCTGATTCACAAATCATCTTTCATAAAATCTTAGAATTAAAAGGGTACTAAAATTTCACTCAAATCATAAATTCTATGTTTACCAAGTTTTTCCATGAAGAGTTTCAGTGTTGGGAATGTCACTACCCTCTACATTAGCTTGGTTCACTTTTTGGACAAATTAATTAAATGAAGATTTTCCTTATATTGATCTGAAATCCACCTCCCATAATTACCATCAGTTGGTCTTAGCTGCCCCTTCAAGTCGAAGTAAAAAACTTTAACTTATTTTTCTCATGAAGAGTCTTCAAAAATTTGAAGATCATATTACGCCCCATTCCCAAAGTCTTCTCTGCTCCAAGTTAAACATTCCCAGTTCCTTCAACTATCTCCCAGATGTCAATGTCCTCTCCAATAAGATGTACCTTTCATCTACTCTGTATGTATCTTGCTTATGCCTATTTATGAACATGCTATCCATCCCATTAGTAGCTAAGTTTCTTGAGGACAAGGAATGTATTTGTTTTTTCTTTGTTATCCCCAATCCTTAGAGCAGTGCCTAACACATAGAAAGCCCTTAGTAAAATGCTTATTTATATTGCATTATTTATTTATTTTCGGAGCGGGGAGGACAATTGTGGTTAAGTGATTTGCCCAAGGTCACACAGCTAGTTAAGTGTTAAGTATCTGAGGCCGCATTTGAACTCAGATCCTCCTAACTCCAGGGTTGGTGCTCCACGCACTGCACCACCTAGCCACCCCTATATGGCATAATTTCAACACCTTCCCTAATCTATTCCCCCTCATCTTCCTAAAAGTTAACAGATTCGGGGCAGCCAGGTAGCACAGCGAGTAAGAGCACCGGCTCCAGTGTCAGGATGACCTGGAGATAGAATCCCGGGCTCAGACACTTAGCACCCACCCAGAAACACTTAGCCGTGTAACCTTGAGCAAGTTACTTAACCCCAATTGCTTAGGGGCGGCCAGGTGGCTCAGCGAGTAAGAGCACCGGCTCCAATGTTGGGATGACTTGGGGATTAAATCTGGGCTCAGATACTCAGCACCACACCCAGAAATAACTGGCCATGTAACCTTGAGCAAGTTAGTTAACCCCGATTGCTTTAAAAAAGAAAAGTTAACAGATTCAGGAAATGGCAATGTTCCAGATGTGATTTGTCCAGTGTAGAAATATTGGGGGTCTATCAGTTCTCTCAGTGTGGTCAGTAGATTTCTACTAATACAGTCCCAAATTACATTAGGTCTTTTGACTGTACATCACATTGAGGACTCATATTAAACCACTAAGTCTTTTTTTGTGAACTGCTTTCTAGTCATTTTTTCCTATTCTCATGCATTCGCTTTTTAAAATCCATGATCAGAACTTAATATTTATCCCTATTAAGCTTCAATCTACTGTTCCAGCCTATACAGGTCTTTTAAGATCTTGATTTTCTAGCTCTCCTTCTCAGATTTTTGTCATCTATAAGTTTCATGACATGCCATGATGAATTTCATCCAGTCAGGTAAAGGAATGATTGATCAAAGTATTGACTGAATGGAAACAAGTTAAAGGTAGCGCACCAGGAAATTCCATGGCAAACTTCCTCAGTTTGGCACTGATATATTAATGACCATATTTTGGTCATTCAAACAATTCCTTAAGTATCTACCTTGGGGCTGACACATAACAATTTGCATCTCTTTTCTATATTTATGTTCTATTCTGATTACTAAGACCATATTCTCCTTTCCAAAATCATAAATTACATGAGGATAGGATCCAAGCTGCATTCTTTGAATCTCCCCTGGCACAAAACTATACAACATAGAAACGATTTAAAGATGATCCGTTGAATTGAATTTTAAACTATCAAAGGAACCCCAACTAATCTCTTTGACTATCTTAATTCTATCCCCCAGGATTTTTAGGAAATGATCTAAAGAAATACCTGTGGAAACTATTTTAAATACCATTTTCCTTCCAAAGTGACATATAGAGATGTAGTAATATTTTTTTTTGTTTAGTCATTTCAGTCATGTCCAAATTTTTGTGACCCCATTTGGGTTTTTCTTGGCAGAGATATTGAAGCAGCTTGCCATTCCTTTTCCAGTTCATTTTTCAGATGAGGAAACAGGCAAATAGGTTTAGGTGACTACTCCAGGGTCACACAGCTAGTAAGTGTCTGAGGCTGGATTTGAACTCAGGAAGATAAGGATCATTTTGACTCCAGGCTGGCACTCTTTCTACTGCACCACTTAGTTGTCCCCATATAGCCATATACTGTTAGATAAGGATTAATAGACTAATTACATAAATTTCTCATTTCAAGGGGATTCTGACCCTTACTATATTTTAATCCTTGGGGAGGGGGGAGGACAATACAGGATTATATTTGTAATAAAGTTGGAAGACAGGTAGAAATTCAAAGGTTGGACTCAAATATTTCATAAAATAGTAGATGTGTAAGGAATCAACAGACATAGAGATGTAAATACACACACACACACACGTGTAGCTTTGTTTAAGCCTTAAAACAATGCTGAGGTAGGTATGACAGGTACTACTAACCCTGTCTTATAGATAAGAAAATCAAAGCTCAACAGAGGTGATTTGTCCACAGTCACACAGCTAGTCAATTGATCATGGGTAAGATTTGAACCAGGTCTTCCTGACTCTAAGTTTAGCTTTCTCTCCATTTATCTTACCATCACCTACATAATAATTAATATTTTAAAGTACTTCTTACATACATTACCTCTTGATAATCATAACAACTCTATGAAGTAGGTAAGACAGATATTACTATTTCAATTTTACAGAAGAGGAAACTGAGATTCAGGGAAGTGACATGGTCACACAGGAAATTTCAGAGGTGTGATACAAAGGTCTTCCTAATGCCAAGTCTCACACCATACCTTCTATTCCCTGTAACCTCTCAACCTCATCTCATTTCATGGATAACAAAATAGACGGAGTAAGTTATTTACACAAGATTATAGTTAAGTGGCAAAAGCAGAGCCCATTTTTTTCTGCTATCCATTGCTCTACAGTGTACCACATTGTCTGAAGAGCAAGAAAACAATGTGCTCAACAGCTGTTGGAAGGGGTAGGGCACCTGCTAAGCTGTGGTCACACATCTGCCAGAATGCTGTAGGAAACATGTTCAAGAACCAAGGGGGAAATCCTGTAGCTAATGTCACAGGAAGAGTGGGCCAAATCCTGACTTTGTTTTCAGAAAGCATGGGTGGTTATCCAGAGAGCTGAAGCAATCTATTTCATCTTTGTCCAGAGTTTTTGTTTGGACATTTTAGGGAACTATATGTTAAGTTTCTTGGGTCTTTCTTTACCCAAGTGGTCATAAAAAGTAACAAAATGTCAGTTCTTAAACTAAAATTAAAAAAAAAAACTTTTATTTTGGAAGTCCAACTGAGGAAATATGTGAAAGTTATCTTACTAAAATTTTATGCATTTTACAATTGCTTTTATAAGTTACAAAAATGTGTTCCTTTGTTAAAATTTATCTGTCATGGTGTTTAAGTCCATCTATTTATAAAAGGGTGACAGTGGAGAGAAAACAGGACTGAAGTGTAGGAGTCATGAGTTCTAGCTAGTCTAGGCTTTGTCAAAAACTAATTATAATAACTATAACTGTAACATATAACTATAATAAATGTCTATTTTTTCCAATTGTCAAATGGGAATAATTACAACCTGTTCTGACTGTTATGATTAAAAGAATAGATGCAAAAGTGCTCTAGAAACACTATGAAAATAATAATAAAATTATAATAATAGCCAGCATTTATAATAAATAATAACAAAAGCTAGCACTGAAGGGGTCTTGCAAATATTCTCTCTTCTGACCCTCACAACTCTGGGAAGTAGGTGCTATGTTCACCTCTTTGCACTTAAGGAAACTGAGAGAGTCAGAGGTTAAGTGACTTGTCCAGAGTCACAGGGCTAATAAGTGATATAAATTCAGATGTTCTTGAATCCAGGAACAATACTCTATCTACTTTACCACCTAGCTCCAAACTTTGATTCTCATAACAAGGAAAAAGTAAATGTTATTCTTATCATTATACAGAAAAAGAAATTAATCAATGAATAAAAAATTTAAGGGCCTACTATGTGCCAGTCAGTGTGCTAAGGGCTAGGGATAAAAATGCAAGCAAAAAAAAAAAACAACTTTCTGCCCTCAAATAGCTTACATTTGAAAGTAGGAAGACAAAATATAAAAGAACACTGAAAGAGGATGGTGGGAAGGAGAAGATACCACCATGGGGGTGTGATGGTGAAGTCCAGGAGAGTCAGAAACATGGATGGCAAGGGAATGAAGCAGGGTCAGCCTGGGTCCATCCCCCAAATGGTGGTTCCTTGGAAGGAACTCACCAATGGGAGGAGGTGAGTACGATAGAAAAATGGGTCAGTGTAGAAGTCTCCTGGCAATGAAGGAATCTCCATGGTAAGAAGGCTGGTGAATCATAGCGTTAAAGTTAGGAAGAATCAGATGTACAGCAGGGAGGGAAATGCTGGAGTAGATAACTTCCCAACAGTCCCTTCCACCACTTACATTCTAGGATTCTATGCAGCAGTCAAGTCTTGAACTCAAATGACATAACACATTTAAAACATTGCACATCTTAAAGTACCACATAAAATGCTAGCTATCTTTATTATTATTAAACTCTGCCATCATCTGTGCTCCCTACCAGTGTTATTAAACATGATTACATATTCAAAGAATTTGGCCCAATGACACCACTGGTTTAAAGTGCTAGATGATGTAGTGGATAGATCGCTAGGCCTGGAATTCAAATCGGATCTCAGACACTAAGTAGCTGTATGATCCTGTGTCACATAATTGATGACTGACTCAATTTCCTCAACTATAAAATGGGGATTTAAAAAGTCGCTATCTCCCAGGGTTGTTGTAAGGATCAAATGAGATAATATTTGTAAAGCATTTAGTACAGGGCTGGCACACAGTAGCTGCTTAATAAATGCGTATTCCTCTCCCCTTAAAACAAAAGCCACATTGAGGTTACATTTTCTTTGTTCTTTACACAGGCCAGGAGAGCAGTATTGGTCAATAAACATTTTCTACAACCCTAACAGGGACTTGTGTTTACTGTAACATTTTTAAACACTGAAGAAACACCCATGGTTTTCAATCAAAAGAAAAACATTCCAAGATAGTCTAAAGAATATATTTTTAAAATCCCCACATAATTTTGTTTTTCAGGTTTCTATGGTACTATGGCAACAATTAATGTTCTAAGGATACTACCTTTTTTTGGTTTTCAACTACTTGTTACCATACAGTGAATAAACCAGAAAAAGTGGAGTCAAATGTTTACATCTCATTTTTAGTTCAAATGTAAAGGTCTTCCATCACCTGAAAACCTATTCTCCTCTAGCGAGCAAATATAGAAATTCCTTATAAACAAGCTATGTTAAATTGATATGAGAAACCATTATATATGAGCACAGCAAATGCTTTATTGATCCTTTATGTTTTTCACAAGCAAACTCTAATGGCCAAAGTACTATGAGCCTTGGGCCCTGTCAAATTGTTTCTTGGCTTAGGTGATTCTAAGGTAAGGATGACTAACCACAAACACAATTTATATCAATCAGAGAGAACAAATGTGATTGAGCCGAGAGCTGAGTGGTTGACCCCTGAACCAGAAATCCAAGCAATGACTAGTATTCCAAGTAACTTTAGTAAGTTCAATGGGAGATTGAGAGGAGAAAAATAAGAAGTCAAAATTTTTAAAAATCTAACTAATCATTAAAAAAACAGCAAAAGATCTGGAAAGCACTAATAAAAGTTTAAGACTGTGATTAGGATGTAGAAATAAGACTGTGGTATGTAGTGACAAAGATAGGCTTTCCACTATACCATACACTGAAGTAATAGATTCAATTAGGTTCTCCACAATTTAAAAAGAATGCAGAAAAGTTAGAGAGGGTCTAGATAGTAAAATTAAGTTTAAAAACATAAGAGTAAAATAGATATTATATGAAAAGCTAAAGATGTCTTAATATTCATGACATATGACTTTCAGGGGAAAAAATAAACTGTTTTCTATTGACACCAATCCTTGACAAGAAATGGATAAAATTGCAGGAGTACAGTTTTGCTGTTGAGATAAAAAACTTTCTGAATATGAAGGTAGCTAGACAGATGGAGTTATTAAGGACAGATGTAGATGAATCAGCAACAAAAATCTTCAAAAATAAGATAATTATTTGTCTGTCATAGTTTAGGTAGAGTTCTACAAGAAGACTGAATGAGTAAAGGATGAAATCATCTCTAAGCATCACTTCCTGCCCTCTTATTCTACTGTTAGAAAAAAAAGTAGAAAAAGTGAGGCAGACTAACTGCAATGATAGATAAATACTTTTTAAATGTTACCCATAGTTCACCATAGTCAAGTCCTCATAGAATAAACTATTAACATTTCTGCACATTAAAAAAGCTCTTTTCTAGAAGCTGATTCCAAGATTCATTAAGGCTTTCAAAGTTGAAAAGTTGCTGCATCTGTGTTAAAATTACTTTTCCTCTTATTTTAGATTCTGGGTAACTATCAGCCCCAGTGGAGATGCTATGCACAATCTGTAAAGCGGACACCTACTGTGAACAATTAATAATCTTTTTTTTTCCTCACAAATCCTTATATGCTCACTTATCTAGAAAAGAGACCAAGAAATGTGTCTTCATTCCATATACATAATTAGAAGGAAAGTTAAAACAGATAGTGTATTCTCACAGAAGTTATACATAGAACTCAAGTAATAAAAACTGTGATTATTTATAAATTGCCTAAAAACTAAGAAACTTCTTTAGTAGAAATAAAGTTCTGGACAATAAAAGTTAGTGCCAACAAACCATAAGGAACTTGCAACAGTCCATTGGGAAAAGCCTAGCACTTGAAGCCAAGACTAAACAAGGCTATATTTTTCAAACTCTGTCCAAAAACATCCTGTATACCTTATACTTAAACTTCATAGTATTTAGTTTCCAACTTCTCTATTTTAAAAAAATGGAGAAAAACCTTAATCAATTCATAGCAAAACACTGGCCATCTAACCATAGATCCTGTACTTTATCCAAAAATTGCTGTTGTTGTAAAAGACATGGGGTAAACATGGAAACAAACTATTTAATTTCCATTAAAAAGATTAAAACCCATGGAGGTGGGTTAGTCTTAATATAGATGTTAAAGTGGCTTTCATGTATTAGAAGGCAAGATTGAATGTCATTATCAGCTAATTCAAGTGTAATAGGGGTTCAAGAACTGACTGGCATTCTGGGATTTGTAGTTCAAAGAGAAATCATTTCCTCTCATTCCTGAAAGCTACTTGGATGATCAAAATCTTAGTAGTGAAGGGTAGACTTCAGTCTTTCCTTAGGATGTTTGAATACGATACACAATGTGTGAGAGGACAGACTGCAAGGTAGGAGTGGGAACTATTATGAGCAGAGAGGCAGCCTTTAGGGGGGGATGCTGGCATCCTCAATTCTGCCCTGGACTTCAGTTGAGTTAGAAAGAAACAGCAGCACAAGAACAATAGAGAGAAGGGAATAGAGAGAGAGCTGAGCTCGGTCAGAAAAAGAAGAAATGAAAGTTAGCTAGAAATACACAGAACAAATGATGATAAAAAGCCAAATGTTAAGGGTTTTTTTTTCCCTCTTCACTATACAGCTTTGAGCTATTATAATTGTATTGATAATAGCCATAAAATATCAGAAAAAAACAAAGATACCTGAGGGCCATCAATTACATTGCCCCAGGCTTAAAGTGAGCTAACTGATGTAATAAAGTATAAGGGACTTGGGTGACTGAGTTTTCAGTGGGAAAGGAAAAGGCTGTGACCAGAGGAAAAAAAAGTCCTACTCTAAACCACACCAAGTAGGAAATAGGAAGGTTTCAGGTCTTCCCCTTTCCAGAAGGGAAGAGGGATTAGACAGTATCTGGTATCAGCCAGTTAACTTTACCCTCAATAGCAAGCCAGGAAACATTTATCAGGCATTTATGGGTTTTAGCAACCATTGATGAATTGTGAGCCTGGGAAAGCTATCTCAACCTCTCAGGGTTCCAAGCAACTCTTTTATACATTGAAGAGAAGGTGCAGATCCTCATTGGCAGAGAAAGTTCCCCACAAGAATCCACTACCAAAAAAAAAAAACCCTACTACACACTGTGACAAGTGCTTGTGTTACAAAGACAGAAAGATAGAAACAAAGAAAAGGAAACTGCCTTGAGGAGCTTTTAGAAATCAATGGTTTATACATTAAATACATGTATGCTGTTGTTGTTCAGTCATTTTTGAGTTATGTCTGACCCCATTTGGGGTTTTCTTAGCAAAGATACTGTAGCAGTTAGCCATTTCCTTCCCCAGCTCATTTTACAGAGGAGGAAACTGAGGCAAACAGGGTTAAGTGACTAGCCCAGGGTCACACAGCTAGTGTCTGAGGCTGGATGAACTCAGGAAGATGAGTCTTCCCCAACTCTAGGCATGGCACTCTATCTACTGTACCACCTAACTACTCTTCTTCCAAGATACCAAGTACAGAAGCAGCATCACTCAGATGTCACGGATAATTATAGTTATTGGTATTTTGATTCCAATACAGTCCCTTACTTAGAAGCTCTGTAAAAATCTCTATTTGATATACAGTGAAATTCCGCAACAAAACAGTCAGGCTGAGTCATGAGTTGGAACAATTTCCTAGCTCCTAAAATACCAAACAGGCTTCTTCATAGGGCACACAGCCTGGATCCCCAGAAGTGCTCCACTGTGACTGTGGTAAGATGGCAGGACTCAGGTTGTAAAATTCTGATCAAATGAGCTTCATCCCAATTTGACCAACACATTCCTCAATTTCCTAGTGTGTACTGACTGGAACTATATAGCTCCTCCATTGAGATAATGACAACTTGTGGCGCCAGCAAGATTGAATTTCAGTATCAGAAATTGCATTATGTTCCATTAAAGTCCCCTTACAAAAATGCTCATTGTTGGGCAGGTAATATTTTGCAGTCAATTTTCTTCTCCAAATGCTATTTACTTGTGACATAATTTCATACACAATTAAATACAAGTTATATATCTGTGTTCAGATGTTGAATATCTAAGTAAAAGAAGGAAAATTATTAAACATCTAAAAATTGTGATTTTTTTTACATCAAGCTAGAGTGCTACTACTGCTACTAATTACCAGTGATCAGTGGTAAATTTGAGTTTTAGTGTTTTTTTTAAATCATTTCACTTCTGATATAAAAGTGAACTGTTATTCAATTAACTGTCAACATTGTCTACTATATAATGGCATAAATTTTCTTGTGGAAATCGTTCATGAGTGAATAGCACTACTTTACCAATGGGATTTTCAGAATTGTTTTTCCCTTTTTAATGAAGAGGAAATATTAGAAAGTTCCCATAAGAGAAAATAATTGAGTTCACAATTCTGGGGAGTAGGATGGGGTGAGGAAGCAGGATAGGGAGAAGACAGACACAGAGAGACACACAGACATAGAGACACACAGACATAGAGAAAGAAATTTCCTCAGCAAGAAATGAAAAATTCTAAGAAATACTTGGTTATGAAAACAATCTAGACTGCCAAAGTCCAGTATTTGACTGGATCTTAAAAGAACTTCAAGTTCCAACCTCTTGTCCAGAAGTATATCCATACCCAAATGTCTTTAATTTTAAAGATTTCTCAGAAAGATGAAAGGCAGCATGATGCAGAGAATAAACAGCTGGCTTCAGAATAGGAAGATTTAGGTTCAAACCTACCTCAAACACATAATAGCTGTCTGATTCAAGGCATTTCATTTAACAGCTCAAGAGCCTCAGGCAACTCTAAGACTGAGTTGCAGAGGTAGCTGGCTGGTTGATGGAGTACCCTTGTCAAGAAATTCCTTCTACCAATAAAATCATAAGTCTAAGTATTATTTTTGTCATGGGGAAGATAACTGATTGGCATATCTAAACATCATTAAAATGTCAAAAAGCACTGTTTGCACAAACCCCATTTCCCCTTCTGCTGTTTAAATATATTTCTTCTCAGAGCAGACAAGTTACTTGCTACCAGTCTCCATGTGATAATCTTCAAATACATAAAGAATATTATTAGATCATCCTTCACCCTCTGAACAACTATTAACATATATATATAATTTATTATATATATAGCTGACAAAGTATATAAAGTATTTTATTTTTACATATATGCACTGCTTATTTTCCACGGAAGTTTCTGTTGATCTTGAACATCATAGAAATTTAGTCTTTCAGGATCATGTGGAGATCAAAGTCCTCGGGCATCAAATGGTTCAACATAAGAAAGTGACACAGTTTTACTAATGGACATGACCCTAAAGAGATAAATTACTATCTGCTTTGCTGCTGTACCCCAAGGACCACTGTTCCTTTTCATATGACATGTAGCTGAAACCTACTGTATGTGCTGTGTCCCCAGCTGGAAGAAGAACTTTATTTGAATAGAGGCTATCTTTCTTTTCTATTTGTCTTCTCAGTGCTTTGCACAGATTCAACACTTAGTAAATGTTTTTTTCATCCATTTCCATTGTACAGCCAAACTACTCTCTCAAGTTTCTATCTTTCCTTCTCTTTAAAAAGTCATTCAGCAAGATTCAAATGAACTAAGTGAAATTAGCACAACCCAAAATGTATACACAATGACTATAATAAAGAAAATGAATACTAAAAGGAAATCAGTCTCTGGGTAATTGTAATAAGTAGAGAACAGATAATTAAATATAGCTTTCCTTTCCCCAGTAAGGCAGGAGATCATAAGGACAGAATGTTACCTGTACTGTATTGTCAGATGAGGTCACTGTATCATTTGTGCACTGTTTTAATTCGTTACAAAGGAGAACTGAATGGGGGCTGGGGAGAGCGGAGAGGACAATATCTATCTATATCTAGAAATGGCTGTATTGTAAAAACAAAAACAAAAAAAGAGACAAAACAAAAAACAAATTAAATTTGCAAAGCAACTTAAATCAAAATCTATTATTTTAAAATGTTTAAGATGTTATATTAATAGTAAAAATAACAAAGTTTTATTTATGAAATGTTTAAAAGTAATCAAAAGTCAAAACCTCCAAAATAAATCACTAAATGCATTCCTTTTTCATGTTCAATTAACCAGCACATATTAAGTGCTTACTGTGTTCTAGGTTCTATGCTAAGAAAAAAATCTCTATTTCTCTTATTCACATGGATCATACTGGAGCAAAAGTAGATGCACTCCAGTCTCGCAACTGCCCTTCCCTAAGGCATCTGCATTAAAAACATCGCTAAGCTGACTACACATGAGTAGTGTGAAAGGTGAAGCTGACCACTATGGCTCCAAAATAAGTCAACACAAGTTTACGGGAGATTTAGAGCTAGAAGAGACTTCTCTAGTCCAATCTCTTCATTTTACAGATGAGGGTACTAAGGCTCAGGGATGCTAATTAATTTGACTGAGGTTACACAGGCAATAAAGGGGAAATGGTGAGACGTAAAACTTGGTCTGTCTCTCTTTCCTCAGATTCATTACCCTTTCCACTATCATTACACATCCACAGCTGTGTTAGCTAGCCATCCCAGTGCCCTCCTACTGCCTCTTTCAAACTGGCCCCCAAAGTCTGTCCGTGGGCTAGGTGAGCTGCTCTTCTCTGAACCAGAAACGGTTTCATTTAAAGATGAGAAACTGCTGATGATTTAGATAAAGCTGAATTTTTTTTAGCCCTATCATTTTAAATATCTAAAACAACAACAAAACCTAGTGAGACATTCACTGATTTCCAACAAAATGGATATCATGCTTTATAAAGGGGAGAAAAAACACCAAAAGCAAAACAAATGTGTAGGAGATAAATTCACTTCACAGTGGATATTTACCAAAAATAAATTACATCCACAACTCTCTCAGTTGGAGACAAATGGCAAGCTACATGCCCCCCTGTATCGATGCTGAAAGCCAGCCAGAGCCTGCGGTTTGGCTCCCTCACAATGTTTAAATACAAGAACTCACACAACAGCACCCAAACAATCAAATAATATGTGCACTCCTCACAGCTGAAGAGAGAAACACACACATACACACATTCATACATGGAAGAGACACACAGCACCTAATTTAATATTTCATAACTAGAGGTTACTAATTATGTCTCCCTTAGGGAATTTATGTAGATGAATGAGGTAATGTGTCTTCCAAAGTTGAAAACATACCCTGTCTCTCACTTTATTAGTTCTCTATCTGCTTCATCTTTCTATTTTTTAAATGAAACTATATAAATTTTTTAAAAATCCAGAAAAGCCTGTAGGAATGTGCTAGAGATAGCACATTCATCATCTTCACAAGGCTTTCATTTCCTCATGGCATTCTCCCCCTAATCATTAAGATGTTCCCAGCTTGAAGAAAGCAAATAAGATAGGAACAAGCTTGTTTCTTGACCCTGTTATACCAAGAAGGCAGTCAATTCAAGCATTTATTCAACATCTACTATGTTAAACATAAATAAGGAAAAGGTGTTGAGGAAGATGGGCAAAGAGTAACCCATGATGAATTGATACAATAAAAAATTATTTAAAATTTACAATTTTAAAACTTTCAGAAGCAGAATAGTGTTCTGAGTGCTAGAGATATTAATATAAGTGACAATCTCTGATCCAAAAGTACTTTTATAGTTTCATGGATGTGAGAATTTGTCCCAGGGATCATGCTCCTCCAAAGCATGCTTACTAGACTGTCTTTGTCTTACTGTGGATCCACAATTGATGACCTTAAAGAGACACAAAGTCCATTATCAGGCCTGTATCAAATTTTTTTCAAGCACTGGAAGTCTTCAAAAAATTGAGAGTAATCTCTATGCTCTAATGAGGCATCAGAATAAGAATCTGGTGGATTTCCATTTTATGACATTAGAAAATGTAATACAGATAACATATTCAATATATTGATGCTTTCTACACAACCAGAGCAAAATATTTTTCAAAATATAAGATGATAGTTTTAAAAACCATATTTCCTAATCACTCCCTTTTCCTGCAGTCATCTGTCATTATAACTTAAGTAACTACTTCCCAGATAGCAGGGGTTCTTAACTTGAGGTGCATGAACTTTAAAAAACAAAACAAAGCTGGATAACTGTATTTCAATATAAATGGTTCCCTTTATAATACTACATATTCTATTTTATGCATTTAAATATATTAATCTGAAAAAGAATCCATAGACTTTAGACTGCCAAAAGATATCTGGTCTTAATAGCCCAAGAAATGTGTGCATACATCAACACATGTGTGTATACACATATATCTGTGTCCTTACATAAATATGTGAGGAAGGCTTAAAGTAGCAAATAAGAGAATTGATCTACACATGAAAGGTACAAGGGAATAAAGAGTGAATAACAGATCTAAGCATTAGTCAGTTCCTGGGTATGTTGGCCTGGGGATTTACATGCTAGAGAGTAGCACAACAGGTTAAACATGCAATTAAGTCTGTTCTTGTATTTAAGCTGTGACCATCTCAGAGTCTACTCATCCAGCACAATCCTCACATCTATCTCCTAAAATCCTTATTCCCAATTTTAAGCAGCAAGGGTAATTGGAATTCAATTAATTAATCTATTAATCACATTTTATGTATAGAATATTAAACTAGGTGATTAGTGAATTATTAATCCTAAGCAAAACATTCCTTACCCTTAGAACCTATTCACCAATAACAGAATATGATGCCATGAATTACAAAGTAATATAATACATAAGGGGTACAAAATCCCATGTGAAATTTGGAGAAAGATTTGGGAATGCTCATAATATCAAGGAAGGCTTCCTAGGAGGTCTTTAAAAGATAGGCAGAATGTTGTTTCTGTCGAAGAGCTGAAAAGGACAAAATAAAAATGGTTAACAGAATAAAAACTCAATAAAAGTACAGAGAGTATAAGAGGGCACTTGCTACTCTTGATGAATTTAAGTTGCCAGACCCAAGTCAACTTTGATGAAGGGCACCAGGAAAAAAAAAATACTAGTCATGGTTGCCAAGCAGTTGACAGTGACCTTTGAAAGACTGTTAAAATGAGAAAAGTGAGGGGTTAAAGAATGGGGAAAATGTTCCAATTTTTTAATGGAGTCTAAAAACCACAGGTCAGTGAGCTTGACACAATTCCTGGCAAAATTCTAAGGAAATATATTATTAAAGTGATGGTCAGTGAATATCTAGAAAAGGAAACAATAATGACAAAGAATCAGTACATCTTCTTCAAAAACTCACCATGCCAACTAATTCAGGAATGTGTTTTGCTTGACTATGTATATTTATCACAAGGGTTTTGCTTTTCTTTCCTTTTTTTAAGTGAAGTGGATGTGGGAGAGAGAAAATATAGATTGTTCTTAATTTAATATTTTCTTTTGCTTTTTGCTTTTTGGAGGGCAATTGGGATTAAGTGACTTGCCCAAGGTCACGTGGCTAGTTTTTTGTGTTAAGTGTCTGAGGCCGGATTTGAACTCAGGTCCTCCTGACTCCAGGGCCAGCATGCTATTCACTGCGCCACCTAGCCACCCCAATTTAATATTTTCTTAAAAATAATGTTATACCGTAGTAACTTTATTTCCTTTTTTGAAAACCTTATTAAACTGATAGACCAAAGTAATATTTTCTACAGCATTCTCCTGATTTTAGTAAAAAATGTAACAGTCTTTTATGGACAAGATGGAGAGAAATGGGCTATCCAGTAGAATATTTAAGTTCAGAATCATATGATCATGGATATTAATCTGGAAGGGACGCTCAGGGGTCATTAAAGATTCAGTAAACTCTAGTGGCTCCCAATCACCTCCAGGATCAAATTTAAAATCTTCTATTTGGCATTCAAATTCATTTATAACTTTGTTTTACTCCTCTATTTCTAGTCTTCTAACACCTTACATCACATCCATGTCCGTGGTGATCCAGTGACAACGGCCTCTTTGCTGCTGCTCTAACACAACATTCCATCTCTCAATTCTTGGCATTTTCACCTGGGAGCAGTTGTCCCTTAGGCATGAAACGTTTGCTTTCTCATCTCTGCCTCCTGACTTCCCTGGCTTTCTTCAAGTCCTAACTAAGATCCAACCTTCTAGCAGAGGTGCCCAAAGTGCGATAATGATAGCTAACATTTATATATTATTCTGTAGCAGACACTACGCTGTTTTACATTTATATCATCTCAATATTATCTCAATTATTATCTCATTATAATTCATTTCCTCACAACAACCCTGGGAGGTAGGTGCTTTGTTATCCCCATTTTACAAAGGAGGAAACTGAAACAAACAGAGGTTGAGAGACTTGCTGAGGCTCAGAGAGTTACTAAGTGTTGGAGGTTAGATTTTAACTCTAATTCCAGGCTCATTGTTCTATCCATTATACCACATAGCTACCTTTCCTAGAATGAGAAATGTTCTCTCTCCCCTCTGTTTGTAAGCCTTAAATAAAATACACTCAGCTTAGCATTACTGTTAATCAACATCTTTATCTTATTTTCCAGCTTAGAAAATAAATTCAGTTTTTGAAAGAAAGTTCATTATCACCACCCTGCATCTCAAGCCCAGCTGAAAGAGTAAGTTTCAGAAAGAATGAGTGATCCACATATAAATTACTCCCTCTGGGGGACACTGCAGTAGTAACCTCAGGTACAATTGGGGGCATTGAATAACAATAAGGGGGTAGTAGAACCATAAGGAAAGAAGAGAAGAGAATTTTGAAAAATCATACACATTTCCTTTGTTTGTAAGAGTTAAAGTCATAGTGATTACATTATTTTCCAAACATACACACAAAATGCAAGTTATAACCTATCAATGGCCAAGTCCATTGACAGGTCTGAACAAGCAAGTGTTGGAAGGCTGGCTTGTTGCCCATTGTAGAGAAGTCCAGCATGCATCAGAAGGAATATGTGCTTGTAATGACTTGTTTATATTATGATACTATACAGTTACTAGTAGTTTCAAGTAGGAGTATTGGGCATCTGTGAGTGGTCCTATGTTATTCAATATTTTTATTAAAGTCTTTGATGAAGTATGTGCAGATGATATGCTTACAAAATAGCCAGATGACACAGAGTTCAAAAAAATATCTAACACAAAAGACAACCCAGTCAAGATGCAAAAAAAAAACCCATCTATGCTCTAGAATATTGAAACAAAACTAAAAAGATAAAACTTAGTCATGATAAATTCAAAGTCCTACATGGGCTTTTTAAAAGTTGACTTCACTAAGATAGATGACGCATGACTAGAAAGTAGTTACTCTGAAAACATCTGGGTAAATTCAATGTATGATGAGGCCATCAAGAAAGATAATGCAAATTTATTCTATATTAAGGGATGAATGGAGTCCAAAACTAAGGATATGACAGTCTTGCTCATCATTTTGTCTAGTTGGACCATCAGAAATATTGAATTGAATTTTATGAAGGACACTGATAAGGTGGAGAGCTTTTATGGGAGAATAACAAGTTTGGTGAAAGAACTCTGGTTCATGTCATGAGAAAATGAATTGAAGGAACTGAATTATGCTGGGGGGAAAAAAAGACTTAGAAAGGACAAGATCACCGTTTTCTAAGAATTTGAAGGGAAGCCATTTGGAATCAACCAACTAAACATTTATTAAGCACCTATGTAAAAGGAATTGGGCCAAGTGTTGGGACTACAAAGATTAAAAGTGAGACTGCTCCTGCCTTCAAGAATCTTACATTCAAATGATGAAGACGATGATGGAGACACATATATAATAATGTGTAAGCAGTAAATGGATGTGAGGAAGCTGAGCTGTCCATCATCCATTTAACTCTCTTCCTCTTGATTTTATGTGATTAGAACTTCTCCAATAGCTCCTCCCCTATAGGGATGCAGCATCCTTTTCAAAGAGGCAAAATGTTTCAGTCATGAAAAATAAAGTAAAAATGTCTACCTGTGGTTTGCTCTCTTCACTCTCTGCAGTCCTTACCAACTCACCATCTAGAGGCATACAAATTCCTAATTAATATGATAGGTTTGTATATAGGTCAAAACCATTCTCCCTTTTTGTCCAACTATGCTAAATTAATTCCTATGCTTCTAGCGTTAAGTCCAAAGTAAATATTTTGGTCTTCCTAATAATAATAGCTAACATTTATATAACGTTTATTCTGTGGCAGACACTATGTTAAGTGTTTACATTTATATCATCTCAATATTATCTTAATTATTATCTCATTATAACTCATTTCCTCACAGCAACCCTGGGAGGTAGGTGCTTTATTATCCTCATTTTACAAAGGAGGAAACTGAAACAGAGGTTAAGATCCTTGCCGAGGCTGAGACAGTTACTAAGTGTTTGAGGTCATATTTTAACTCCAATTCCAGGCCCAGTGTTCTATGCATTATACCACATAGCTACCTTTCAGAATGAGAAATACTCTTTCTCCCCTCTGTTTGTAAGCTTTAAATAAAACACACCCAGCTTAGCATTACTGTTAATCAACATCTTTATTTTATTTTCCAGCTTAGGAAATAAAGTCAATTTTTGAAAGAAAGTTCACTATCACCACCCTGCATCCCAAAGCCAGTTGAAAGTATATGTTTCAAAAGGAACAAGTGATCCACATATAAATTACTCTCTCTGGAAAAAGGGAGGAAAGGTCACTAATTTTTTTTGCCAGACTGCACTAAGCAGCAGTTCAGAATTCACCCAAGACATGGTTTGTGCTTGTATTGTCCTTTGGCTCCTACCCTTTTGCAGCTACTACTCTAGACTTCCCATTTTAATGCCATGGTACCTGCTTTCTCCTCCTCACTGTTTGCTTCTGTGCCTTCTCTGTTAACTTGACTTCTTTCTCTTGTACTCACAAATTATTTTCCAAGGTCAGGGTAAATGTCACTTTGATAGTCTGCTTTTAGGCAAGGTCTAAAATACCTAAGAACTAGGGAATAGTGGAAAAGAGGAGTATTAAGGAAGAGATTGTGTGGAAAGAAAAGAAAAGTGGACCAAGAAAAGAACCTTAGGCAATACTGACCTGAAAGTGTCAGGAAAAAATACAAGTAACCAATAAAAGAGACCAAGAAGTAAATTTTTTTTAAAAAGCAGGAGAAACAAGAGAATGAAAACTTAATAGCCAAGAGAGGAGAGGTTACACATACGGAAAGAATGATCAAAAGTGTCAAAAGCTGCATCAGTAGTCAGGAAGAGCAAAGAGTCAATGAGGAAAGTTACTTAATTAGGGAATTAGAAGGTCACTGCTGCTCTGTGAGTTTCCTTTGCAGGGCAGATGAGGAAAGGATTATAATGGAAGTGGTATGGAAGATGCATGAGAAAGAAAGAAGTTTTTTTCAAGAAGTTTGGCAAAAAGAAGAGAGAAGAGATGGGAAGATAGGCAAATTGTGTGGAAGCGTCCAGGGAAGGTTAGTTTTTAGGTTTTTAAAGAAGTTAGAGTGTGTATAGGTAAATAGGAAAGAACAAGAAAGAGAATGAATGAAGATGCTTAGAGGAGATGGGATGATTTCTGGAACCAGACCCTAAAAAAGGCAGCAGGGGATAAGATCAAGAAGGATTTTTATTTTTACTAGGCTTGAGATTTCACTGGTATAAGGAACTTTGTTCTAAAAATTCACATTAGCTCCAATTTGTAATCTTAAGAGGGTTTCCTCAAGGAATGAAGTTGGATGATTTTCCCTACTTCACAAAATCAGCAAGTGATAGATATAGGACCCAACACTGACCTCAAAGACAATTCTCCATCTTGAGTTGTTATTATTATTATTATTATTATTATTAATTACTAACATTGTTGTGAGATGGAAAAAAAGATTTTCAAATGTCATTGCAGTGAATTTTTAATTAAACATTGCAGTCACCTAATCAATTTACTTGACCTGGTACCCAGTAAAGGGTCCTTACTACCTCTCACTGTTCTATGTCACCACTAAATACTTGGTCATCAACAAAATCTTCTTGAACTACAAAGGGACTAATAATGGCAAATTCTACCACCACAATTTCCATTCTTGTTATGATATCTCAAAGCACTCTGGGGTCAAATCTTCATCTCTGAATAAACTCAAATAATAATTAAACCAAATTCTTGACAAGGCATAGAACAGCCACTGAAATTCCCCAAACAGTAAATCCAGTAAGTCACGCTAGCCTGAATTCTAACCATTTGCTTTGACTCTGTTACATTCCACCTGGTGAATGTTAGGAAACAGCTCCATTCTTTATAAAATGGTCTTCTGAAGTACTAGAACAGTATTTTGTAATCCAATTTGTCTCTCATCCTTTACGCGACCGATTTAGCAAAACAACACTGATTTGTCTCAGGGTGACCATAAATCCAAGAATTCCTCTGCAGTGTCAGAAATATAATAGCACTGCACCAGTGAAAGAAACAATTTATATCCTGACTATAAAAAAATGCATGTCATGAAATCAAGTGAATAAACTACTAACTTTAAGGCCTAAGCTATTTAATTCCTGTTAACGTGACACTAAACCCAAGGGCTGATACAGAGGACAGACAAGAGCTAGTTTGTACCAGCAGCTGTTTATATTACTGCTGTTTCCTTTCAAAGTAAAACAAGCCATATTCCTATGAACTAGGTCTTTATTCCACATACCGCCTCAAAACCACAGCTTAGCTGTGCTTCTGGCCTCAAGATAACCACAGGCCAGAACCGCACTGGGTAACTTGAGATTGGCAGTAAATTTTCTTCACAAGCTTTCTTTATTTTCTCCTTAGATGCTGTCACATCACATGAATGTTATCACTGTACAGTAGTCCTGTAGTTGTCTCCTCCAAATCACTGGAATCATTTGCTCCAATATAAAGTCACAGAAAAGAGGAAGTGATGTTGAGAGCTGGAAAAGGCACTTATGAAAAAGGCATACTTCAAGGAGAAATGTCTTACATACCCAGAAGTAAAAGCAAGCCAAAATACCATCATCACCATCATAAAAACAAGCTTGTATTTTGTGCCAAACTAAGATTTATAAAAAGGTTTCCTCAAAACTAATTTTTGAGGAGCTCATTGTAGGTCTTATAAGTGCTATTTTTCAGATCAGGAAAATGAGGCCAAAACAGGTTGAATTAAGTGACTTACACATAATCACATAGCTAATGAGTATTAGAGACAGCACTGAAACCTCAGTCATTTAAGCTGGAATCTAAAGCTCTTTCCATGAAGTAAGTTTTCCAACTGAATTCAGTTCAAACATTTTTTTGGGGGGGGTGGTAATGATTTTCAGCATATTACACTTTTTTTAGTCATTTTCAGGGTTGTCGGACTCTTTATGTCCCCCTTTGGGGGGTTTTCTTGGCAAAGATATGGGGAGTACTTTGCCTTTTCCTTCTCCACGGTCATTTTACAGATAAGGAAATGGAAGCAAACAGGATTAAGCGACTTTTGTCCTAGGTTACACAGCTAGTAAGGGTCTGTCGCTGGATTTTAACTCAGGTCTACCCAATTCTAGGCCCAGAACTTAATTCACTAAGCCATCTAGCTGCCCTGGGATACACTGTAGTGGAGTGTTACATAACAGGCCAAGACATCATAGGAAGAATAGTGTAATGCAACAGAAAATACCTTGTTGGGCCTGGGAGTCAGGAAAACTTGGGTTCAAAATCTACTTACTATCAGTTAAATTCTGAACCTATTTTAACTTCATTTAGTGATTCAAATCAATCAATAAGTTTTTACCAAGTACCTACTATGTGCCAGTCACTGTACTAAGCAGTGACAATGTAAGTCATAGATTCCTCATCTGTAAAACTGGGGTTAGAATATCTACCTCACAGATTTGTTGTGAAGATCAAGTGAGATAATGGACCTAAAATACATGTGTAGTATGTAAATGTTTGATGCACTTTGTGTGATTTTTTCTTCCATTCTAGCAGAAATTATCAAGTAACCAGATAATAAACCTCAAATCCAACTCTATGATAAAGAGAGGAGAGAGAGAAAGAATGAATGAATGAATGAATGAATGAATGAATGAATGTGAATCACCAGCATAGGAACTGAGGAGAAATAAGTAGAAAACTATTTCAGGTAACAATATTTATTAAATGTCAAGCACTATAAGTTTAATTAGTACCACGAAGGATATGAAGAAAATGTGAAAAAGTCCCTGCCCCTAAATCAAGTCAAGTCAACATATATTTCTTAGGCATCTACGATGTGCCCAACAGTGTATACACTGGGAATACAACGAAAGGCAAAGAACCAGTCCTTGCTCTCAAGAAGCCTAAATTTTTATGGGGGAGTAGAAATAATACATGCATAAGCAGGTGTATACACACGATACATAAAGAATAGTAAGGTACATAAAAGTATTCTTAGAGAAAAAAATCACTGAATGGAAAGAGAAGGAAGAGGAAAGAGGACAAAAAAAGACTTCCTTCAGAAAGTGGGATTTGAGCTAAGTCTTGAAGGAAGACAAAGATTCTAAGGAAGAAGAACATTCCAGTCATGGAGTAGTCATTGTGAAGATACTGAGATGAGACAATTCTTTAAGAAAAATAAAACTTTTATTAGATGTCCTTTGAAGTTCCTTCCTACTCTGAGATTTTGTGCTTCTCTGATTACCTACAGTGGTTGTAAGTAGAACCTCAGAACTGTTTCTCTAATTAGGAGTGATGCGGAGCATTTTTTTTTCTCATGGCTACAAATAGACTGAACTGTTTGCCCTTGAAACTACCTGTTCATATCCTTGGTCCAATTATCAGTTGGGGAATAGTTTTTATTCTTCTAAATTTGAATCAGTTTCTTATAGTTCTTGGAATATATAGTTAAACCACTGCTAGGCCTATACCCAAAATAATTCAAAGAAATAGGAAAAAAATTTTATGTACAAAAATATTTATAGTTCCTTTTTGTGGTGACAAAAAAAACCCAAACCCTGGAAACTTGGGGGATGCAAATGATGGGGCGGAAAAAGAAAATGATGGAATACTATTATGTTATAAGAAATAAGGAAATAGTTCATTTCAAAGAAGACATGGAAAAATTTGTACTAACTAATATAAAGCAAGTAAAACCAGAGGAACAATTTACCATATTAATATTATAAAAATGAACAATTACGAAGACTTTTATAAACTGATTAAGATGAATAGGAAAAGGAGAAAATTTTATAAAATGACAAATCCCACTATAAAGAAAAACAGCTTGAAAGCTATAAGAATTATGATCAATATGATGGTCATTCATGATTCTAGAGGACCAGTAATAAAGCATGTTATCCACTTCTTGACAAAGAAGTAATAGATTTAGGGTACAGAGTTAGACATGTATATATTCTAGAAGACAGTCAATAAAGGAATTAGTTTTTGCTTGACTATGTATAATTGTTTAAATGGTTTTTTTAGTATTGTCAGTGGAGTGGGAATAAGAGAAAATAGATTGCAGATATTTTTTTTAAGTACATAAAAATAGAGAGGTTGGAGGACTACTGGTATGGAACCCTGCATGCATTTTCAGATCTTGTAACTATTAGTTTTGCTTAATTGTTTTTCTTTGCTACAAAATAGCTCTTGGGATGGCAGGAAATCTGGAAATCTTTGCAATAAAACAAGACAAAATGGGTCAATAAAACTAAAAAACTAAATTTTTTTAACTTTGAGAAGATATGTCTGCTAACTTCAATTTTTGCGAAATGAATGGGAATTTGTAATATTATTTCCATAAACATAGATTAGGGGCTTTTAGACTGATTTAATTCCTTTGAAAAAACTGATAATAAAAAAATTGAAATTCAACAAAATATTTGTCTACTGTGAATAAAGCTCAGCATTAGATGCTACTCTCCTTGAGATTACATTATAACAAAGGATCAAAGTTCCTGTATGTTCTTTAAAAAGCAAATTTAAGGAATTAGGAGGGTCTCTATTTTTATTAATAGATGTACTTAAGAAAGCTGTATGACCTTAGACAAGTCAATTCAGGTCTCTGGGAATCAGTTTCTTCATCAATTAGATGAGGAACTTTTGGTAAAAATAATATCTAATTTCCAGGCAAAAATTATCAAGATACATTATCTCTCAAGAGTTATTCCCTTTAAAAAATTTCATTTCTTGGCATTAAGAGTATCCAGGGGAAACCTAACAAATATTGTCTCCAAACTGCCAAGGTCTTTTACAGTTAAGCTTGAGTTACAATTCAGTAAACAAAGGAAGCATCAGAGATAAAAATAATAAAATGAAATAAAAACATCTTCATATAGCTAAGGATACCTTAGAATTGAAAGATGGGAAAAAATAGGTATTTATCTACCTGTCCTGGAGTCTACATGCATATATGACAGTGCTTCATCATATTAAACAGGTCTTTCTACTGACTTGCCACATTAAGGACTCTATTGGATTGGCTCTCTGTCCCAACCCTAACCAATTCCCCTTAAGCACACATGCTATTCAAATCCCTTCCAACCTTGTTCACTGGCATTAGAAGCAGATCCTGGTAACCCCCAGAACACTTCCCACCCCAGAACATCAAGTAACTGCTGTGTTTTCCTGGAATTCCAACTCCTGTATGTCCCTTCCAACCCTGGGAAGCTTTGGCAGCCTTCCTAGGAACACTGCCTACCTATTAGACTGCCTTCTTACACCCTCCTAAGCAATGTTCCTACCTCCACCCTCCCTTTTCCCTTTAATTTACCCTTCCCACTATTGCCCGGTGTATCTTACTGCATAGATCTGCTGATGTCACTACTCTAATCAAAACCCTTCAGTTGCTCCCTTTGTAAACCTCAAATTTTTCTCCAGCTGTAAGTTATTTTCAAGTGTGCATTCCTTGACCTGACATTCAAGGCCCACTGTAAACAGATGCTACCCTAAATCCCTTCAGTGAAAGGAAGGGCTGGTGTAATGGATAGGATACTAGACTTGGAGTCAGGGTTCAAATCCCAACTCAGATACTGACTGCGTGAGTCACTATGACTCAACTTTCTGTGGAAATGAAGCAGTCACACTCAGTGGCTCTGAAGATCTCACTTTAATCTTTAAAAAAATAATAAAAAAAAACCAAACCCTATGATACTTATGTGCACTGTGCTCAAGCCAAACGGGGCTATTCATGACTCCTCTTTCTTGTTCTAAATCTCCGTGTCTCCATTCAAACAATTTCTTTCCAGTTCAGAAGATGAGGACAAAGTGTGAGAGAGAACAAGCATTTATTAAATATCTATTACCTGTCAGGCAATGGGCTAAGAGCTTTACAAACATCATTTCATTTCATTTCCTATGCCTGTATTGCCCTCCTCTTATTCCTTTGCTACCCAGTTTCATTTGAATTCCTGTGCATCTTTTAAAGCTAGATGAATGTACCTTCAGGACACCTTCTCTGATCTTCTCTACAGTAATCAATCAACAAGCTGGATAATGTGACATACTGGAGCTACAAAAATAATGAAAAACGTGAATCCTGCTTACCAGGGGGCTTCTTGCCTTTCATTGGGGAACACAGCAAGTACACACATATGTAGCACAGAATAATTATAAAGAGAATAAATAAAACTAAATCCAAAGAAGCTTGGGAGGGACACTAGTAGTTGGGTGGATCAGGAAAGGCTTCACAGCAAAGCTTGGTGGTGCTTGAATCCCCTCTTGGAGGAACAGAGAAATTCTTTAAGGTTGAGATTTGGAGGTAGGGTATATATCTCATATGTTTATTTTTGTACCATAATTATTTATAAATGGGTCATACTCCACTACTAGAAATTATAAACTCCAAGACAAGTGAGATTTCTTTAAGCCTTATTATCTCCTAAAACAGGACAATACTTGGCACAAAGTAGGTGCTAAATCAGGGGTGGGGAGACCTGCAGTGTTGAGAACCTGTGTTCTCAAGTGTGACCTTTAGACCAAGTCCACGTTTTACAGAGCAAATACTTTTATTAAAGGGATTTGTTCTATGAAGTCTAGATTCAGGTAAAGGGCTGCACTTAAGGACCTAGAGGGCCACATGTGCCTTCAAGGCTATAGTTTCCCCATCCCTGTGCTAAATAATGAATCAGTAAAGGAATGTTACAGGAGTGCCATTTTGGTACCTAATGCTGAATTACATAAAACTAATCATTGTATGATTCATTTAACATTATAAACCATTGGGGTAGCTAGATGGCACAGTGAATAGGGCACCAGTCCTGGAGTCAAGAGGACCTGAGTTTAAATCTGGCCTCAGACACTCAACATTTACTAGCCATGTGACCTTGGGCAAATCACTTAACCCCAACTGCCCTGCCCTCCCCCCTCCAAAAAAAAGCAAAAAATCCACAAAACATTATAAGCCATAACATACAGGATGGGGACTAAAATGTGCAAAGGACTGTATATCGTCCTCACCAGGACACAAAGAAAAACAGTTCTAATTTGAAAAAGGAAGATGTTTGAACCAGAAGTTCCCAAACTTATTGGGTCTACCACCCACTTTGCAAAAAAAAAAAAATTACTCAGACACTTCCCACCACCCTGGAAATCTACTGTCTTTAACCCTTTAATTTTTTTTAAGATTATATATATATATATATATGTATATGTATATATATATATATATGTATATATATTTGGGGGCGGCTAGGTGGTGCAGTGAGTAAAGCACCAGCCCTGGAGTCAGGAGGACCCAAGTTTGCTTACTGCCTCGGACACATAACACCCACACACACACACACACACACACACACACACACAAACTAGCCGTGTAACCATGGGCAAGTTACTTAACCCCAGTTGCCCTTCAAAGACAAAAAATAAAAAAAGAAAAAGTATATATATTTGAAATGATGCATCTTAAATTTAGTAATTTATTGTCAATTTGTGGGGTCTTTCCTGCATCAAAATTGTCTTATATAACTGTATAGTATCAGAATGTAAACAATTCATTACAGACACATATTCCTGCTGATACATGCTGGACTTCCTGACTACATGCTCACCTGAGGACACTTACTTTTTCAGACCTGTTGGCAGACTCGACCACTGATCAGTTATAACTTGCAATTTGTGTATTTATTTGGAAAACAATGTAATCACTAGTTATACCACAGAGGAAACATGAACAAACAGTTTTTCAAAATTTTCTTCTCTTCTTCTTTCCTCATGCTTCCACTGCTCCTTTATTTTTATTTGACGTCCCCGAATTGTACCCATGGCTACTACCACCTCCCAGAATCACTCCAGCACCCCAGGGGGTGATATCACCCACTTTGGGAACCTCTATTTAATCAATAGAATATGTGTGATAATAAAATGACATGAAAATACTAATTCACTGCTCTTTATTTTTAATTTAGACTTCCAAGTAAAATGCAAGTAGCTGCAAACATATAATCAACTTTAAAAAGTTCTAAAATAAATCTACATTCATGATTTCTAGAAGCGATAGAAGTAATGAATTGATTTGGGGAAGAGCTCTGAAGTCAAGTTTCACCTCTAAGGGATTTTTGTTATTATTACTAATTCTTGGAAAATAATTTATCATAGAAATGTTGGACAACTGTATTTTCACTAGCAGGAACCACTTATAAACTGGGAAGTTTGGATGAGAACAGAAGCTTAAACTATCAATGTATAATACAATATGTGTGTGATATATACGTATATCACAACACATGCATATACATGTGAATACATACATGTGTTGTATGTGGAAAATACATGCATGTGTAAATATACACATATGCATATACATATGTGTATATTCGTGCATATGTGTGTGAATATGAAACACTTTATTGTTTTAGATTAATTTCAAACTCTTTAAGTAACTAACACAAGCTTTCAATTTGGCCCTGGTCTGCTATTCTGCTTTAAAAAGAAAAAAATTCCACAAGAGATCAAATTGTGAAAATATTATAACTTATTGCCATTGATCAAAATTTGGGGATCAGATACATGTTTTACAAAAGGAAGTACTGCTGGTTCTTTTGCTATTGTATTTTGCCAAAAAACTTTGCAATGAACACATAATTTGGAGTCTCTTCTCACAGCATGCTTCACATAAAAGAGATTGGATTACAGTGTTACATAAATTTTACATGTGGGAGAGGAGATAGGATTCTTTTTTTTTTTTTTTAAGCAATCGGGGTTAAGTAACTTGCTCAAGGTTACACGGCCAGGTGTTTCTGGGTGGGTGCTAAGTGTCTGAGCCCGGATTCGATCCCCAGGTCATCCTGACACTGGAGCCGGTGCTCTTACTCGCTGTGCTACCTGGCCGCCCCAGGATTCTTTTTTTTTTTTAAGGCCAAGTATCAAGATTATAAGAATTTTATAACAAAACATTATCAGGGAAACCCCTATGAATGCATTTTCAGGCTCCCTCCCTCTTTTGGGGGCACACTAGCCTTTTCTCATAAGATGACAAGCAACTGAAATAGGACTTTATAGATGAAATGTTCTTATTAACATTTTTACCTTCTGTTTCAAGAAATCTTGGAAATTGGAAATCAAGGTAAAATTTCTTTAAAAGGTCAATTTAATCTTTGGTACCCTTTTCAGTGCCTTTGTGCTCCTCATTAGCTGTATCCCATTTTGATTTGCCTTCTTTGGCAGCACCTCATATTCCTAGATTGTCTCTACCCTCTTTTGTCATCAAAACTTTCTGTTCAGTGCTCCAGTCTCACTGAGCTCTCAGATTGAAAAGCAAAAAAGTTACATTGTCATATAAACTTTTAGGCTGACAAATGGTTTTTTTTTTTTTACAGAGTTAAGGAACTTATTTCGTATCTTAACAAAGGTATTATGGGGGTGGCTAGGTGGTACAGTGAATAGAACACCAGCCCTGGAGTCAGGAGGACCTGAATTTAAATCCCGCCTCAGACACATAACACTAGCCATGTGACCTTGGGCAAGTCACTTAATCCCAAATGCCCTGCCCTTCCTCCTCCAAAAAGAAAGCACCCCCCCCCCAAAAAAAAACAAAGACATTATGAAGATTTCAAAAGCCTTAATAAAAATAGTCATTGATCATTTCCAGTGATGGTACCATGAAGTCAAGAAATCTTTGAGTAGGAAATTCTCAAATTCTAGCACATTGTGATAATTGCCTATTCTGTGACCACCTAAAGAGAGAGGGATTACCTGCCTACCTCCTTTTGTCCTCCTTGAAGGCTAGAGATTTTTTTTTTGCCATTCTTTGTATCCCTAATACAGTACAGTTCCTAGTACAGAGTAAGCACTTAATCCTTTTTCATTTATGACTTACTCCGTATTTCTCACTCACATTACACATCCACTGGCTGCATGATAATATTTAATGCCTCCATGAGCTTATCCCATTCCTCCTAATAAGCCATCCCTACGGTCTCTCTCCCCTTGATCAAACTCTCCCTCTCTTTCCCAATAATTCTACCTTACTTTCTAACATTTTAAGAGACAGTGACCTTCTACCAAATATACTACATCCAATTATACAAACTCATTTCTTACATTCAATTCTAACGTCATTTACGCCATTCCTTAGGGCACATACATCATGTATTTGTACTGAATTTATTTGTTCAATGTTTGTTGAATATCCGTGTCTATATATCCTCTGTGACTTCTGCAAGTGTGCCTGGAGGACAGTTTCTGTTTGACTTACTTTGTACTATATCCAAGAAAACAAAGTGCCTAGATGGGTATGGGGATGCTTTTGGTTAACAGTGATAATGGTCAGAAATCAAGGGTTTTTGTTTCTTTCAGAACACACAGTAAGACCTAAGAAACCAAAATGAAATGTTCTCCTCTGAAATATAAAAGGCCCAGAAAATCTTGCCCAGCCTTCTCTTTTTTCCATTTTTTTCCCTTTGGGAATCAACATTTGTGTGATACTGAGTCTCTATGGCACAAGGATGCTGTTAGTAATACAGGAAGCAGGATAAGGACCTGCGCATGGGAGGAAACCAAAAGACAACTATTAGGAAACTGAGTAGGGCCAAGGCAAAAAAAAAAATTTACAGACCAAACAGAATTTTGCAAATTAGAATGATTCACATATTTTCTAACAGAACAAGGATGACAACTGTCTAGACAAATGCTGCCAAGACTACAGCTTGTATACAATACTGTCCCACTGTTATTGTTCTAGTTTTAAGTGGTTTTATCTGTTTGTATATATAACACCAAACTAGCACAATTCTGTATGCAACTCAGTCAAAAGTCACAGCTCACAAAGTCAGGCTTCTGTCACTTTCATGTCTGTTTTTTCTCCCTTTGTGGTTAGTGGCTGTCAATTAATTATAGTCATTCCTTCTTTTCCATGACATAGACATTCTTTTCATTTTCCTAAGTAACACTCTCCAGCAAAACTTCCATTTCAATTGCGAATCTGAGTCCCCAAAGGGTGGCTACTACTTACATTCTGTTTCTCAAGATTCCAGGAGTAAATAACCATGAGGGGGCTGGGTTTCTTAACACTGTGGCTCACGAACCCCCACCAGTGTGCTTTTCCTTTATGTCAGACACAAGTCAATTAGATTTTGAAAAAAAAAAATGTATTTACTATGGTAGCATGGGTATGTAAGTGGATGTACTTATGGATAAGTACAACTGGTATACAACCAACTTCAGTCCAAAGACTTAAGCTGTGCTCTCCCACAAACACAAGTAGAGTTCAAGGATAGTACAACACTAGTGAGGCACATATGTAGAGAACACATGTAGCCAAAAGGTAAACCCATGATTCAGGTCCTTTTAAGAGTTCATATCTAACTATTCTTATCTAGTGCAAGGGGCAACATTTCTTGAAACTGGTTCGTCTCTCAAATGGCTTTCAGTATCTGTGTCCATGTTTGTTCTTGGTGTGTGCCTCTGCTTCTGTTTGGATGCTTTTTTCCTCTTGGTTCAGCATGTCTGTTGCCATCATAAATGGGGAAGAAGGGGGATGAAAAAGTGAAACTGTCTCTTACCTACTGCTCTCAGGAGTTTTAATTTCTCAAACTAAAATCCATACTGGAGTTCCTAGTCAAGACTAGCCCACTGTTTGACTGAACTCACCACTACACTAATTGCTATTTTTATACATACACCCATGTGTCCAATTCTTTCAGCCAATCTCAAGATATTATCTTTATGGTATTATTTGCTTTCATCCACTGAAAAGACCTATTTTTTCTAGAGTTGACTGACTCATTCACAGATTATTTAACACCTAATTGCACAAGTGACTTTAATTTGAGAAGAATGGATTTTCTGTGATTATGCTAATGAGAAGGGGTAAAACCCCTATCTTACATCTATATCTATTCTCCCTTATCTTCATGTGAAAGATTGTTAATGTATGATCTGACTTCTTGATTTTAGATTTTGTTTGACTCCCTTTAGATGTCATTATAACCTCCAGTTAAGAGGAAGCATGCTATTTTAAAAAATTTTTTATTTTTTTTCAGCATATTGTTAACAGATAGAGTGCTAGACTTGGGGTTAGGCAGTCCTTGGTTCTAGCCCTAGTTATTTCCCTGGATGAATTATTTAACCTCTTTAAGCCTCATGGAAGTTACTTTCTCTCACAGTGAGTCCTGGATATGTTGTGATTTGCTTTAGGAGAGGCAGTTCTCATGCGAAGAAATTCAGAGGTCTTTAATGAAATGATCTATAATACCCTATGGCTTTTTAAAATTTACTTATTATTAGTGATCATTTTTGGGCTCTATCCATTAGACTTCTTCCATTTCCTTTTTATTTTTTTGTCTTTATTAATTTATTTGTTTACTTTTAGTTTACAAGATTCAGTTCCACAATCCCTTGAGTTTCAAATTTTCTCCTCCATCTCCTCCCCACGGAGGCATGCAATCAAGTATAGGATCTGTAAATACTTTTACATTAGACATTAGTCAGGTTGTAAAGAAGGATTGTAACCGATGGAATGAACAATGGGAAAGAGGAAACAAAAACAAACAAGAAAAAGAGAGTAGGTAGTTTGCTTCAGTCTGCATTCAACCTCTGTTCTTTCTAGTTCTTTCGCTGAATGTAGACATCTTCCATCATGAGTCTTTTGGAGTCGTCCTATAACCTTCCCTTTTCTTTAAAAAAATCATTTCCAAAATGATTTTTTATTTCACTCTTATCCTTAAATTATAAAGCCTGTGAAGGTGGAGATACTTTTTACTTAATGTTTATTTACTATCCATAACCTAGAACAACACACATAGCAGGCACCTGGCAAGAAGTTTAATTTAATGAATTACAATTTCTCTTCAATGATAAGTAGCTTTTTGTTTTAAGCAGAAAAAGGTCAACATGGAACAGCAATTACAATAAACATTACCAAGGAGTTTGACTACCGTGTATGCAGAAGTCTCCCCCATTCCAAAGGGAACTATCCTTGCTCCATATACTTGATCTTTTAGTGCATGCCTCCCAAATTTGTGAGTGTTAAAGCTTAATACACAGCATACTTTCCTTAATATTATGATTATATATAAATAGATATTTCCTTCTCATATTTCTAATTACCTTCCATAGGCAACATGGTCCACTGGAAAAGAACATTGAATTTAGAAGCAGAAGACTTAGGAGCAAATCTCATCTCCACTACTTAACTTGTGTGACCAGTCAGACCAATTTAACCCCCATAGATGTTAGTTTCCTCTTCTATGAAATTAGAGTTATACTATATGGCCTCTATGGTCTAAATCTATAATCAATTTATCCTTCTTAAGATATCTAATTGTGACAGGCAAGAATGTAAAAATTAAGTCTTAATGTTTAAGTTATTTATGCTTTAACTTATCCACATTTCACTATTTTCCAAGCTAAAAAAAAAAGATCAGGATACAATCAATCTTGCTTTTGTATCACAAAGGCAGGCAGTTTTCAGGGAGAGCTTCAGCGAAGGTGGTACTTGGACTGAACTTCGAAGAAAGGATTTCAAGGGGTAAAGATACGGAGTTGTACTATATGGTAGAATTCTGCCATAGAAATGGAAAAGAAACTATTCTTTTGAAAAGAAACAGCTAAATGAAACAACAGAAAACCCCAAACCATAGTTTCTATGAATTATTATTTAACAAACTGAAGTTTAGAAACAAAGTACTAAGGAAATCAATTGCTCACTATTTAATAAATATCTGGGGGAAACCGCATTGGAATAGAGCCAATATGGCATTAGCCCCATACTCCTCACTATAAGTCCAATTACATTAATTGATGAAAAACGGCACAAAAATAGAAGAAAGGAGGAATTACAAATTTTTCAATTATGGAGAAGCATATTATTGAACACATGGCAAAAACTGTAGTTAATCCATCAGCAAGCATTTATTAAGCAGTCATTATGTTCCACACTGGGATTAGAAGTGCAAAGAATGAAATAGTTCCTACTTGCAAAAAAAGTGCTCATATTCTAATGGACAAACTAGACAGAGCTGGGTAAATAAAATAACTTTTTTTTTCCAAACAAAAGCAATGCCTCAAAAAAGGAAAAGGATAGAAGCAGAGAAAACATTTGCAGCAATTGTACCTTATAAAATCCAGATTTTATGCAAGATTTTATATAGAAGGCATAAATTTGTGAAAAAAAAATAATACCTTGGAATTAAGATATAATAACAACTACTCAAAAATATGAACAAAGTTTTTGAAAGAGAAAATTATGCATCACAAGAAACTTTCTTCTCTGATGATTCATTAAAGAATCAGTGAGAAATATAATTCATGGTATTACATTAGTAATGGAACTTTGAATTGGTGACATTCTTTTCTTGGCATTCAGTTTTGCCACATACAATAATTATAACAGCAGTTTTAAGTATCATATTAAAAACTCAAAATTACTCTGATACACAGTAAATGGGAAATGGCTGAACTTTGTCATATTAGCCAACAAACTTTTAGTGTATATAAAGAAGGACAAATATAAAAGATACTCCCAAATCAAAGTGAAATCAAAGCTCACATCATGGCTACAACAACAGGAAATTAGCACCATCAACAAAATGGGAAATACAAAGGAGAAAGAGTACTCAGAGGGGGCACAGAAGGAAATGGGACTTTTTCTCAAAGTTCATAAAAAGACAAATAATTTACATACATATATGAGGCTGAGCAATATAATATGAAAATATTTTTAAAACTTAAAAATTATTATACATGCATTGCCTCATTTGAGGTATCTGTACCTTTCCTTTTTTTATAGGTTATAAATAATTAAAACTACCCAATTTTGATCTTCATAATCTCTCTTCTGAATTATTTTAACTGTGTCCTAATCAGTATTTCTTCTTCAAGCATTTCCTCTAATTAATTTTCCATGTAACTGCTAAAATCATATTTCTAAGGTACAGATATTCCTGCTGAAAATCTGTACACATACCCTTTGCCCCTCTGATACTAGAAGGCTGCAGTGCTGTTCTGGAGTCAGGACAAATGAGAAGGGTAACTACATCACTTGGGGGAATGGTTGAACAAATTATGGTATGTGAATGCAACAGAATGCTGCTCTACTAAAAGAAATTAAGACAAAGTGGTTTCAGAGAAACCTGGGAAGATCATCCAGAAGAAAGTGTGTATAATTTATTCCATAACAACTTTTAAAAATGAAAATAAAAATAGAAAATATTTAAGAACTCTGATCAAAAGAATGATCAATTATGATGTAGAAGACAGAAGATGAAGAATTGGGGGGCAAAGTCAAGATGGAGGCATAGAAGCAGGAAAACTCTGTGAGCTCCCCCCATAACCATGTCAAATACCTATAAGATATGGCTCAAAACAAACTTTAGAGCTACAGAACCCACAAAGTGACAGAGAGAAACAAATCTCCTGCTGAAGGCAGCCCGGGAGGCAGACAGGAAGAGTCCATTACAGCACACTGGGAGCCATGCGTGGCCCCTCATGAGCCTCCTGTTTTAGGGCGGCCCCAACCAGCAGCGTCTAGATTGGACTTTGGGAGAGTGGATCACCAGCAGCTATGGCAGTTTCCAGAAATATCAACCCATAAATGCCAAAGAAAACTAAAAGGTCAGTGAAGAATTCTTTTGGTATGGGGGGGATGGAGTGTGGTCCAGCCTCAGCCCCCAGAGTGAGAAGCAGAGGAGGTGCTGCAGCTGTTCAGTGGCCTCCACAAGGCTGCTTCAGGGATCCTGGCCTATGGGTCACAGGGGAGCCAAGCAACCATTGGGGGGGGGGGGGAAGATGGGGGTTATGGCTCTTGCCTTGACCTGCCTGGATCTGGATCACTGTCTTGGGTGTAGGTCCTGAGGTGTGTGACAAGTCCTGGGGCTACAGAGAGGGCACCCAACTAACAGCTCCAGCAGCTGTGAAAACCCCTGCTATTTGGGACAAACCTCTCCCACCTGGAAGCAGAGTTCTACTGTGGCAAAGTACTCAAAAGTCAAGTAATTGAGTGGCAACATGAGCAAGCAAAGGAAGCAAAGCAAGCACAGCAATCCAGCTTTGGATTCCTTTTTTGGGGACAAAAAGATCAAAGCATGGAATGGCAGGAAGACAATGAAGTCAGAACTCCTGGACCAAAAGCTTCCAAGAAAAATATGAATTGGTTACAGGCCATAGAGGAGCTTAAGAAGGATTCTGAAAACCAAATAACAGAAGTGGAAGAAAAATTGGGAAGAGAAATGAGAATGATGCAAGAAAATCATGAAAAGAGAGTGAACAACCTGACTGAAGAAAATAACACCTTAAAAAATACACTAACTCAAATGGTAAAAGAGGCTCAAAAAGCCAAAGAGGAGAAGAATGCCTTAAAAAAGCCGAATTTTCCAGATGGAAAAAGAATCTCAAAAGCTCCCTGAAGAGAATCTTTCCTTCTGAATTAGATTGGAGCAAATGGAAGCTAATGACTTAATGAGAAATCAAGATACTATTAAACAGATCCAAATAAATGAAAATATAGAAGGCAATGTGAAACATCTCATTGGAAGAACCACTGAACTGGAAAATAGATACAGGAGAGATAATTTAAAAATTATTGGACTACCTGAAAGCCATGATCAAAAAAAGAACCTAGAAATCATCCTTCAAGAAATTCTCAAGGAAAACTGCCCTGATATTTTAGAACCAGAGGGCAAAATAGAAATTGAAAGAATTCACTGATCATCTCTTTAAAAAGATCCCAAAAAGAAAACTCCTAGGAATATTATAGCCAGGTTCTGGAAGTCTCAGATCAAGGAGAAAATATTACAAGCAGCCAAGAAGAAACAACTTGAATACTGTGGACACACAATCAGGATAACACAAGATCTAGCAGCTTCTACATTAAGGGATTGAAGGGCTTGGAATATGATATTCCAGAGGTCAAAGGAGCTAGGATTAAAACCAAGAATCACATTCCCAGCAAAACTGAGTATCATGTTTCAGGGGAATGTATGGTCGAAATAGAGGACTTTCAAGCATTCTTGATGAAAAAAAAAAACAGAGTTAAATAGAAAATTTGACATTCAAATACAAAAAGCAAGAGAAGCATGAGAAGGTAAACAGGGAAAAGAAATCATAAGGAACTTATTACAGTTGAACTATTTACATGCCTACATGAAAAAATGATAATTGTAACTGATGAAACTTTTCTCAGTATGATAGTTGAAGGAAATATAAATGTGTATATATATATATATATATATATATATACATACATATACATGTTCACATAAGAGGGTGCATGTGTATATGAATATGTGAGTGTGTGTATATATGTGTACAGGTATACATAGACAGAGGGCACAGGATTAGTTGAATAGGAAGGGATGATATTTATAATATGAAATTGAGAAGTGAGAGAAGGAATATAATTAGAGGAGATGGGGAAAGACAGAATGGGCTATATTATCTCATACAGAAGAGGCAAGGGAAAACTTATAATGGAGGGGAAGAACAGGGAGACAAAAGGGAATGAGTCAACTTTACTCTCATTGAATTTGGCTTAGGAGGGGAATGACATACACACGAAATTGAGTATCTTGCCCTACAGGTGAGTAGGGGAAAGGGGAGGTTTGATTGAGGGAAGGGCAGGTTAGGGGAGGAGGGTAGTTAGAAGCTTTGAAAAGGGACAGGTTCAAAGTAGAGAATAGAACAAGCAGGGAGCAGTATAGGATGGAGGGAAATACAGTCAGTCTTTTACAATATATCCACTATGGAAATGTTTTGCATAAATACACACGTACAAGCTCTACTGAATTGCTCATTTTCCTAGTAAGCATGGGTAGGTAACAAGGGAGGAAGGGAAAGAATTTGGAACTCAAAGTTTTAAAATCAAATGTTTAAAAAAATTATTATTATTACTTTACATGCAACTGGGAAATAAGATATATAGGCACTGGGGTATGGAGATCCATCTTGCCCTACTGGAAAGTTGGAGGGGAGATGGGGAAGGATGTAGGAGAGAGCAGATTGGGGGATGGGGTACACAGTACATTGTTTTGGGGTGGTAGGTAGGGTAAAGACTGGGAGAAAATTTGTAACTCAAAATCTTGTGGAAACGAATGTTATAAACTAAAAATAAACATAAAATTTAATTTAAAAAATAAAGAAAAGGAAAAAAAATATTTTTAAAAATATGAAGAATTATATTCACTTTCTAAGTGAGACTAATTTGCTGAATGAGATATATTTTTGGACATGGACCAACATGGGAATTTGTTTTGTTTGACTCTAGTTGCTACAAAGGTTTTTCTTTCTTTTCTTTTCAGGTAGTGGGAGGAAGAGAAAAAATAAATGCATGATAAGAAAACATTAAATTTAATTAAAATAACTAAATCTTATAAAAATAACATTTATTAAGTCCTTACTATATGCCAAGTATGTGCTTAGTACTAAGGACACAAATAGAAAAAATGAATTAGTCCCTACTCTCAGGGAATTTAATCTCTAATTAGGGAAAGATACTTAAAAGAAAGTTCAGCAGGCAACCCTAAAGGATTCTAGGCACGGAATAGTGCAAAGCAAGACTCAGATATCTTTAGGTTGTATCAACTGATCCTATGCTGCTCCTGTGATCTGAAGGGCTTAAAAGCAGCAAGGATAATAATGTAAGAGGGATTTTAGAAGATCATGGCAGGTTAGGTCTAAAGCGTTGGTAGTGATCCATTTCACTAGAAGGAATATAATTGGTGACTTCTATTTCCTCTAAGTGGTATTAACAATCAAACAGCCTGGATGGGCTCTGATAGGCAAGGGAAGAAGGGATGAGGAGGCAAGGAGTGTGGAGGGTGCTCCCCATCCACCTCCTACTGGTTTTTACCTCTTCCTGGCAGGCAGACAGAAATGACTTTTAGCTAGGGGGCGATAACCAAAGCCTCCCAGAATACTTTCCCTAGATACTACCTTTTGTACACAGCACACAAACATAAAAATCTCTTTAAATCACCATTACATGTTGATCAAATGCATTATTGCCTTCAAATATTATCATACCCACAGGATTGTCAGATTAGAAGTCACATCTTCATTTTCACCTCACAGACTACTGAAATCTAAAGCAAAGAAGTACACAAATGTGACTTGTTAAAGTTTAGCTACCAAAGACATACAAAATCCAAGCTGCCACCATTTAATACTCCATCGATAAAACCATATGAAGACTGGCCCATTCACCTGATTTTGGTTACAGTTCCCCCTAAAGTACTTGGGGAAATAAAATTTAAAAACTGTGGGACTGGAAAAGAGAGAAATTTGTGTTCCAGCTCTCTTCAGTGAAGTGCA
This sequence comes from Petaurus breviceps papuanus, assembly GCF_028583685.1. Taxonomy (NCBI): domain Eukaryota; kingdom Metazoa; phylum Chordata; class Mammalia; order Diprotodontia; family Petauridae; genus Petaurus; species Petaurus breviceps. The sequence goes on along the minus strand of NW_027187460.1, from coordinate 52,442,649 downwards.
AGCTTCTGAGGAGGGCATGGTGACAGATTTGGATATATGCTGCATTGGAGAAAATAACAGCAGTGTCTGGCAACCCTTGTTGGACGGCATTTGGAAAAGAACAAAAGCTCAACTCTGTGTGTGCTGGTGCCAAACATATCCAGCAAATCTCAGGGAGAAAAACGTTCTTATAAGTTGATGCTGTTAAAACAGAGCAGTTGAAACAAAATCTTCTCAATTATAAGTTCCTATGAGTGACCCTTGGCTACTTGATTCCCCTTTCTTCTTATTCCTACTCATTTTCAAACTAGATAGAGTGCTAATACAGCACTACTAAAGCTTTGAACTTATCAATATAAATCTTGAAATAACTCTATTTCTGATTATCATTATTTATTATTATTATTATAAAAGTCAACTGGCAAGAACTGAAGCAAATCCTCAGATCAGTACAAAAATGCATTTTTGTCTTTCCTTTTCCAAGTGAGAATACTGTAAGATATTCTGACTTGTCTCTGAACATGGGATCAAGGAGCATGGGGAAAGGAAACATGTTTGTTAGCAAAAATGAGATTATAGCTTTTGCTTGTTATTAGCTCTAGCCAAGCATAAACAAACATTTCTTTTTTCCATCTTCAAGTTATTATGGAGTCATATGGCCACCAGCAGTAACTGTTATCACTTCATTTTCTGAAGAATGGTTTAGAAATTTGAAACCTCCCACACTTTCCCCAAGTAAGCTTTCTGGATTTTTAAACAGCCATGAAGTGTTTGTTTCCAAAAATGAATACATTTGATGGCTTGTTGGTACAGTTGATCATTCAAAAGCTTTTTAGAAGGCAGAGTGGAAAAAAAAAATCAATGATACTAGACCAGAGGGCTCACTGCATTAAAACTTATCATGGATTAATTTAAACAGCTGCCATATAGTGTTAATCAAATTAACTTCAACACTGAGGGTCTGTAGACCCTGTTTAACTGGCACTTAGAGAATGCATAAATCCAGACAAGATTTTTTTGTAGGTATAACTGAATTTGGTGGAATAAAACAATATGTCAAAAATATTTTACTGATCAATACAACAAAACCACTTGGACCCAAGCATGGAAGTGAGGTAAGGCACTAAAGCCAAACAATTCAACTGACAACCATTTGTTCTGCATCCTATACCGTATTCTATGAATATCACATTAGAATCTCTAGTTCCAGTGTTCTCATTATTAGCACTTTGGAATTTGGCCAAGGTGAAACAGACCCTAAAAAGGCTTCTTAGGAGTCAAGATGCCTTTTCTGTTTGAAGGCAAGAGTCCTAGACAGGGTGACCATACTAAGTATCTTCAATTTTAAACCTCATCTCCAAAATCCAAGATGAGTTTGAATGTCAAATTCAGGTATTAATGAAGCCAAATGGAAGTCTTCCATGGAGGAGCCTTGTTTTAAAATTCAGCCTTCCCAAAGACATAGTCCTTCATTATTCTGGAATTTTCACTTTTTGCAGTCTCTCATATCAGTAATTTCACCTACAATCATGGAGAACACAGCCCTCCCTAGAGCCATATAAGTTCAAGTCCTAAAAAAACAGCCTTGTCCAACATACATTCCTTACCATGCCAGACTAGTTTTCTCTCCAACTAAATTCAGCCCTTGAAATTGTCGAGGTGTTCATTCTGTTTAGCAGTTATCAAGATGTGGGACACTGCCTATAAGAAACTAGAAATACAAAATACTAGAGTTGTTTTTTTGTAAATCCAGACAAACTATGTGTGTGTGTATGTGTGTGTGTGTGGGTGTGTGTGAGCAAGGTTTTATATTGTTAAAGGACGGAGTGAGAGAGAGTGAGAGAGAGAGAGAGAGAGAGAGATTTACAGAGATGTTTGGCCAGAAATGCAAATTTTCCACAAGGTTCTAATCCCCTTATCAACCTCCTGGGATTCACCCCTTCAACCTTCATCTCTCCCCTGGCTATGGTTCTCTATGTTTTTTTACTACGTGCTTTAAAAAAGAAAAACTCTGGTAAAGCTACCCTAGATCCTGTTTTAAGAATCCCAAGAGAGGATACAGAGATGTAGACTTGAGCAAGTTTTTAATTAAGAAGTTTGCTGGTAGGGGCAGCCAGGTATCACAGTGAATAAGACTACTGGCTCCAGTGTCAGGATGACCTGGATCAAATCCAGGCTCAGATACTTAGCACCACACCCAGAAATAACTGGCCTTGTAACCTTGAGCAAGTTACTTAACCCCGGTTGCTTTAAAAAAAAAAAAAGAAGAAGTTTGCTGGTGAGTTTCAGGAATTCTTCACCTTCCAATTCATGCTTGAGGGAAGTATTGTGTCACAATCTTTCCCTGGTACTAAGTTATTCAGCATCTGTCTTGACAGTTCCTAAAATATGGGTCTAGCAAAGAAGATTTAAAGTATCACAGGACAGATCCATTTAGATGGTTAGAAATGGACACAATCTACAAACTCTCAGAGCAGAAAAATCAACTAAATAAAAAAAATATAAAAATCAAAACTTTCAAAAGCTTAATTTGCAAAGAAATTATTTGGTAAAAACAAAAGATACTCAGTAAATCAAATAACTCTATCATCTTATCAACCATAAAATCACAAGTTATAAGTGAAGCTTTCTGTTGAAGTTCTTTAGTAGAATTTCAAATAGGTTTAATGTAATTGCTTCAAATATTCATTAAGCAATTGGTTACAACAATATTTTTGTGGTTTACTTCTTCCATTCTGTCAATATTTTGTCCTTCCTTTAATTTCAACTGCATCTGTCTTTAAAATTTAGTTTTTCAAATCTTTAATAACTTAATCATCATAATTCACAATTCTTGAGCTGCTTGAGCAGTTGGAACCTTCAGTCTCAAGGCCTCATGTGGCCATCTAGGTCCTCAAATGTGACCCTTTGACTGAATCTAAACCTCACAGAACAAATCCCATTAATAAAAAGATTTGGTCTGTAAAACTTGGACTCAATCAAAAGATTGCACCCAAGGACCTAGAAAGCCCCATGTGGCCTTGAGGCCACAGGTTCCCTACCCCTGCCCTAGCCATTGTTAGAGATGTGTGCTCTCTAAATGGGTGCATAAAAATGAGTAACTTTATAACTACAATTCTGAGGGGGAAAACCACTATAGAAGTTATGTGATATATCTGCTCCATGGACAGGAACCTGAGAGTAACTAGATATTACATATACATATTTCATCCCCAAATAGAATGGAAGCTCCTTGATATAGGCATTGTCAGTCAACAAGCATTTACTATGTGTGCCAGGAAATATGCTAAACATTGGGAATACAAAACAGGAAGAATGATAGTCCCTTCCCTCAAGCAATTTGTAATCTAGTGGAGGAAAGCAATACATAAAAGGTAGCTGAAAAGGAATTGGGGGGTAGGAGGAGGGCACTCAGAAGGTACCTGAGCACATGGAGGCAAGACTAAGAAGTCCTAATTGCAGGCTGGTGAGAAATAAACAAATAGTTGGCCCTGAAGCTCTCCGAAAATAAAGGTTCTGGGAAGAGCAATCCAATCAGAGGGAGGAGTCATAGAGGCTGGGGTTTCATCCTGGGTGTGAATTCCAAGGTTGAAATATTCCTCCAGGAAGAATGGTTTGGGGGAGGGGGGGGAGTTAGACTGACAAGCCTGGAGTACAGCTATTATGAATCCCTGCATATAACCACCTGGAACTCTTATTGGAAAGCAACAAGTTTGAATGCAAATGAGATGGAAGCCTGAGGTCATTGCAGGGGGATTCTGGGAAATAAGACATGTTGAGTTCATGGGAGTCACTATTTTGTCTTTGAAACCCAGTGCCTAGCATAGTCCCTGACAAAAAAAAAAAAATGCATATAACAAATGCTTGTCAATTAAACTGGGAAGCTCAGGAATAATAGGAAATCTTTCTTCATTAATGACATCTGCTACAAATGAATAACTTCCAGAGAAGGGAAACAGCCTTAACTTAAGCACACAACAATATCACCAGGAAATTAGTGTCTACTAAAGTCTCAGGAGGTTTTATTCCCAACCTTTACAAATTTGGATTTGAGTTTGAATTTTTTTTTCTCCCTTTGTCCTCACTCATTTCTCCTGTTTGTATCTATTTCCTGGATTCCCCTTAGGAGACAATGTGGTAGACCAGGAATCAGTAGAAACATGGACTCAAAGAACAGCTGTTAGGCAACCTTAGACAAGTCCCTTAAACACTGAATCTGTCTTTTCATCTGTAAAATGGGGCAACTATATCAAAAGATTGTTGGAAGGAAAGGATTATACAAACCTTAAAGTGATAATATAAATTTGATCTACCAAAACTACCACAGACCTAAAATTAAGATGTTACATAATAACATGTTCCTCTGACACAAAGAATCACCTTATCATAGTATCAGAGGCCTTTGTTTTCCTTTGTAGGTAATACAGGTCAAAAGAACTACCCAATTTAGGTTTTCTAGACAACCAAATGGTCAAATCCTACTGTAATATTTGTTGGGTTTTTCTTAACTTACGCTGAAGAGCAAAGGAATGGAAGGAATCGTTATGAATTGGTTCTGTGTTTCTGTTAAAAGAAACAGATGGTGAAACAAGAAAAGCGTTTAATGTGTGGACCAGCAAATTTTGATACAAAGGTTCATAAGAAATTTAAATTGCAATTTCTGCTCACTGTATTTGACCTATCTTTGTTCCTCAGACCTTTGGTCATCACTCTCCAGGAATAGACAAATGCTCCAATTTTCCCAATACAGAAATTAATAGAGTATTAGAGCCGAATGGAGTCTGGCTCAAGATAATTGTGCTCAATTTCATCAAAGCAATTTGGCACTGATATAGAAATTCACTACCAGTTAGCTGACAAGATTTCATCAGGCTGTTTGAAAAGCAGTGAAATAAACAGGAGCTGAGAGACAAAGAAAACAATGTAGCAACTGTCAAATAGAATGAGTGGAACAACATGAAGCATTCCTCTGCATGCAAGACTGAAACCATTAATTCACAAAAAAAAAGGGCTGTGAAAATGAATGAAAATTAAAACTATGTGGTAAATCAGCTTTCACTGGACATTCACTGCTCACAATGAATGAAAAATAATTTAGAAACAAATACCAATGGATTAGCCACACAAAAAAAAAATCACGGAACTTCATGTAATAGGATTAAATATATTAAGATGTGGAGTCAAATTGAAAAGGCAATGCCTCGTTTAAACCCTTTAAAGCTAATTCATCATACATTTGGCCTATTATAAAGGAGTGAGTCAGATGATCATGCCCTTCCTGTCATACTTCTGTAGTTAGGCATTTGTACATTTGTTTTCTAACCAGTGGAGTGACAATGCTGGCTTCTCAAACCATCCATCTTATATTTATTAGAATGTTAAAGCAGACTATTTTTCTATGGATTGTGTTCTATGGTTCAGGCACCCAATACGAGGACATGTGATAGGACAAGATCAGTCACTCGAATTAGCTATCAGGGAAAAGACTCCCACCAAAAAAAAAAATCATCTTTTTATAGAATAGCACAGGAACACATGTAGCTTATTATCTTCTCAATGAAACTTTTTCTCTAAAACCAAAAAAAAAAGGTATAATTGCATTAGTAGCTATGGCTTGTCAAGAAGTTGTTCAAAGTCTCAATTCAGACTACCAGTTTTGAGCCTGTGTGACCTTGAGCAAGTCATTTACCTCCATAAACCTCAGTTTCCTCAGCTATAAAATGAAGAATTTGGACTTAAATGAACTCTAAGTTTTCCTCCAGCTCTAAATCTGTGATCTCAAGCATTTTTCTAAGTTTATGCCATTTCTTTTTTTTTCATTCCTAAAGGATCCGAGTCCAGTAATATTGGGTGTAGCATTAAGCTTTAATAGCTTAAATTGTTATTGCATATTAAAGCTACATTAAGACTTTCAGGACATTCTGTACAGAGCTGGAAGGGACCTGAGAGGTTATTTAGTTTAAATTCCTAAATTTTAAAGATGAGAAATGTTAAATGACTTTTAAATGACAGGTACCATGACCCATGGATAAAAATGTGTATTCCTTTCTATTTCCATTCACTTCTTTCCAGATATCTAATTCATCTAAAATTTTATTCATTTCCTCAAATTCTTCCTTATTTATTTTTTTTGGCTAGATTTATCTAGTTATGAAAGGGGAAGATTAAAGCCCTCTGCTATTACAGTACTACAATCTATCTCTACCTTTAATTCATTTAACTTTTCCTTTAAAAATTTAGATGTGATAGAATTTGGTACATATAGATTCAGTATTGACATTGATTCATTTTCTACAGCAACTTTTATCAAAATGTGTTACCCTGTTTATCACTTCTGCTTTAGCTTTAACTTTGAGATCATAACCGTTACCCCTGCCCTTTTTTGCATTAGCTAAAGCATAACAAATTCTATTCCAACTCTCCGTTTTAACTCTGTGTCTGTCTCTCAATTTTAAATGTGTTTATTGTGAACAACATATTGTTGGATTCTGACTTTTAATCCATTCTGTTCTCTATTTTCATTTTATAGCGATGCTATCTACATCCATAGGAAAAAATTGATAAATAAAAGTATGTACAGAACAATTTTACATAGGTAGATGTATTTGTGCCTAATGGTAGCCATGGCTCTCTGGGAGGTGGGGGGAAGAAAAAAAGGAATTTACATCATAATTTTGTTGTATATTTGAAAGAATTGCAAGTTATGCACCATTTTTTAGATTTTCAGTTACATGTACTATCATTTTTTTTATTGCACTGTTATGGAAATTCTTGTTTTACTCCATATATTAAGAATAAAATAAAATAAAGAAAAAGCAGGCAGCAGAATAGTGACATGGACATTTAACTACAGACTCATCAGCATTTTTATTACTGGGAAGGTCAGATAATTGTCTTTACAATGCATTCCATTTTGTAAATATGTTGTTTACTCAACTGTTGGGTGCCCAAGCACATTAGTCTTTGGAGTTTGGAAATTATCTTTCCACAAGTGAGAAAAGAATTTTTCTCTTCTTTCAAATCATCTGCAAATTACCTCATGTAATGGTAATGGTAATTTGAAGATCTTCTCTGTCCCCTAACAGGCAAATGTAATCACATGCAGCCTGTGGTAGGAGGAGTTTGCTGAAGGGTGGAGCAGAGCCCACAGGAAACTGTGAGTCTGAGCAGTTGGAGCTGGAGGGAGGAGAAGAGGCACCCAAGGAGATAGCTACCCTTGTGAGTGTTTGCTCCCTGCTGTGACACCTAGGCTTGTGAGTGTTTGTGGGAAGGCTAAAGGATGGTATGACTCCCTGCGGTGCTATGGTGTATTAACGTTTTTGTTACTATGATGGATTTGACATTGTGGTGTTGGGATTTTGTTTTCTGGTGTCTGAATAAATGTTTGCTTCTGTCTTTTATGTGGAGAGTCTGTTATATTTTGTGATCAAGAACTATGACGGCATATTTGTAGTCATTGTGGGTGCTGTGAATATTGTGTTGGTACTACACCTCATTATTTTGACACTAGTTAGTATATGGAAAATTCTTCATCATTGATTCTTTATTCTCTCCCTTAAGTATCTTTTAATTAAATTTGACATCCCAGCCTTCACAGCTACTTTATTTGTTTCAAAGTCCCTGCCATCCAGCACCCTGGCTAGCACACATATTCTGTGCCATTCCATGGCCACTAATTCAATAATTCAATTAAATATTTATCAAATGCCTATGTTATTATAAAGCACAGTGCCAGAGACTTAGAGATACAAACATAAAAATGACTTTCTCTGCCCCAAAGGAACTTACATTCTAGGGGACAAAACACAAAATACACAAAGTAAAATCTAGTAGACACATAAAAAGAGGTATAAAATGTGAAAACTGAGAAGTAAAGCTTACTTTGGAGCAGCTAAACAATGCAGTAGATAGAGTACCAAGACTTGAGTCAGGAAAACTCATCTTCCTGAGTTCAAATGTGGCCTCAGACACTTACTAGCTGTGTGACTCTGGGCAAGTGACTTAATGCTATTCATCTCAGTTTCCTCATCTGAAAAATGAGCTATAGAAGGAAATGGTAAACCACTCCAGTATCTTTGTGAAGAAAAGCCCAAATGGGGTCACAAAGAGCCTGACATGACTGAAATGACTGACCAACAGTAATAGCAGTTTACTTTGAGGAAAGGGAAAAGCATAGAATGTTTCTTGGCACTGAGAAGAAACTCCAAGGATGAATGAGCAAGAACTTCAATAATGAGACACAAGAGTAGCAAACATTGGATTCTACATTTAGGAGAGAGGTAATATTACAATCCTAATCATTCCCTCAAAACCTAGCCCATCATCCACACCATATACCATGGAATAGTGGGTAGGACAGGGATAACAATAGTAGTAAAAGACCAAACAGGGTGCCGAATAGCAGGGACTTTGAAAACACATCAGCAGCTGTGAAGGATAGACTGAAGCACTGGGGAAACCACTAACTGGGTTATCATCCTACTCAATGTAGTGCAGCTATTAGAGAGTCAAAGAAGTAGATAAGACAGCAAAGGGCTTCCAGCTAGCTTTCCCTGAAACTACTGTCATGATCAATTTCATGATGAGGATTGAAGAGTGAGTAGTGCTCCTTTGCATTCTAGTACTACAAGAAGGCAAAATACACTGGCAAAAACTCAAAATACCAATAGCCTACCTAATGGAAATAATTCAAGACATATGATGCTAATGACTAAAATGAGTAAACCACAAATGCACATGAAGTGAGTGAAAGATATGAATGCTTTTATTATTCACTTGTACAATATGATGATAAAATTGAAAACAGGTATTGCTAGCTTTAGGCAAGGTCTACATACTGCTTTTTGTCAACTGTACCCTCAACTTCATGTCACACAACAGCATACTGCAAACAGAAGTCAATTATAAAAAAATCATTCATAATTCATAATTTTATTCAATTATAATAAATAAAACTTAAAATGAGGGTTTACTAAAATCTGTACAAGGAAAAGCTGAGCAATCTAAAGTTATTTAAAATCCTAATCATTGTTTAGTCATTTTTCAGTTGTATCCAACTCTTCACAATCCCTCTGGGATTTTGGGTGGGGAGTACGTGGAAAATACTAGAGTAGCTTGCCATTTCCTTCTCCAACTCATTTTGCAGTGGGGAAATTGAGGCAAATAGGGTTGAGTGACTACCCAAGGGTCACACAGCTGGTACATATCTGAGGTTGGATTTCAACTCAGGAAAATGGGTATTCCTGACTCCAGGCCCAGAACTTTATCCCCTTTGTTAACAGATGCCATACACTGGAAGTACTCTATGCTCCTAAGTCTATGTCTCTGATTAACAGGTTCTTCCCAGAATCTCCATTTTAAGGAGGATGCCCAGGCCAACCATGTCTTCATTATTTTCTAAGCCTTTACTCCTATCTTCTCTGGACCTTCTCTAAAATACCCTCGTGGTATCTGAGTCAAATGTACAAGAATACAAGTCATTCCCCCATTGGTAAATGATAAAAGAATATGAAGAAGCAGTTTTCTTTTTTCTTTTTGGAGGGGGGGAGGCAAGGATGTTGGGGTTAAGTGACTTGCCCAAGATCACACAGCTAGTAAGTGTCTGAGGCTGGATTTGAACTCAGATCCACCTGATTCCAGGGCTGGTGCTCTATTCACTGCACCACCTAGCTGCCCTGAAGAAGCAGTTTTCAGACAAAAAAATTAAATCTATCTATAGTCATAAGAAAAAATACTCTAAATCATTATTGATTATAGAAATGCAAATTAAAACAAGTTTCATCTCACATCTATCAGATTGGCCAATATGACAAAAGGAAAATGATAAATATTGGAGGTGATGTGGAAAAACTAGTACAACATGGTTGGTGGAGTTGTGATCTGATCCAACCACTGTGGAGAACAATTTGGAACTATATGGAAAGGACTATAAGACTGTGCATACCCTTTGATCCAGCAATACCACTGTCAACATTGAAATTTATGTAATTATTGAGACATTTAAAAGGGATATACACAGATAGAGGGTGTTGGTATAAATGCACTAATCTGATGATAAAAAACCTTATTAAGGGGTACAAAGGGATTGTAATGGGAGAAAAGGAAAGGATGAGGTAGAAAAAGGTAAAGTATGCCACATGAAGGGGCATAAAAACATACTATAGTAGAGGGGAAAGTGGGAGGGAGATGAACATATGAACTTTATTCTCATTGGTTCTGGTTCAAAAAGGGATCAACATAATCACTTAAGGTTAGGATTCTAATGTGAAAATACATAAAAACTCATTACAATAGAGGGAAAAGAGGGAAGGATAGCAGCACTGTATGAAATTTTCTCTCATTGATTTGGGTTCAAGTAGAGAATACATACTCTATTAAGTATAAAAATTCATTGTCCCCTACAGGCAGTAGGAGAGGTAAGGGGGAGATGAAAGGGGGGGGGGGGTTGAGGGGGGGGAAAAAGAAGTAAAAGGAAAGGGTAGGTAAAGGGGGGGGGCACAGGGAGGGAATACTGAGGGAGGCTGTGGTCAAAAGGAAAAACTCTTAAGGAGGGGAAGGGAGAAGGAAGAAACAAAAACATAAACAGGGGATGGAACAGGATGGAGGGAAAGACACAGATAGTAATCATAACTGTGAATGGGATGAACTCTCACATAAAAGAGAGGTGGACAGCAGAATGGATTAAAAACCACAACCCTACAATATTCTGTCTACAAGAAACACATTTGAAACAAGGGGATACACACAGGGTAAAGGTAAAAGGCGGGAGCAGAATATATTATGCTTCAGCTAAAGTAAAAAAAAAAAAAACAGGGGAAGCAATCCTCATCTCAGATAAAACAAAAGCAAAAACAGACCTAATTAAAAGAGATAAGGAAGGAAACCATATCCTCCTTAAAGGCACCATCAAGAATGAAGCAATATCATTATTTAATATATATGCACCAAGTGGTATAGCATCCAAATTCCTAGTGGAGAAGTCAAGGGAATTAGAGGAAGAAATAGATAGCAAAACTACACTAGTGGGGGACCTATATGAACTTGATAAATCTAAGAAGTGAAGGAGGTGAATAGAATTTTAGAAAGGCTAGACATGATAGATCTCTGGAGAAAACTGAATGGGGATAAAAAGGTATATACCTTCTCAGTGGTACATGGCACATACACAAAAATCAACCATCTGCTAGGGCATGAAAACCTCACAATTCAGTGCAGAAAGGCAGAAATATTAAATGCATCATTCTCAGATCATGATGCAACAAAAATCATATTCAATAAAGGGTCATGGAAAGACAGAATAAAAACTAATTGGAAAATAAATAATGTAATCCTAAAGAATGAGTGGGCCAAACAAGAAATTATAGAAACAATCAGTAACTTCATTCAAGAGAATGACAATAATGAGGCAACATACCAAAACTTGTGGGATGTACCAAAGGCAGTTCTTAGGGGAAGTTTTGTATCCCTGAATACATGCATGAATAAATTAGAGAAAATGAAGGTCAACAAATTGGGCATGCAATTGAAAAAGCTAGAAAAAGAACAAACTGAAAATCCACAATTAAATACTAAATTAGAAATAACAAAAACCAAAGGAGAGATTAATAAAACTGAAATTAATAAAACTACTGAATTAATAAATAAAACTAAGAGCTGGTTTTATGAAAAATAAAATAAAATGGATAGACCTTTAGTCAATATGATAAAAAAAAGAAAGAAGAAAACAAAATTCTGAGTATTAAAAATGAAAAGGGTGAATCTACCTCCAATGAAGAAGAAATCAAAACAATAATTAGGAATTATTTGGCCAACTGTATGCACATAAATTTGACGATGTTAGTGAAATAGATGAATATTTACAAAAACATAAGTTGCCCAGATTAACTGAAGAGGAAGTAAGTTACTTAAATAATCCCATCTCAGACAAAGAAATTGAATAAACCATCAACAAACTCCCTAGGGAAAAAATCTCCAGAGCCAGATGGATTTACTAGCGAATTCTATCAAACATTTAAGAACAATAGGTTCCAATATTCTATAAAGTATTTGGGAAAATTGGTGAAGTGCTACCAAATTCTTTTTATGACACAAATATGGTACTGATACCTAAATCAGGAAGAGACAAAATGGAGAAAGAAAATTATAGACCAATCTCCCTCATGAGTATAGATGCAAAATTTTTAAATAAAGTATTAGCAAAAAGACTACAGCAACTTATTACAAGAATAATACACCTTTTCGGGTAGGATTTATTCCAGGAATGCAAGGATGGTTCAATATTAGTAAAACCATCAGTATAATTGATCATATCAACAATAAAATTAGCAGAAACAATATGATTTATCTCAATAGATGCAAAAAGGCTTTTGACAAAATACAATATCCATTCCTATTAAAAACACTAGAAAGTATAGGAATAAATGCAGTTTTCCTTAAATAATAGGTAGCATCTATTTAAAGCCATCAGCAAATATTATATGGAATGGGAATAAACTAGGAGCATTTCCAGTGAGATCAACAAGGATGTCCACTATCACCACTTTTATTCAATCTGGTACTAGAAATATTAGCAGTAGCAATTAAAGAAGAAAAAGAAATGTAAGGAATCAAATTAGGCAAAGGAGAGACTGAACTATCACTCTTTGCAGATGATATACTTAGAGAATCCTAGAGAATCAAATAAAAAACTACTTGAGACAATAAATTTGTCAAAGTTGCAGGATATAAAATACACTCACATAAATCCTTGGCATTCCTATATCTATCTATCTATCTATCTATCTATCTATCTATCTATCTATCTATCTATCTATCTATCT
>NW_027187460.1:52420573-52429842 GCF_028583685.1 Petaurus breviceps papuanus | reverse complement strand
TCTATCTATCTATCTATCTATCTATCTATCTATCTATCTATCTATCTTCCTTCCTTCCTTCCTTCCTTCCTTTCTGCTTTGTGGAGGGCAATTGGGGTTAAGTAACTTGCCAAAGGTTACAAGGCTAGTTTTTTTTTTTTTTCTGTGGGTGTTAGGTGTCTGAGGCTGGAATGGAACTTGGGTCCTCCTGACTCCAGGGCCGGTGCTTTACTCACTGCGCCACCTAGCTGCCTCATTTCTATATATTTCTAATGAAATCCAACAGCAGGAGATACAAAGAGAAAGCCCATTTAAAATTACTGTAGGCATAAAATATTTGGGAATCTACCTACCAAAACAAACTCTGGACCCATATGAACACAACTACAAAAAACATTTCACACAAATAAAGTCAGATCTAACTAATTGAAAAAACATCAATTGCTCATGGCTGGGTTGAGCTAATATAATAAAAATGACAATTTTACCTAAATTAAATTACATATTTAGTGCCATACCAATCAATTTACCAAAAAACTACTTTATAGAGCTGGAAAATATAGTAACAAAATTCATCTGGAAGAACAAAAGGTCCAGAATATGAAGGGAATTAATGAAAAGAAATACTAGGGAAGGTGGCCTAATCATACCAGATTTTAATCTATATTATAAAGCAGCAGTCATCAAAACTACTTGGTACTGGCTGAGGAATAGAATAGTGGATCAACGGAACAGATTGGGTACAGGAGACTCAGCAGTCAATGCCTATAGTAATCTACTGTCTGATAAACCCAAAGAATACAGTTTTGGGGATAAGAAGTCACTATCTGACAAAAATGGCTAGGAAAACTCAAATATAGTATGGCAGAAACTGGGCATAGACCATTATCTAACACTATATGCCAAAATCAGGTCTAAATGGGTACATGATCTAGGTATAAAGGCTGATAGTATAAGCAATCTGGGAAAGCAAGGAATAGTTTACCTGTCGAATTTATGGAGAAGGGAAGACTTTATGATCAAACAAGTGTTAGAGAGCATTATAAAATGCAAAATGGATAATCTTGATTACATTTAATTGAAAAGTTTCTGTATAAATTACGCCAATGTAACCAAGATTAAGAGAAAAGTGGGAAATTGGGCAAGAATTTTTACAACCAGTGTCTCTGATGAAGGCCTCATTTCTAAAATATACAGAGAACAGAGTCAAATCTGTAAGAATACAAGTCATTCCCCAATTGATAAATGGTCAAAGGATATGAACAGGCAGTTTTCAGAGGTAGAAATTAAAGATATCTATAAGCATACGAAAAAATGCTCTAAATCACTATTGATTAAAGAAATGCAAATCAAAACAAGTCTGACGTATCACATCTCACCGGCCAGATTAGATAAGATGACAAAACAGGAAAATGATAAATGATGGAGAGGATGTAGAAAAATTGGAACACTAATGCATTGTTGGTGGAGTTGTGAACTGATTCAACCATTCTGGAGAGCAATCTGGAACTATGCCCAAAGGGCTATAAATAATTGCATACCCTTTGACTTAGTAATACCACTTCTAGAGTTGTATCCTAAAGAGATCATAGAAGTGGGAGGAAGACACATAGGTACATAAATATTTATTACAGCTCTTTTTGTGGTGGCAAAGAATTGGAAATTAAAGGGATGTCCATCAATTGGGGAACAGCCAAACAAGTTGTGGTATATGAATGTAATGGAATATTATTGTGCTATAAGAAATGAGGAGCAGATGGGCTTCATATTTACCTGGAGACTTATACAAACTGATGCTGAATGAGAAGAGCAGAACCAGGAGAAATTTGTACACAATTACAGACACAATGTATGTGTGACGACCAACTTTGATAGACTGGACTCTTCTCAGCAATGCAAGGTTATAAGACAACTCCAAAAGACTCATGATGGAGAGAGATGTCCACATTCAGAGAAAGAACTAGAAAGAACAGAGTTTGAATGCAGACTGAAGCAAACTACCTGCTCTCTTTCTTTTTTGGTTTTGTTTCCTCTTTCCCACTGTTCATTCCATGGGTTACAATCCTTCTTTATAACCTGACTAATATCTAATATGAAAGTGTTTGCAGATCCTATACTTGATTGCATGCTGCCATGGGAGATGGGGGGCATAAGAGAGGGAAGGGGAGAAAATTTGAAATTCAAGGGATTGTGGAACTGAATCTTGTAAACTAAAAGTAAACAAACAAATTAATAAAGACAAAAAAAAAAACCCAAATGTTAAGAAATCATTTTAAAATGTAATTGGAGAAAAGAAAATGTTAAAAAAATATTTAAAAATGCCAAAAAACCATCATGCTAATAAACTTTATCTTCCCCATATTCCTACATTGATCTTTCCCTCAACCCTTTCCAATTTCCTTTGAGAAGTTTTCTTTTCCCAGTAGAATGTAGCCCTTTGAGTATAGAAAGACTCTGTCTGCTTGTATTTGTATTCTCAGAGCTTATCGTAGTGCCTTGAACATAGTAAGCATAGCGAGCTTATCGTAGTGCCTTGAACATAGTAAGCATTTAATAAATACTTGCTGACTTAACTTGAATAAGGTCACACAGCCAGTATGTCAGAAGTGAAACTTTAACACAGGTCTTCCTCATTCTCTATTATGCCAGTTATGTCAAACTTAAATAGAAATAGGGAGGGGGGAAGGGTGTCACTAATCTGTACATAGGAACCCCTGTCTGACACATACTGACTTAGTTTTCAAATGTAATGATATCTATATTTTATTGTATTTTTATTTTGTTAAATATTTTCCAATTACATTTTAATCTGGTTGGGCCACACTTAGGAATATTGTGGGCCACATAATTGACATGCCTGTATTATATCACACTGTCTCTTATCCTAATAGAATCCTGTAAATATTAATTAAGCATAGGACCCATCACCCTAAGTCAGCTTTTAAAAATTAACCCTATCTCATCAAAAAGGAGGAAAAGGATTGTTAGATGTTTTAAGATCACATGATAGAAAGATGTAAAACAGGGGTGGGGAACCTGAGATCTTGAGGTCTCACATGTGGCCTTCTAGATCCTTAAGTGTGGCCTTTTCACTGAATCCAAATTTTATAGAACAAATCCAGTTGAAAGGTTATACTTAAGGATCTAGAAGGCCACATGTGGCCTCAAGGCTCCAGGTTCCCCACTCCTGATCTAAAATCTACAGAGGTGCTTCAGAAGCCAACAGACATTGCTTCTCTAATTAATCATAAAAGAAAAAAGAGGGTAGCCAATATATACCTCTGGATTTGTCAAACATAAAGGCAGCTTACCTCTCCACGGTAACTATGAAATGGTTAAAAAGTAGGAGTGGAATCAAATGCTCCCCATGGACAGCATCCATATGAACTTAGCCAAAAAGCAAAGAAGAGGAGAATCAATTGCTCACTTATGTATATCTGTCTATAGAAATAAAGGAGTTTATGATGGCATTTCAAGACCAGCTTATCACAACTATAACTATACAAAAAGTTATCATTAAGGAGTCCAGGTTTTGTGAGTAATGTAGACAATATAAAAAAGTGGTAGAAACTATGCAAATATCATTGCATGAAGTAAAAATTTAGCACCTGCTAGAATGTCTAAAAGATCTGGTGACTAGAATTATACATCAGAAGCTTACCACCTTTCATGAATTAGTAGATAACAAATCCCTACAGAACAATCATAGATCTGAGTATCCTTGAGAATTCAACCAGTAAAATTTTCACTCTGCTACCCCAGTCAACATGCCACTCAGATGCAAACAGGTTGCCCAAGGGTCTAGCAAGAGCTAAATACAAAGAGTGCTTCTCCTACCCTTGTGTACGATGATGCCCACAGCCTAGTTCTCACCAGGCAGTGTTGATCCTTCCCAACTGGATCACAACACCTTCACCTAGACCTCCATGGGAGGTATCTAAGAGTCCCCACCCCACTCTGACCTTTAGATTCACCTGACTTATGAGATATGAACTGGGGATATGGACATTAATAACACCTGAATAATAAGGAAGTATACAATTTAAAATATACCATTATTTTTAGTAAGATGGTAGGCCAATTGTTTTAACCTTTTGCCAGGCCATTGCTCCATATGGTTAAATCAGTCTTACATGCCCTGTTGCTATGTTCTTCTGACCCATCCAGGCCTTCAGACCTACTCTGCATCTTAACCCTGAGGACCACTGAACATTTCCACTTGCACTTCACCTAAACCTTCACATGTGTTATCTCCCTTAATTAGAATATGAACTTCCTCAGAGTAGGGAATGTTTTGTTTTTCTATTTGTATTTTAAGCACTTAGCTCACAGTTTAAGTGCTTAATAAATGTTTTTCTCCCATTCTTTCCTAAATTCAAAATTTACTAGAATCAGAGTATTAGCACTGATAAAGCTTTTCCCACTCCAGTAACACTGATTCATAAAATATTTTAAATTATATTTTAATAAGTATTGATCCATACCAAATACCCAACACCTCCAAACTGTGTAAAAAAAACCTTTTAAAATTAAATACCAAGAAAAGAAATCAAATCATGAAGAAATAGGATGACGTACAACAATATCCCTTTCCAGTCAGTCAATAAACATTATTAAGCACCTACTTACTATGTGACCTGTCACTGTGATGTACATACTGGGGTTACAAACAGAGACAAAAAACAGTTCCTGCCCTCAAGGAAGGCACAATCTAATGAAGAAGACAACAAACAAATAAATATGTACAAATAAGCTACATACAGGATAATAGAAAATAATTAAAAGAGAGATGGCACCAGAATCAAAAGGTATTGAGAAAAGCTTCCTGTAGAAGATGGGATTTTAGTTGAGACTTGAAGGAAGGCAGGAATGACAGTAGTTAGAGATAAGAAGGAAAAGCTTCCAAGCATGGGAGACAGTCAGAGAAAATACCCAGAGCCAAGAGATGGAGTGCCTTGTTTGTGGAACAGCAAGGAGGATAGATAGAGTGACTGGATTGCAGCATATGTGAAGGGTATAATTTGTAAAAAGAATGGAAAGGAGGTGGGTAGAGGGATTAGGTTATGAAGATTTTTGAATAGTAAACATAAAATTTTGTATTTGATCCTGGAATTTATTGAGTAGTTAGACCTATGCTTTAGGAAAATCACTTTGGCAGCTGAATGGAACAGAGTGTAGTAGAAGGAGATTTAAGGCAGATTTATCAGTAGACTATTGCAATAGTGTGAAGCATGTGCTAAACATGATGTATTACACCAGGGCAGTGGCACTGTCAGGGAAGATGGAGATATATCCAAAAGATATATTCAAGATGAAATTGGCTAGCACTGGCAACAGATTGGCTATACGTACTGAAAAAATAATGAGGAGTTGAGGATGATGCCTAGATTGTAAGCCTTACGAACTAGAAACAAGGTGTTGCCCTTGACAAGTAGGAAAGTTAGGAAGGGAGAAGAGGATAGAGGGAAAGTTTTCATTTTGAACATGTTGAATTTAAGGTGTCTACTGAATGTCTAATTTGAGATGACTGAAGGTCAGCAGGTAAGTTAGGCCAGGAAGGTAAATTTGAGAATCATCAGCACAGATGGCAATTAAATTTGGGAAGCTGATAAGATCTCTAAGTGAAGGAGTAAAAACAGAACAGAAGAGGGACCAGGATAGTAACACGACCCATCGGACATCTTCAGTTGTAGCCTGGATGAGGGCACAGCAAAGGAGAATGAGGAGTGGTGTGATGTGTAGGATAAGAACCAAAGAAGAGAATGATGATGAAGGTGATCAACACTATCAAAGGCAGCAGAAAGAGGTGAAGAATAATGAGGACTGAGAAAAGGATTTGGCAACTTAGAGATCATTGGTAACTTGAGAAAGAATAGTTTCAGTGAAATGCTGAGTTTGAATCCCAGACTGTAAGAGGTTAAGAAGTGAGTATAGTGAAAGTAAAGGCATTTACTGTAGGCCTTTTCCAGTATTTAGCCACAAAGGGAGAAGAGATACAGCATGGTAGCAAGGATGGAAGGATCAAGTGATAGTTTTCAGGATGTGGGAGACATGGACATGTTTATAGGTAGGAAGGTAGGTGTCAGTACACAGGGAAAGACTGAAGAAAAGTGATAGAGTGGGAATGATAGAGGAAGGATTTTTTTCTGGGAAAGACACAATGGAATGGGACCACTTGTGCAGAGAAAAAGATTGACCTTGACAAGGAATAAGACTGCTTCTTCCTATGAGACAAGGATAAAGGAGGAGATAGTGGCAAAAGACATATGAGTGATGTGAGATGAGGATGAGGTGAGAAGAGGGAACTCATGATGAATGGCTCATTTTTTTTGTAAAATAGGAAGCAAGGATCTCGACTCAGACAGTGAGGGGAAGGGAAGCCTTGAGAGGTTTTGAGGAGGGCTGAAAAGGTCTGGAAACCCCACTTTGTAGAGAGGGGGTTAATGAGTTGATAATGCAGATGGAGAAAGACTGCCTAGCAATAGTGAGGGCCCACTTGAGATTGCACAACATAAATTTGTAATGTAACCCTTAAGTTTGTGTGATTTTTCTCCTTTTACCTCCATTCAGAAGAACATGTTTAAAAGAGAAGGTAATGGATGGTGGGAGTGATCCAAGGCTGAAGCTTGACAGGGTGTAATGAGTGATAATGAAAAGAGGATCAAGGAGTCAAGAGAAGAGGACATTTTAGAGTTAAACTGGTTCACCAAAAGATCAAGATGAGGAAAAGCAGAAAGAGTGATTAGTGAAGGGAGAGATTTGAGGGATTAGATGTTACAACATGGGCAAAGAGTAGCATTTGGTAACAGGAAGCAATGTAGGAAAGCCACTATTTAATTATAATTATCCATACATATCTTCTGTGCAAGATGATGATCTACATATTTTGCTTTCTTGGATCTTATGATTGTACATCATAATAGAAATGACATTAACATGAACCTCCCTACCTTTTTACCCTCCCAGCAAAAGAAACCTCAATCTTCTTTTCTTAAAATCATAATATCTTGGGGTTAGAGACAGTTCATCTAGTTTAACTTCTGTCTAATCCATGAATCTACATTATTCCTGAGAAATGATCAGCCATTCTCTACGTGAAGACCTCAAATGAAAGCCCATTTCATGTTTTAACGGCTAGCCCAAAGTGTTTTGACAAGTTATAAATGATGTTTGCCTCTCAATAACTCCCATTTATCAATTTTAGTTCTCCCCTCTGAGGTCAAACTGAATAATACTAACTGCTCTTCCACATGACAATCCTTCAAAAATTGATGGTCACTCTAGTACTTCTTAAGTCTTCCCTTGTTCAAGCTAAACAGCCCTGCTTTCTCCAACCAATTTATAAATAGCAAAACTCTCATCATTGTGGTCTCTGACTGCTGGATAGGTTTTAGCTCATCAATGTCCCTTCTATAACATTCCATCTGGAACTAAATGTAATATGGTCTGATCAAAACAGAGTATAAGAGGAATGTTATTTCCTTTTGCTCTGTACCGTTCTTAAAAATTAATTCAACACAATATTTGATCAGGTCTTTTAGCTGATGACACATAGCACTATTTGAGTTAGCCCAATACTTTTTCATTTCAACATGTTTTTGACCTTATTCTTCCCCCAACAGATGTTTATTATGTTCTATGTGTTAACACTGTCATAAACATTCTGATAGAAAGGTCAAAAGCAAAATGAGTCTTGCCTTCAAGAGGTTTACGTTCTACCAATGGAGACAAGTACATGTATAGGTGCATATAAGATACATACAAAGTAGATGAAATTAAACTAAGTGGGAAAGGTCTACTACAGAAGCAAGTACTTGATCTCAGTCATAAAAGAAATCAGGAATTCCAAGATGCAGAAGGAGAAGACAGTTCATTCAGGTATGGAGGACAGCCAGAGCAAAGGCATGGGAATGGGGAACAGACCATGATTTATGAGCAACCACAAGTATACCAGAATGGCTAGACCACAAAGAGAGGAGCAATGTGTAAGAATGCTGAAAAGTAAAGAAGGGGCAAAGTTGTAAAAAAATTTTGAATGTCAGAGTTGATATCTTAGAGTTAATAGGAAGTAACTGAATTTTATTTTGCATGAGAAGGTAACATATTCAGATATGCATTTTAAGAAAATCACTTTGGACTTTTGGGGGCGGAGCCAAGATGGAAGAGTAGAAGCACGACCTTCCCGCAGCTCCGGCTTCCACCTTCCCCAATCCATGTAAAAAGGGGACTCTAAACAAACTTTGGAACGGCAGAACCCACAAAATGACACAGAGAAGCTAACCTCCCACTGAGGACAGCCCAGCAGGCCAGCAGGAATCGGCCAGCGCAGCGCTCTGGGAGCCGAGCCCAGCTCCACGCTGAGGCTTTAGCCCCAGGGCGGGCCTGACCAGCTGCCAGCCAGAAGGACTCCAGATAAGCAGCAGCTGTGGCCGTTTCCAGATTTATCAATACACAGATGCGAAGGACAAGGTGAGAGGCCAGTGCAGTCTGGACTTTGGGACCCAGTAAGTGGGAGTGTGTGGCTTTTACCCCCGGGGCAAGAAACCGCTGAGACACTGGCACAGCCAGCCAGCGCCATGTGGCGGCTTCAGCTCCTGGCCTGCAGAGTGTAGGGGGACCAAGCACCAGTCTGAGGGGTAATCGTTCTTGCTTTAACCTGCTTAGATCTGGATTGCAGTCTAGGGTGGAAGTCCTGGGGTGTGTGTCCAGCTTGCCAGAGTGTGTGGAGACCTCAGAGAGGGCACCCATCTAATACCTCTGGCAGCTGAGAAAACCCCAGCGTTTGGGACGAAAACTCCCCTGCCTGGTGGCAGAGTCCTACTGTGGCAAAAAGCCCAAAAGTCAAATCATTGAGTGGCAAAATGAGCAGGCAAAGGAAACAAAGCAGACAGAAGATTCCAACATTACACTCCTATTTTGGGGATAAGAAGGAGCAAGGCATGGAACAGGAGGAAAACAGTGAAGTCAGAACTCCTGCACCAAAAGCTTCAAAGGAAATACAAGCTGGTTACAGGCCATAGAGGACCTTAAGAAGCAGATAAGAGAAGTGGAGGAAAAATTGGGAAGAGAAATTAGAACAATTCAAGAAAATTATGAAATGAGAGTCAACAGCCTGACTTAAAAAAATAATACCTTAAAAAACAGACTGACTCAAATGGCAAAGGAGGCTCAAAAAGGCAATGAGGAGAAGAATGCCTTAAAAAGTCGAATTTGCCAGATGGAAAAAGAATCTCCAAAGCTCAATGAGGAGAATCATTGCTTCAGAATTAGATTGGAGCAAATGGAAGCTA
>NW_027187460.1:52409295-52420563 GCF_028583685.1 Petaurus breviceps papuanus | reverse complement strand
AAATAGAGGTTGAAAGAATCCACCGATCACCTCCTGAAAAAGATCCCAAAAAGAAAACTCCTAGGAATATTATAGCCAGGATCCGGAATTCCCAGATTAAGGAGAGAATATTGCAAGCAGCCAGGAAGAAACAATTTGAATATTGTGGAAACACAATCAGGATAAGCCAGGATCTGGCAGCTTCTACACTGAGGGATCGAAGGGCCCGGAATGTGATATTCCGGAGGGCACAGGAGCTGGGATTAAAACCAAGAGTCACCTACCCAGCCAAACTGAGTATGATGTTTCAGGGGAAAATATGGTCATTCAGTGGAATAGAGGACTTTCAAACATTCTTGCTGAAAAAACCAGAGTTGAATAGAAAATTTGACATTTAGATACAAGAAGCAAGAGAAGCATGAGAAGGTAAACAGGGAAAAGAAATCATAAGGAACCTATCAAAGTTGGACTATTTTTTTTTGAAGCACTCGGGGTTGGGTGACTTGCTCGGGTTTGCATGGCCAGTTTTTGTTTCTGGGTGTGGTGCTGAATATCTGGGCCTGGATTTGATCTGGGTCGTCCCAGCACTGGAGCCGGTGCTCTTGCTCGCTGAGCCACCTGGCCAAAGTTGAACTATTAACATTCCTACATGGAAAAACAATAATTATAACTTATGAAACTTTTCTCAGTAGTTGAAGGGATTAGAAATATATATATATAATATATATATGTCTTTATATGAGGGTATGCAGGCACATGAATACATATATGAATGTGTGTATATACTTTTACAGATATACATAGATAGAGGGCACGGGACCAATTTAACAGGACGGGATGATACTTAAAAGGTGAAATTAAGAGGTGAGAGGAATATAATGAGAGGAGATGGGGAGAGATAGAGTGGGGCAAACTATCTCATACAGAAGAGGCAAGGGGAAATGGTTACAATGGAGGGGAAGAATAGGAAGGCAAAAGGGAATAGGTCAATCTTATTCCTATTGAATCTTGCTTGAGGTGGGAGGGAAATACACACTAAATAGGGGATCTCACCTTCTAGGAGAATAGTGGGGAAGGGGATATGAGGGCGGATGATGGAAGGGAGGGCAGGCTGGGGGGGAGGGAAGTTGGAAGCACCCACTTTTGAAAAGGGACAAGATCAAAGTAGAGAATAGAACAAGTGGGAGGTGGGATAGGAGGGAGGGAAATACAGTCAGTCTTTTACAATACATCTACTACATTATTGTTTTGCATTAGCCGCACATGTACAACCTATACTGAACTGCTTGTCTCCCCAGTGGGGATGGGTGGCAGGGGGGCAAGGGAATAAATCTGGATGTGAAAGTTTTAAAATCAAATATTCAAATATATATATATATATATATATATGTGTGTGTGTGTGTGTATAAAAAAATAAAAAAGACAATTAAAAAAAAAGAAAAGGTATGGGATCAAAGTAGAGAATAGAACAAGTGGGAGGTGGGATAGGAGGGAGGGAAATATAGTCAGTCTTTTAAATATATCTACTATGTTATATAGTTTTGCATTAGCCACACATGTACAACCTATACTGAACTGCTTATCTTCCCAGTAAGGGTGGGTGACAAGGAAGGAAGGGAATGAATCTGGAATTCAAAGTTTTAAAATCAATATTTAAATATATATGTATATATATATATATGCTATTATTAATACTATTTTACATGTAATTGGGAAATAAAATAAACAGGCAATGGGGCATAGAGATCCACTGGAAAAGTCAAAAGGGGTATGGGAAAAATATGGGAGAGAGCAGATTGGAGGAGGGGATATCCTGTGGGACTGCTATTTTGGGGCGAGGGGTAACGGAAAAATGGGGAGAAAATTTGTAACTCAAAATCTGGTAGAAATGAATGATGTAAATCAGAAGTTAATAAAGCATTTGAAAAATAAAAATAAAATAAAATACTACCTCCTTCCTGATCCTCCCCAACATGAACGAGATATAATATTTTCCCCTATCCAAACTCAACAGCTTTTCTTTTGTGTCTTACGTTAGTTATTTGTGCATCTGTCCATCATATTTCCTCCCTGTTGGACTGTAAAGGTCCAAGGTCAAAGACCACATGTTAGATTGTCACTGAATCCTCCACAGCTTCCTCTATGGTCCCTAGTCTAGCACAGAGCTTTAGACAAAGTAAATATGCACTAAATATTTATAGAGTCAAATTATGTAACTTTCAATCCTTATTGTCACAGGAAAAAGCTTTAAAAAAAACCTCTAATTCTATCTTACTAGGCCACATGCCCATAAGTTCCTGGTATCAGGAGACATGGACAAGGAGCAGCTAGGTGGCACAGCAGATAGATCAGGTCTGGATTCAAGAAGACTTGAGTTCAAATCTGTCTCTAGCTATGTTACCCTAGACAAGTCACTTAACCTCTGCTTGTCTCATGTTTCCTCACCTTTAAAATAGGGATTATAATAGTACCACAGAATTGTTGTGAGGATCAAATGAGATAATATTTGAAAGCATGTAGCACAGTGTCTGGAATATAGTAGGCGCTCTTATATTTGGGTATGTCAGCTGCTGCTGTTGCTGTTTCTGCCACTGCCACCTAGGTTCCATCCTAATTCTGTCATGAACCATACGATTTAGTAATGTAAACTCTATGTGCCTTAGTTTCTTCATCCATTAAATTAAGAAACTGAACCTCTAAGGTCCCCTTCCCACTCAAGTTCCATAACATCACAGCCACATGAGGCAATGTTAGACAGAGGACTCCTTATGGAGTCAGAGGGCCCGAGTTCAAATTCTACCTGTTACTTACTAGTGATGTGTCCCTGGGCAAATCACTTAACATTCCTAGGTCTCAATTTGTCCCTTGATAAAATAAGGTTGGATCAGATGGACTCTGACATTCTTTTCAACCCTAAATTTATGATCCTAGGAGCTATGCTACAAGTATCTCCAGTTTTATGGAAGAGATGTTATAAAAAAAAAAAACTAGTCATTAAAGAACTTTGATTTTTAAAAAATGAATCCTATTTTCCCACTGACCAAAAATTAGACTACCATGGAGAAATAAAAACTCCACAACGGAGAGCAATGAAAACTTAAAGAAGAGATGAATATAGATGCCAGTCTTTGGGGTATGCAGGGAAATCATGTATACCAATAGACCAGCTAGCATTCATAATTCCTACCTGGTAAAGCTCTACCTGGCAGCTTATTTTTTCCTTATAATACATTCCTTTCTTTTACTGTTGCTCAAGCCCCCAGATCACAAAATTTTCTCCAACCTTTGGTAATTCTATCGGTCCATCTTTTTTTTATTTAATTAATCAATTTACTTTTAGTTTACAACATCCAATTTCACGTTTTTGAGTTCCAAGTTTTCTCCCCCTCTTTCTCCTCCCCCCTCTCCATCATTGCAGCATGCAATCAGATATAGGTTCTACAAATACCTTCACATTAAACATCAGTCAAGTTGTAAAGAAGGATTATAACCAATGGAATGAATGAGAAAGAAGGAACAAAACAAAACAAAAAAAGGGAGAGATTAAGCAGTTTGCTTCAATCTGCATTCAGATTTTATAATTCTTTCTCTGAATGTGGATAGCCTATTCCATCATGAGTCCTTTGGAGTTGTCTTATAACCTTGCATTGCTCATATGAGCCCAGTCTATCAAAGTCAGTCATCACACAATTGTTGTGTCTGTAATTGTGTATAGATTTCTCCTAGTTCTGCTCTTCTCACTCAACATCAGTTTATATGAAGTCTGTCTGCTTCTCATTTCTTATAGCACAATAGTATTCCATTACATTTGTATACTACAACCTGTTTAGTCATTCCCCAATTGATGGGCATTCCCTTGATTTCCAATTCTTTGCCACCACAAAAAGAGCTGCTATAAATATGTTTATAGACACAGGTCCTTTTCCCACTTATATGATCTCTTTGGTATACAACCCTAGAAGTGGTATTGCTGAGTCAAAGGGTATGCACATTTTTATTCTCCTTTGGGCATAGTTCCAAATTGCTCTCCAAAATGGCTGAATCAGTTCACCGCTCCACCAACAATGCATTAGTGTTCCAATTTTCCCACATCTTCTCCAGCATTTATCAATTTCCTGTTCTGTCATCTTAGCCAATCTGACCAGTGAGATGTGGTACCTCAAAGTTATTTTCATTTGCATTTCTCTAATCAATAGTGCTTTAAAGCATTTTTTTCATATGATTATAGATATCTTCTTAATAGATATCTATATAATTTCTTCCTCTGAAAACTGCCTGTTCATATCCTTAGACAATTTATCAATTGGGGATTGACTTAGGTTCTTATATATTCAACTCAGTTCTCTGTATATTCTAGAAATGAGGCCTTTATCAGAGACACTGGTTGTAAAAATTCCCAACTTTCTGCTTTCCTCCTAATCTTTGTTACATTGGCTTTGTTTATACAAAACATTTTCAATTTAATGTAATCAAAATTATCCATTTTGCAATTTATAATGCTCTCTATATCTTGTTTGCTCATAAATTCCTTCTCTGTAAATCTGACAGGTGTTTGGTCCACCTTTATGTAATTACTCTCTCTTAATGCTCCTGGTTATTTGTCATGATCAATAGGTATATCCCCACTCTTTTCTAATACTAAGTGTTGATTAATGCACAATCTAACTGGAGGTAGAAATTCATTAAATTCAAGAATGCAGATTAAATAACCTAAATTAACTCCTACTTTATTAGTTCTACAAATTACAACATAATCAGTATCATTTTTCAGTTTCAAAATTGTCCCTTTTAGTTCTATTACCAGACACTCACTTTTTTGTTAACTCATTTGTTTCTCCTTTCCCATGCAATATTTTCTTCTGCAATATCCATCTTTCCCTACATGATATTGTCTTTTCCTTCCCTACTGATTTTTCCTTTCATCTTTCTCCATCATCTTCCTATTTTGGTAAACTCAGCAATAGCTGGATACAGCATCATGTCTTTTGCTGGCTTCTTAACAGTTTGTCTCTAAAGAATGCTACATGTATATCTAAGAAGGAATTCTGCTTAATATGAGAACTGAGTATACAAGGTAGAGACCTTCCTGAAGCAGGAGGGTAAAAACTGCTGACTGTGGATGGCTTGGAAGTTGCATTAGTCAGCTCCTGGAACATGTTCCAGACCCCTCATTGTGAAACATTGCTGTTGGTCTTCCAAATCTCTTCGTCTTCTCCTATGTGACAGCCACAGAACCTGCTATTTACATAACCTGGCTATGAATCACAGAATCCTAGAATTTTAAAATTGGAAGAGACACTAGAGATTACGAAATCTAATACTCTCTCTTGGCAGATAAGGAAAATGAGATCAAGAGAGGTTAAATGATTGCTCCTGGTTAGT
The DNA here is from genome assembly GCF_028583685.1 of Petaurus breviceps papuanus. Lineage (NCBI taxonomy): Eukaryota > Metazoa > Chordata > Mammalia > Diprotodontia > Petauridae > Petaurus > Petaurus breviceps. The sequence continues at coordinate 52,415,202 of NW_027187460.1, read as the reverse complement.
CACAGATCTCATTCATGAGCTGAGATTAGAACCCAACTCTCCTGACTCCCAAGGCTATGCTCTTTAATATGAAAGGAAGACCACAAATCAGTTTTCAGTAAAAGGAAACAAGAGAAGATATCCATTTTTATTTTGCTTTTCTGGAGGGTGGAAGGCAGGGCAATTTGGTGTTAAGTGAAAGATATAATTTCTTTTAAATGAAAAGAGTTAGAGCTTAAAAAGAAACTAGCAAAAAAAAAGATAAAACTAATTGCACAAAAGATCCACAACACCTACTTTCTATACCAGTTACCTTACAGAGATCAGTTACTAACATATTGTCCACATCTCTCAGTACTCTAAAGATGAAGTAGGGAGAAAAAAAAAAGCAAACCTGTATTCTAGCTAACAATTAACAGAACTTCATCCTGAGTTTAAAGGGTAAAAAAAAATCAAATACATTTGAGGCGTTTTACATTCTCGTTGCATAATAGCTTTTTAGGGCAACATCTTATGCACTTAAAGTGAATATTCCATCATGGTGACCTATAACTTATGTCTGCAAGTAATTGTAAGCAGCTGATTCTAATATTACAGTGTTTAATGTGAAGGGAGGTTAAAACTGGGTTTGTGCACAATCAGGTTAAGATTGGATGCAACAGCAGAAAATCCATACATATGTTGGAAAATTCTGAAAAATGCCCATAGTCCCAACCTGATTAGGCTTCACATTTTTGCATGGTTTGTCAAAGTAGTTCAATGAAATCAGATCAAGATGGAGAATGGGATAAAGTGATTTTCTTTTCTGTTTTTCCATTAATCACCATGACCCAGGGAAGCAAAGACCTTCTTCCCCCTCTCTCCTGAGGCAAGAAGGGACACTTCTTTAGGAATTATACTGATTCAAATCAGTTGCTGCTTAAGTTTCAAAATTTATTTCTATTTCTCCTGTAATATTTTTGCATTTGTGTGAAGCTTTGTGTTATTACTTCCCCGTGCAATATGCATTAATTTGTGCATGATTTACAAAATATCACTAACCACTTTTTAAGGTGGCTGACATTTTCTTTCAATTGGACTGTCTTGGTATTTGTGTTACTGTCCAGAAACTGTAGTGATGTAACATTTTTTAAAAAATGAGAACAGAAAACTCCTTCAAATAAACTGAAAGGTAAGACATGGATATAAACTCATAGATTAAAAAACTCAAGACAAAAGCCTTAAATTTGGTTAACTCATTTACTTAAAAAAAAGCTATTAGTTATATGCTCACAACTCTCATTTTGGTTGCACTTAAACTGCTAACAGAGTAGTGTCAAGTTATTTTTCAATTAAGATCATGTACTGCTAATACCAGTTCAGACAAACATCTGAAGTCTTCAATGAAGGTTATACTCAATAACCTAACTTATCTAACAACATTTTTGCTTCTATCAGACTGTATTAAGATGAAGCCTATAACAAAACAGCACGCTTTATTTGAACATAAGCGTATTTGCTTTAAAAGCCTTTTTGGCGAGTGATTCTTGTTATTAATTTGGACCACAATAGGGTACAGAGCTGCTGAGAGAGGAAGAGGGATGTTATATAAACAATATACCACAAAGCAGGCCTTTATTCTCAATACCTGGATACTTCACATTTGTTTTCAGGCTCAAGGCTGCAGGTTAAATATCCTCAGCTATGCAAGAGGTAGCTTACTAGTTTCATTAAAAAAATATTTTTATATTCTGAATGAAAACCACTCAATTTATTTGAACAACACCATCTTTGTGAATATAAGACGAGATGAATAAAGTTTGTTTCCAATGGCCAAACAAGGAAATCTAATTGAATAGCAAAACCACCAAATACAAGTGAGTTTCTGGATCTGGATCTAATAGGATCTCATAATCTACATTGGCATCTCCCTTAAAAAATAAAGTTTTTCATGGATTATGGATATTGTATATGAGGCAATGGATTTTCAAAAAGAAATTTAACCAGATATATTCACTTCTTATGTTGTAGCCATAAGTTTAGAAAAATCAATTAATTGCCAAAAACAAACAAAAAACACTAGAAACAAAAACCCTCTAGGTTCAATGCTACAAATAAACTAGATGAGCTTTTTTTCTGACCCATTTGCCCTTCCCAGTATTAAGCCAGGCATATAAATGATACAGCTGATAGCAAAATTCTGGCATCCCTCTTACTAAACAACTGATTTTTTAAAGTTCTTATTGGACCCTGTGGTAATTTATGTAAGTTACTAATCAATACATGCACACGTGCACACAAGAAATAGGCTAATTCCAAAAATCTTTTTAAAAAAAGCATATTAATGGCAAATACACACACAATTTTATAAATATTCAACTGATGATGGTAGGGACTATTCACAGATTACATAAACCTCATTAATTTAATGGCTTAACTGTTAGTCATATCCTTATGAATAATCACCACCAAACCCAAATTTAGTTAGAATCCATTTTCTTGAAAACCTTAAGGCTTCTCATACTTTACCTTGTACTTTTTTTTCTTTCAAAGACACATTAATGATAAATTAGATGAAGACAGTTCTTTCCTAAAAGGTGAATTGTCCACATATCAAAAAACAATTGTTCTTATTTAGATACATTCATAAGACTTTTCATAGATGTTCTCACTTAACAACCACTTGAGGTAGATATTACAAGAATTATCATCTCCAACTGATAGATGAGATAACTGACAGTCAGAGAAATTAAGTATTACTCATTGTCACATAACTAATAAGAGAAGTAGGATTTGAACCCAAGTCCTCCTGACTCTATTTCCAACACTCAATCCATTATCCTACACTTCTTTTAATATAAGTACTACACAGAACTTAACAACTAAACTGCAATTGGAAAATGTCTTTCATAGGCTCCTCACACTGGGGGGCCAACAAAATAAGAAGGAAAAAAAACTTCATAGGACAGATGAAATCCATGGAATCTTACCTCCTGGACAATGCCTCATAGCCATTTTACACCTTCTAGATTCAGCAATGGTTGGACATGGTATTGTGTCTTTTGCTGGCTTCTTAACAATTTGCCGTGTTCTTGTTTCCAGACCCCATTTAAATCCACATGTTCGATTGTTTCTGCTACAAATTCCCCACTCACTCCAGGGACCCACTTCACATCCTTCTGTTGAGACAAAGACAAGAAACAATTTGACACAAACTGACCCTATACCATCTACTTATATAAGAATATTTCCTCTTCCTCTCTCTGTCTCTGCCTCCCCCTCCCTCCCTCTCACCCCACACACAAGCTAACTATATGTGTGTATGTATACAATATATGTGTATACATATATAAACACACACAATTATGTGTGTGCATATATTTTCCTGGGTAAAAATGCTTTCCCACAATTTTGAGAAGGTTCTTGCCCCCAGTGGTAAGCCTTTCATCTTTCCTTACACAATCTTTCAGTAGTACCATTGGAGTAAAGGCCTCTCAGCTTTCATTTAAAAAGACTGAAAGACTTTTATAGAACATATTATCCAATCCAGTAAACATTTCTTAAGCACCTACTATGTGCCGTGCAGCGTGTATCATCCCAAAGTTCATCATGTAATTCAAAAAAGAAAATCAAGAGAAAAAAATTACTTTCTTTCTGATTGAATCAAAATTCCTAAATGAAAAACTAGCAATTAGTTGGTCTCTACATTTCAACTGTAGAATACAGTTGTGAATCTCAGTGAAATGTTAGGTATTCTTATAATGGTTATTAATGAATAGTAATGCATGGGAGGTTTGTATTACAAACTTCCCATCCCAAGGATTTCAATTTATTGAATAATGAAGAAGATAGAGTGAAACGTTTATTCATTCATTCAGCATGGTTTTATTATGCACTATTTGAAGTGCCCAGGAAAACAAAGAATTAAAAAGAGAAATAGTCTTTGCTCTCCAGAAACTTACATTCCACTGGAAAGCTTGATGCATGTCACTTTATGTGAGTATAACCAACCACAGTTTATACATTTAATACAAATGACAGTTTTCATGCAGCTGAATTTTTGTAGTGATAGAAAAACAAAACTTTTTTAAATTTAAGGTCCTAATGAAGAATGCTTCATTGAAGTGATACCACTTGAAATTTTTCAAGGAAAACACAAGTGGAAAGGTGCCTCTCTGGGTACAGTTAATATCTTATTAAGCTAAAAAGAAATAGATCTATTGCCTAGGTAGTAAACTTTCTCTGAGACATGTTTGTTTCAATAAGCAAACATGCCAATACTGGCTATTAGCAGAATCACAAAATTACTTGAGAATATTAATATCAATAATTCAGCAAATCAACACATCAATTTTAGTTTTATTTAATAACTTAATTCAAGTAGACAATGGGAAATCAATCCAACAAGTTTTGTAAAGACACTGGGGCTACAGTTTTGGAGGATAATTAAAGACCACTCACCCACGCATTCCATGGTTTCATCTAATGATGCAAAACCATCAGGACATTCATGAAAGCAGCGTCCTCTATGCAAGTAAAAGCCTGCTTTGCACTTCGTACAAAAGTCTTTGCTAAAGCAAGAGTCACAGTTTTCTATTCTGCATCCTAAATGATTTTTTTAAAAGAAAGAGAAATTCAGAGTAAGAAACACTTCATTTGCAAATATTCCACCTCCCCCCAAATCATCATCTCTACAGAAATATTAAAGGCCACAACTGTCATTCTTACTTTTCCACAGCTACTAAAACTATACCTTTCATATTCTCATTCCTCAACTTATCACCACAACAATAAAAAGAAAAGCAATGACTAGGTCTGTGAACTTATTATAGCCACGTGATGATGTTCAGAACTTTGTGTGCAGCCCTTCAACAGTGTAAGTTTTAAAAAATAAGAATTTGGATTGATTCTGTAATTAAAAATAAAAGGTCAGAGAACCTTAAACAAGATCATATAATAGCTACACATGCAAATATAATTGGTATAACTGTTGACTGTCCATCAAATTAAAAAAAAGGAACAGTTTATTCAACAAAGTAATTCAGTTTCCCCAGACTGCAAAGATTCCTCTGAAACCCAGTGCAGAAAACATAGAAAGAAGATTCTCCATAACGACTCTACGTTGATTTGATAATTAGGCAACTGACCTAATTCTTATTGGACCTTATCATTTTCACTGATTGCTTGGATCATTGGTAAAAACAAACAAGCAAAAATGTGCAGTGATTTTACAGAGGATTTTTTCCCCTAAATTACATTTGGCAAGGGACAAAGAATGAGGGCATGAAGGTTTATGATAGGGCTGAAAGCAGGGCATAAAAGATAGACTAATCCTTCTATGGGTCATCATATTATTACTTACATATCAATTTTTTTCAGTGTTCCTATGATGCATTCAATGACCATCTCAGTGCAATGCCAACACTGAACTTGATATGTTAAATAGGAACAAAAAATCAGAAAGCAAATAACCTTATAGGAAAGTAAAAAAATTAAACCTGAAATAGTGCAGATTTTTAGTTTTTTTTTCTGAAAATATGGTTGATAAGAGTACCTAAAATTAAATGAAATATTGAAAAACCAATGTATAGAATATGTTGCAAAACATATTGAAAAAAAATAGACAATCTAATAATGTGCAACACAACTAGTTCTTCATACCTCCTAAGTATCAAGAAGCCTTACCTGTACTTTCTTGACACCTGTGTGATCTTAGGCAAATCACTTAACTTCCCTAGGTTTCAGTTACCTCATCTATAAAATCAAGGAATAGATCTCCTGACAGAGAACCAATGGACTTAAGATGACAAATGAAATAAACATTTTTTTGGATGTGGCCAATGTGAGAATTTGTTTTTCTTGACTACAATATTTGTTACATGAATTTGGCTTCCTTCCTTCCTTCCTTCCTTCCTTCCTTCCTTCCTTCCTTCCTTCCTTCCTTCCTTC
>NW_027187460.1:52253424-52409285 GCF_028583685.1 Petaurus breviceps papuanus | reverse complement strand
TTCCTTCCTTCCTTCCTTCCTTCCTTCCTTCCTTCCTTCCTTCCTTCTTTCCTTCCTCCCTTCCTTCCTCTATGAGGGAGAAGAGAGGATGGAGAAAGAAAATGCTTATCAATTGGGAAAAAAGTCTTAAAATCTAATAAAATGAATGTTGGACTAGATGGCTTATGATATCTCTCTCAGCTTGTAATGTATGATATTATGATCCTATAATCCTTAGTGGGTCTGTTTGAGAAAATAAGTAACCCCAAAGAAACAGTTAATGAAATAAGTACTCAAAAATCATGTACAAATGATATACCACTCATTTGGGGAAAATTCAAGAGTATACCAAGAATTCTTTAATGTACAGGAAAGCCTAAGGTTTATTTGTTTCGAATCATAACTCAATAACATGCATTTTAATAAAAAAAAGTTTATATGTAGACAGTTAACCTCTTAACTATGGTCACATCACATATCTTACCCACATTAAAAAATACTGAACTTTCTTTTGACTTTCAAGTAAAGTATTATAGTTAAAGAAATTATATCATCTGTATAAAGCATTTAAAGGAATATAAGGGAAGAGACCAACCAAATCTATTAAATTAAAAATAATTAGAAAGCTAGATACCTTATAAGCCACCTAAAAAGTCTGACACCTGTTTAAAATGTACCTTGTAATAATATAATCTTGTTGGACACATGAAATTATAGTAATATACATTTAGAATTATTTTCATGAAACATCAGGCTGGCCATTATTAGTACTCATGTTTCCATTTCTTTTTTATTTTTACCCTATCCTTTCAAATCAGTTTATACAATGTGAAACTTCAAATACTGTAGACTTTTAGAAATTTTGGGTACACTATAAATTTATGCTGGTCAACTTATATTATGGCCTCACTCAAGCAAGGCAATAATTTCATTCTTCTTATTTCATTTCTCACTACCCAAAGAAATTACCTCGTCATCAAAGCTCCCACCCTACTCTCAGCTAAAGATCTCTGAGGATTGCCTAAGAATATTGAACCCTTTATCTTTAAGTTTACTTTTCTTCCCCTTCTCTTCAGAGCTCAAGACTCTTAAGATATCATTCCTCATTCTCTCCCCAATTCCCCTAAGTTTCTAATGAGATGGCCCTTTTCCTCACCAACCCTTTCTACATATGCCCTTGATCCCACTGTAGGAAAAATTATTTATTATATTCTTCTTTTGTGTTACTACAGATCCAAGATTTGTGATTGGTCCATGCAAGCTTGTGTTTTGGCTTCACACAAATTTTATTGAATGTTTATGTTAACTCATATTGATATCAATTTACATCTGGCTTTCAAATTGCCCTCTTAGCTACTTTGCTTAATTTATACATGTGGTTTGTGTACAGGCACCCTCATTTAAATCCTATATAATGTAAACCTTCTAAAAACTGGACAAGAGGGAGCCACATCTCCTTTCTGAATTGTTTTTTTCTACTGAACAACCTAATAAATTTCTTTCTAAAACTATTTCAGATTTTGGGGCTTGTTCTCACAAATACTACCATCTTCTCTTGTCTTCTCCAAAAGACTACTTGTTCAACTAACCTTCACCAAAATTCAACATCTTCCCTTTCAAATAGCAAGTTCCCAACTGCCTTCCAACATGCCTGCACACATCTTCCTTATACTTAAAAAAAAAAAAAGAAAAAATGATCTCCAATGATTTCAATCTTGACCTTGAGCCATTTCCTTTCTACTCAGAGATGGTATATTCAAGTATATTCAGAGTACGGTATGTTCAAAAAGGAATTAAATTTGGAATCGAAAAGAAAGGTGCAAATGAAACCTCAGACATTTAATAGAGGTGATAGCCTGGTCAAATAATTTACCTATCTGTGCCTTAGTTCAATCAAGAGATCTGTAAAATTGAAAGATGGTACTCTATGAACTCTATCCCTGCTACCTCTGAATCCATTATCTTTTGGCTTTGCTTCTCCAGTGTTCTTTCTGGTTCTCTTGCCTATTTATGCTGTTCTTTGTCAATTTCCTTTGCAAGATCATTATCTATCTCATATCATACCAGGTGGTATCCTTGGCCCTCTTCTCTTTATATACTTTCTTGGTGACTTCTTAAGCTTTCATGGGCTTAATCATTATCTCTGCAGCTGACTCACAAATCCAGCCCTAAATTCTCCCTCTGAGATTTAAACCCACATAATCAACTGCCTGTGGGTCATTTGCAACTATATCTCTAAGATTTCTCAAATTTGACATGTTAAAAATGTAATTCATTATCACTCCCCTGATAACCACCCCCTTGCAAACCTCACTATTTCTATGGAAAGCACCACTATTTTTCCAGTCCCCCAGGCTCATAACCTGAGCCTTATCTTTGACTTCACATTTTCCTTCAGCTCACATATGCAATCAGTCACCAAATCTTGCTATTTTATCCTCCAAACATGTCTTGTATGTGATACCTTGACTCACAGTTGGATTCACAGTCAACACCCTAGTTCAGGTGGTCATCACTTCTCACCCAGTCTACTGCAACAGTCTCCTAAATGGTCTCCCTGCCTCAAGTCTCTCCCCACACAGACAACAAAGTGAACTTCCTCCAGGGCATATCTGTCACTCACTATTCTATTCAAACTTTCAGTGAGCCCCTAATATCAACAGAATCAAATAGCTTCCTCTCTTGAGCATTTGAAGCCTCTCCCAATGTGGTTTCAAGTTATCTTTCAAAGTCCATTATAGATTATTCTTCATCCTGTACTTTGCAATCTACCCACAGTGGCCTCCTTTCGGCTTCTCATAAAAAGGCCTCCATTATCCACTCTTTTCCTTCAACACACAACTTGAGTACCATCTTCCACATGCAATCAAGTCATTCCTCATGCTCTCCCCTCCAATTGTTAGTGCCTTCCCTACTGTTCTCTTTACATTTGTTTTGTATATAGTTAGATACATAATTGTTTCCTCTGTTAGAATGCTACTACTGTTCTCTTTACATTTGTTTTGTATATACTTAGATACATAATTGTTTCCTCTGTTAGAATGCCATTTCCTTGAGAGGAATGATCATTCCATTCTTTGTCATTATATCCTCTGGCATATATACAAGTGAATCATAAATTTTGGTGACTGATAGCTATTCTGCAGATAATTTTTTCATAGGTCCTGTGTTTTCAATAGTATAGGGAATTCCTAAGAATAAAATCACTTCTACTAAGGCAGATTGGCAAGTGTTCCATACCATACAATCTGCCTTTGCTTGATAATAAACTCTCTCAATAAGATAATTTAATTATTTATTTTCCAAACTTCAGTGAAGCTGGCAAAGTCATTCTCTTGTAGACTACTTTCAAATGATCCATTTTAGTTCTCTCCCAATGATCAGGGGAAAAGAAAAGTTACATGTCATCATTATCTAGACTACAGATTTAAGTTCAGTAAAAGACTTTACTGAACTTATTGACTCCTCTTCTAAAATAAAATATGAGATTGCCTGTTGCTGATATTATTTTTCATCAACAGAGATCACACAGCAGGTCAATTTGATTATTTAAAAGTATTAATATTGCTTTTCCTAATAAATAATAACCCCTTGTAATGGTAACAGGAATTTGAAGATCATCTCTACCCCTTAATAGGCTGAATGTAATCACATAGAGCCTGTGGTAGAAGGCACTTGCTGAATTGGTGGAACAGGAAGGGTGGAGCAGAGCCCAGAGGAAGCTGGGAGTCTGAACAGTTAGAATGGAGGGAGGAGAGAGGATGCAAACAAGCAGACAGGGAGGCTTGTGTTTGTCCGTGGGAAGGCTTTGGAACGGTGTTGCTCTCTGCAGTGTTATTGTGTACAAATTTCTTTGTTGCTATGATGAATTTGGTTTTCTGGTATTGGGATTTGACTTTCTGGTGTCTGAATAAATGTTTTGCTTCTGTCTTCTATATGAAGAGTCTGTTATATTTTGCAATTCAGAATTATGCTGGCATATTCATAGTGTCTGTTGGTGCAGAGAATATCACCTTGGTGCTACATCCCTCCAGAGAGTTTATTAATCACTGGTTACTAACAGAAAAAGTGGTGTGTCCTTTAACTTAGTGTGGTCTATTGGCAATATTGTCTGATTTTGGCTCAATCCAGCAAATAACATGCTGGAATACATGGCAATGTTAAAACTATCCCAAACTTTCCAAACTCCATTCTTTGTTTTGCAATCAAGCAACAAAGATTTATTAAATAACTGCTATGTAGCAGGTGCTGGTGAATAATTAAAATGAAAACATCTCCAACCTCAAAGCGCTTATTATATTCTACTGAGGAAACAATGTATACATAAATATGTAAATAAAAGATATATACAAAATAAAATAAAGTGATAATGGAGGAGGTGATTAAAAGTCAAAATAGGCTTATTGAAAGAGGCAACAAATTAGCTGAACCTTGAAAGGAGAAAAGGAGATCCAAAAGAAGAAGGCAAAGAAGAGAATATTTTAGGCATTGAGGACAGTATGTGGAAAGGCACAGAAAAGGGCAACAGAATATCGTCAATGTGACTGAAATGTAGTGCCAACAAATGATGGAAGAATGAAATAACACTGATTTTTGGACTTGGAGTTAGGAAAGTTTGGGTTCAAATCCTGCACCAAATACTTACTGGATTTGTGATCCTAGCAATTTTGACTCTCTGGGTCTCTGTTTCCTCATCTGTAAAATGAATAGGTTGGACTCAATAATCCCTAAGTACCTTCCAGCTATAAATCTATAAGCTAAAGAGGGGGAGTAATGTGTAATTAAGCTGAAAAAATAGGCTGAAACTATAATGTACAGATTCTAAATGACTTTAAATAACAAACAAAAGAGTATGTATTTATTTGACAACAGTTAACCACTAAAGCTTCTTGAGATCAGCGATTGACATAGTCAGGCCTATACTTAAGAAATATTCACTGACAGCTGCATAGAGGATGGAATGAAAAAGGAAGAGACTTTAGTGGAGAGAACAATCGGGAGGCAAGAGATGATTACAATAGTCCAGCCAAAGGCAGCTAGGGACCTGAACTAGGGTGATTGTATTGTGAATGATGAAAAAGAAAAGATGTTCATGAAGTTGTGGAAGTAAAACCCATTAACACTTGGCAGCTAATAAGTTGGAAGATGCCTGGGACAGTTGGGTAACTAAAAACATGGAAGTCAGGTGAGGCAGATTTAGGAAGATACATCTGTTTTGGACAGGCTGATCACAACATAAACCAGTGCTGGCATAATCAATTTACAGCACTTGACAGTCAAAGAATTTGGTTAGATTAACTATGTTATTATTTAAGGCACTTAGAGCAGATGATGTACAGGAAAAACAGACTTTTCTACCCATTACCTTCTTTCTAGTGTTCTCTCTCAGCCTTGTGTCTTTTCAACAAACCCAGGACATAGGAAACAAAACTCATAGGGAAGGAGTGACCATCGGGTCCCTACTATGTGACAGGCACTGTGCTAAGTGCTTTTGCAAACATCATCTTATTCGATCCTCACAATAACCCTGAGAGATAAGTGCTATTATTACCCCCATTCTGCATTTAAGAAAACTAAGGGACACAGAGGTTAAGTGACTTGCCTGAGGTTATGCAACTATTAAGTGTCTGAGGCCAGATTTGATTCCTGTCATTCCTGACTTCAGGACTCATTGCTACCTACCATGCTGCGTAACTTAACTATCCTTCTAGCCATTGATTTCCTCCTCTCTTTCTAGCTGATTTCACATTCCTCAAAAAATCTAAATACCTTTTCTTAGGTTATATTATTCTATATTTTTCTCCTCTATATAACCTTTTTTTATCCAAAAATCACAGGATATCACTGAAATCTCAGTCTCAATTCTATTATTTATTCTGTCACCTGGGCCTCAGTACCTTCATCTATATTATCAGAATAATGCATGCACTACCTACCAAAATAATTACCTTCACTTAATTTTCAAAAACCAGTAACAGTCATCAATGTATTCAAGAGTATTAGAGAATATAGAGTTTTGCTGATAAGAGCTGACTTAATTTTATAGATAAAGAGGTCCAGCCTTCAAGTGTGGAGACTCAGAATTGAAGTCCTACACATGTAATACAACTCATCCCCAAAGACATTTAATTTAATGCCTATAATATGCAAAGAAGGGAAAGGCGAGCTTGCCATCCTACAGATAGCTGGCTTTATAGTCTGGAAAACTTGTGTTTTAAGTTCTGCCTTTGACACATATCAGCTGTGTGGCACTAGTGAATTCACTTAACCTAAGCAATTTTCTAAAACTTTAAGATGTAGAGAAGGTGCTGATATGTCTCAATGGAAATTCTTCACTGGGATCTCCCTACACTGATGAAATTCACAGATCTGATTATTTTGAAAAAAAGAGAGAACAAGGCACTGTGCTAGACTCTGGGAATTCAAAGATAAAAATGAAGCAGCCCCTTACCTGAAGGAATCTATATTCTATTGGTGACTGTGTGACCATGAGCAAGTCATTTAAATCTCTCAGTTCCCCAGATGATTCTCCAAGATTGTCAATTACAAATAGTTGCCAATTGGAGAAGGGAATTTCCACAGTGGGAGTTCCCCTACAAAACTAAAATAATAGGTCCAGACCAAATTTAAAACTGTTTTCAATATACTTCAATTCAGCCTGAGATCTATATTGCTCAAATAAAAATTTGGCCCATTCACAATGGGAAAAAAAATTAAAAACAACCAAATGGAAAAGAATTTTCATTATCCAAATAATATGCTAAGTAGTCTAATGGGCAACCCAGAAATTTATATCAGTTCATGTATCTGAAATTGACCCAGAATTAAAAGGAGGAGGACATTGGGCTGGATTGCCTTCAGGAAATTGTTCAGTGCTTCCAATGATTCCAAAATACCCTCAGGGGGCTTGGGGGGGGGGAGGTCGGGGGAGACCCATCTTATTAACACTAAGAGTTGTTCAGTGTTTTTTTTATGATTGCTAAGTAAGAATTAGTCCAATTTTCAACGAACTAAAGTCATGAGTAATCCAGAAGTCAACAGAGAAACATACATGATAGATGTTAGTAGACGACATGCTAAAAAAAAAAAAAAAGAGAGAGAAAGTAGCAAGAGGAAGATCTGATCAGAAAGAGATGGACCCATGATGAAGCAAGAGTAGAGGTTAAAATATGGCAAGGCTGTTTGTTTCATTGATATTCATGCAAAGTCAACTGACCTAGAAGGTCTCCAATGCACTGAATAGATTCCTGTAATGAATTTATGGGAGAACACAAGCAAGACATAGGAAGAATGGATATGCATGATCAAATTGTGATCTGTGGAGGAAGCACCTATATTAATGAGAAGTATAAGAACATACATACTATGGCTAATTAAGAACGTGATTAGAAAAGGGGGAGAAAAAATACACACGAAATTTCCCAAATGGCCTACTATTCATTCATGCTGTTTGGCATGGAAATTAGTTGATTAACCAATGTTGTTTGAGTATACTTTATATTTCAACTTAGGATCCTATCTTAGAATTAGAAGGAATATTAGAGGCTAGCTAGTCTAACACCCTCATTAAGAAAAAGAGGAATCTGAGATGGAGAAGCTAATTGACTTGTTCAAGGTCATACAAATAATCAGGATGTTAACCTAGGTCCTCTGACTCCAAATCTAAGAGTTCTTTCCCACTATCCAAACTGACTTCCTTCAGAAAATATGTTTTGAATGCAAGAGTCACCAAGGGTGGGAGGTAATCAGTCTGTAGCTGACATTACTAGAGTAGTATTTTGTCAATTGGCCACTTAGCCTTTAGACAAAGGCCAAAGGATTCTCACTCCCTAGCATAACAAAACTCAAATATGTTAACAGGATAACTCAAGAGAGTCATTTTTCCTTTAAACCTAGAGTCACCTTTAAACACCTCTCACACTGAAATCATGCAAATATGCCGCTTTGAAGTATGAAGATTTTTAAAAATTGTTTAGCTGTTTTCAGGCTGTTAACAATAACTTTAAACACTTATTTATAATTCCTCCTCAAAACCTCACAATGATTTATAAACAATCCTGAGAAGTTTAAAAAAAACTTTACCAACATTCTGCATTTCTAACTACTCCAACATCAATAAAAACTAAATCTGGGAGCAAATGTTATCTAAAAAATAGGCCAGGAAACTCATCTTGGCTGCTATGGTGGCCCGATCTTAGAAGAATAGCAAGGGACAAAAAGCCAGATCAACTGAGTGACCTTCCATGACCATCTTGGAACCAGGGCAAATTATTTCTTATTTTTAGCTAAAGACAGAAGGAAGCCTGAGCTCTAAGTCTGGAGATAGCCCTATTTAGGAGGAAGATATAGGTCACCTCACAGGATATGAGTTTTAAGGCAAGACAATTTTAACCAAATATGGAAGGGTCCAAGAAATAGCATGAATTTTTTTTTTTGGCTTTTTTTGGCAGACAATTGGGGTTAAGTAGCTGCCCAAGGTCACACGGCTAGTTGTGTGTGTGTGTGTGGGGGGGGGGGGGGTGGTGGGGGGGGGTGGGTGGGGGGGGGGTGTGTGGGGTGGGGGGGTGTGTGTGGGGGGTGTGTGGGTGTGGGTGTGTGTGTGTATGTGTTAAGTGTCTGAGGCCGGGATCTTAACTCAGGTCCTATTGGCTCCAGGGCCGGAGTTCTAAGCTCACTGAGCCACTTAGCTGCCCCATGAATTTCTTTTTTTAATTTTTTTTTCTTTTTGGAGGGGGGGAAGACAGGGCAATTGGGGTTAAGTGACTTGCCCAAGGTCACACAGCTAGTAAGTGTTAAGTGTCTGAGGCCATATTTGAATTAAGGTACTCCTGAGTCCTAGGCCAGTGCTCTATTCACTGCACCACCTAGCCTCCAAGGCATGAATTTTTTTAGGTCAAGTACAAAAAATACATTTGGGGAGGATGACATGGAATAAAGTAGAAAATAAACACAGATCCAAGTGCATATAACAGGCACATAATAAAAAAAATTCTTTGTTTTACATTTAATATACTTAGGTCCAAGTATAACAGATTATGATTGAGTTAATTATAACAGGAAAGTCAAATGAGAGGTGGAAAATGTGTAAAGCTTTACATGAAAGGGCAAATTATCCTCACAAGAAGCCTATACGATGTAGTGAGTCTCTCAAAGTCAAGTAACTAATGAGTGTTTCCTGATATCCTGAAGTATTTGGACTTGGGAGTCAAGAGATTTGGCTTATACTTCTAACTTTCCCACTAACCATTTGGGACACTGATCACAGATCTAGAACTGGATGAGAGCTCAGAGATCATCCAGTCCAACTCCTTCATTCTACAGATGAGGAAACTGAGGCTCAGAGAGGTTATATCTTGCCCGAGGTCACATAACTAATAAGTATCAGAGTCACAATTTGAACTCAAGCCTTATTCTGCAAACCCAGTGCCTTCTCCATTACATTAAAATGGACAAGTCATAATTTCTCTATGTTCTCCATAGGTACCAGTATTGTTCTAAAGATCAAATCAGTTATTTAGTAGAGAAGGCATTCTAGATAACCTCATCTATGTCAAAGTATGAGGCAGCTGATGACTCAGCAGACAGAGCAGTGGACCTGGAATCAGGTAGATGTGAGTTTAAATTCAGCCTTAGACACTTCCTAGCTTGGGCAAGTCACTTAAACTCTGATTACCTGACAAAATAAATCCACTGGAGAAGGAAATAGCAAACCAGTCCAGTACCTTTGCCAAGAAAACCCCAAATGGTGTCATGAAGGGTTGAACATGATGGAAACAACTGAACAAACAACATGTCAAGGGATATTACTCAAATATGAACTACTCAGTTTGCAGATAAACCCAAGTTAATCTATACATCCTGAGTGAAAAGCAGAAAGAACCTGGAAAGCCAATCAAAGGCAGAGAAAAATCAAAGCCCTACACCAAAAAAGGAATCATTTATCATTTGATAAAACTCTTCAGTAGGTAGTACAGGTCCCTGTATTTCATATATTTTTACATCTCTCCAGAGCTCATTCTTGTACTCCTTTAATTTCCTTTGTCCTTGAAAAAAGAGAATTAGAGGCAAACTACCCGAAATTCTCAAATCCCTTCCCCCTTTTCTTGAAATAGTTAACTGACTTGCCAGACTTAGACTTGTAACGTCTTTCCTAGTAGCTTTACTGTAATGTTTAAATATTTATATCTTGCCCACCCACACAAAATAATCTTAAGAGACATTAAGGCTCATAGAATAGCATGAGCTCAACAACGAACAGCCAAACACATACACATACCACTGGCTTTATGCCTCACAGATTCAAGCAATCCACACTCAAAACCTATTCACATGCAATGAAATTTAGATGTCCCTTCTTGTTTCAATTACAATCCTGGAGGCTGAAGAATATGCCCACCACTCTTGACTCTATGGTGGTGAGATCAGGATAATAAGCTATAATCAGATAAAAATATTATATCTATGACAAAAATTATTTTTAAAGGGTTTTTGAACAAGGGAGAAATACAGCAACAAGAACGTGAGCATGATGGAGAAAGAAACACAAATTATTTTAAAAGTAGAGTACATTTGGGGCAGCTAGGTGGTACACTGAATAGAGCACCAGCCCTGGAGTAAGGAGGACCTGAGTTCAAATCTGACCTCAGATTTAACACACACACACAAAAACTAGCCATTTGACCTTGGGCAAGTCAATCAACCCTAACTGACCTCCATAAAGCAAAAATAAAAAAAAAAAGAGTACATTCGAGACTACCTGGACGGAAAGAAGAAATGGATAAGGAATTTGGCAAACAGACAACAAGCTTGGGACAGAGGTGCAATAAAGTAGTAATGGAAGATTTCAATTATCCACACATCTGATGGAGCACACTATCTGCCAAAAAAGAGTAGTTAATAATTACTTGACTTGCTGTAGTGAGAATTTAGGAATCAACAGAAGGAAGTTCTAGTCTGAATCTAAATCCCATTAACTAAGTGCAATAATAATAATAATAATAATAATGAGAGTAATAGTAGTAGTAATGGTAGGTGGCATATATACATAATGCTTTAATGTTTGAAAAGAGATTGAAAAACATCTAAAGCAATGTAGCTATCCAAAGCAGAATGTGGCACTCTCCTCTATCTTATGCCACTTCTTGGGTGTGTTATAGGGGAGATTCCTCCCATTTTACAATAGATTAAAAAACTAAGGAAATTCCTTCTAACTTTCAAATTCTGTGATTTTGCAAAATGTGTATTCTGCATCAGATTCCAAAACTCCTTCCCATAACGTTATCTCCCATTTGAATTTTAGTCTGTCCTTTTTTTTTTTTTTTTTGTATTTAAAGGGTGCAGGAATAGCTCCAGAGCATCATAACCAACCACATATTGGTACTGTCAACCTCTTGGTAGAAGGGAGGGGAGCAGAAAGATATTTCAAACACCTTTATGTGCCATGATCTGTGCTATGCATTTTACAAATATCTCACTTAAAGGCAATCATCACTTCCAAGGATGATGAAGATACAAAGGGGAGGTGGGGCAGGGGAGGAAAGGATTGGGTAGTCTGCCTAGCCATACAAGGGGAAAAAATGTTGGATTATCTGTTGCATATTACTCTGGGTCATCTCATAGACCTGGCTTAAGTTCCAAGTGAATTTGCAATATAAAACAAAAGAGAAATTGTTTAAATCCAGAAAAGCAACATTTTACAAGGCACAAGACTACAATGCAACATTGTGGCCAAACAAATCTTCTGGCAAGAAATCAGTATGTGTGATTGTGGGCTATAGCATTTAGCTATGGAATACCTTCCTTCTTTCACCTTCAAAATAGCTCCAATTCCCTTAACACTCTAATTCCTAGGTAACAAGATGGGGGGAGGGAAAAAGGAAACACAAAAATCACAGAATTGCTTTAAAGCCAAATGCCACCATAAGCCAGGGAATACTTGCCTTGTATAAGACCAATATCAGTTCCTAAGCTTATAGTTAAAAAAAAAAAGGAAGGAAGAAAAAGGAGGAGGAGCAATATGAGGGATATCTGCCTTTAGAAGGCATAGATGTCATAGAAACATGGAACAGACTCAATGAAATGATATCCAAAATTTGGGAGATGCTGAACTTGTGAATATTATGAATTCAGAATACTGGAGATGAGAGTTGATGGTTAAAGACTTAGCAATGAGGTATAGTATTGTGGGTTAGGTAGAATCAGGAAGACCTTGCTTCAAAATGCAATCTTTAACACTTATTAGTTTAGAGACAGTAGGCAAGTCGCCTAACTACTCTGAACCTCAGGAAACTGTAAGACTAAATTAGCAAAGAGGTACAATTTGCATCTCTCATACCAATAATCACAGATCCCTGATATGGATGATGTTTTGGCCAAGGAAAACACAAATTAAAAAATGAGGCTTTCCTAACTAATCAGCAGAATAATGTTCTTAAATATTTGAATATTTACACAAATTATTAAAAAGAAAAGAAAAAAGGATGGCTCTTTCAATCTGGCTGCTTATAGGATTTTTTTCTTTCACTTGGAAGTTCTGGATTTGTGTATGATACTCCTGGAAGATTTTGTCTGGAGGTTTCTTTCAGGAGGTGACTGGTGGATTCTTTCTATTTTCGTTGTGCCCTCTGCTTCTAAGAAATCTGGAAATTTTTCTTTTAAGGCTCTTTTTTTTTGTCATGGTAGTCAGAGAAACCAGTGAATCTTAACTTTTTACTCCTTTGTTTTCCAGATAAGTGTTTCTTTGGTATGAGATATTTTATGTTTTCTATTTTTCAGTCTAATTTTGACTTTGTTTTAATATTTCTTGTTGCCTTGTGGCCTCTGTTGGGTGCTTTTTAATTTTCAAGGTATTTGCTGCTTGGACAAGATTTTGTATCTCTTAGGCCAAGCTAATTCCCTTTTCACTTATTTCTTCCATAGCTCTCACATCTTTTCCATTTTTCCCCTCAAGTGCTTTTTCATTTATTAAAAACATGTTAAAGTTCTTTTTCAAACTCTTGCTCTATCACTTCCAAGAATTCTGCTTGAGTTTGTGCCCAAGTTGGGTTTTTCTCTGAGGCATTGCTTGCAGGTGATTTGGAGTCATACTTTTTTCTGTGTTTGTGTCTTGAGAGACTCTTCCACCATATTAACTCATTATGGAGGGGTTCTCATTTTGTTTACCCACTATTCCAGCCTGCTTCCTGATCATAAACATCATATTAGGGTTAGGCTCCATCACACTTCTTGGGGGAAAGTCCAAAATGGTTCTATTGCTACTTTCCTGGAATATTAAGTACAGTGTTTTTCTAGGATCACAGGGACAAGATGGGGACCTTCAAAGCGGGTTAATCTAACTAACCAAAGGCTCTCCTTATCTGAACTCTGAAAGCTCCTGACTTGGGTTTAGTTCTGAGCAACAAACTCCTGTTGACTCTGTCCCTCTAAGCTAGTTGGGAAGCTGTATTGGCTCAAAGTGATGGAATTATAGGTTCTTACTTGGTTTGAGCTTCCTGTCTTGGTTATTTCTCTGCAGGCTGAGTTAGATGCTGGAAGTGAGACTCTGCTCTGACTCAGGATCTGCTTTGTTGCTGCTGCTGGCTTCTGAACTTCCTCCTTCTTAAACACACCATCCAGGGTCTCTCTTCCCCTTGGTGCAGCTTCGCTTCCCTGAATCTGTGATCCAAGACTGGGTAGTGAGTGACAGACCTGTCAGCTGGCACCTGTCTGCATTGAAGTGCCTTTGTATGGGTCTCGTTTCCTCTTCATATCCTGGTGCATGAACTCTCCCTGGGTGCCGTAGTACTACTCTACATGCAGTGACCTCCTGTCCTGACCCTGTTTGTAAACCTGTTCCCCCTAGGCTGAATTGGGCTGGACAAATGCCTTACTATAACTTTTTCTGGATTTCTCCATTAGGTTTTGTTATGACACACTTTCTAGATTTGTTTAGAAGAGTTGTTGTTGTTGCTAATGTTTTTTTTAGGGGGATGGGGGGTGAGGGTGGGGGTATGCCTTACTTCACTACTTATCAACCCTGTTTGCCTTTCACTACCCTCCACTTTTAAAAATAATTACACAACTATTGTACTGGTAGATCAGGGATGATGTAAACTAAGGCATTTTTTTAAAGTCCATGAAAACATCTATTTTGAACAGGACAGAAAGCTATAGATCAGATCTGGGGTTAGAAAACACCTAGGTTCACATCCTTTTGCTTTCCACTTGCCTTCAATTGGTTAATATGCAAGTCATTTCACTTAACTAGGCCTCAGCTTCCTTTGTGAAATATGGAGTTAGACTAGATGGCCTCCAAGTTCCTTTCCAGTTCCAAGTCTATGACCTTAATGGGACACAGCCCTTAGATAAATTCAGATCTAGTTCAATGTCTGTTCCATAGGTATAACCATTAATAAAGCATTGTACTAAAGCTGACTGGGATTATGTACAGGTTTGTGGGAGTAGACTGTTTATATTTTCAATGTATTTGCCCCTTTAGAACTGGCAGATGCTATCAATAAGAGCTTGATTTGTTTTGTGGATTGTCCAGAGTGAACTTAAAAGTATGTGCTAATGACCATTCCCCCCTCCCCTCCCTAGAGCTGGTGATCAAACATTTAGCAGGAAACTCTGAATCTAAGTCAAATGGAAGGAGATTGACAGTGGAATTTATACCAGTGTAATGGTAATGGGAATTTGAACATCTTCCCTGGCTCTTAATGGGCCAAATGTAATCACATGGAGCTTGTTGTAGGAATTTGTTGAATGGATGGATCAGGAAGGAGTAGAGCAGAGCCCAGAGGACGCTGGGAGTCAGAGCAGTTAGAACTGGGTGAGAGAGAAGATGCAGACAAGGAGACAGCTAGGTTTGTGAGTGTTTGTGGAAAGACTTTGGGATAGTGTTGCTCTCTGTGGTATTGTTCTACATAGATTTCTTTGTTGCTATGATGGATTCAGTTTTCTGGTGTTGGGATTTGACTTTCTGGTATCTGAATAAATGTTCTGCTTCTGTCTTCTATATGGAATACTTGTTATATTTTGCCATTCAGAACTATGCCAGCATATTCATTGTCACTGTCAGTGCTATGAATATTGCCTTGGCCATACAACACTGATCACACTGATTTAGAGGAGGAAGGAAGATGAGAGACCATCCAGACCAACCCCATCATTTGACGATTAAGAATTTCTCTATATGGCTTCTGTGAAAAATGGTTGCAATGAAATGAGTGGTAGAAGAGAGGCCTTGAGCTCTATGTAGCAGAGGAGGATATCATATAGGTTGATCTGGAGGAGTCTGAACTACAGAAGCAGGTTAGATGCTGAAATCTGAAACCCCCTGGAAAAATTATTTACACTAAGTACCTCCCCTTCTCCTACTTGTAAAACCCTCTTTAATCTGGCTTCCAACCTAATCACTCAAGTATGACTGCCCTCTCTAAAATTATTGATGGTACAGTGAATAGAGCAGTGGAACTAAAATCTGGAAAAGGTGAATTCAAATCCTGACTCACATACTTCTTGGCTGTGTGACTCTGGATAAGTCATTTAATCTCTGTCTACTTTAGTTTCTTCATCTTTAAAAGTGGGGATAATATAGCACTTACCTCCCAGGGTTGTTGTGACCATCAAATAAGGTAAAATGCTAGCTACTAATAATAATATCATTAATTATAAAGTCTAATGGTCCTTTCCAAATCTCCTACCTCATCTCACTGAAACACTGGAGCACCTTCTCCTAAATACTTTCATCTCGGGTTTTCATGACATTGTTCCCTTCTTCATTATCCTTCTACATGCCTGACCACTCCATAGTCTCCATTGTTGGATCTTCTAAGACTCTGTCCTAGACCCTCTCTTTTTTCTATATAGTCTCTACTTTGAAATCTAAGCTCCCATGAATTCAATTATCAGCCTGACAAGAAACCTAAATGTTCTTTTCTTCAACTCCCACCCAATTACTCCTAATTTTGTTCTCTGTGAACAAACAGAACAAAGCTAGCCCCTTCTCCTATGTTTTCAAACACCTCAAAAGATATATTATGTGTATCTTCTTTGGGTTATCTTCACCATACAAAACAAGTTCAGCTCTTTTAACCAATCTTCATGATACAGACTCAATTTCCTTCACCACCCTGGTAAGTAGGTGTTACTTAGATGGAGATCTAGCAAAGACTTTATATGAATTTTATAAATACTTCATATGGGTAGACATCTCTAGTTTAACACATCCAAACCCTCACTGACTCCCCCATCAGCTTCTCTTTTACTGTTGAGGGTACCACCATCCTTCTAATTACCTGTGATTACAACCTCTTCATCATCTCAACCCCTTTCTTTCATCCCACATATCCAATCAGGTGCCAAATTTCGCAATTTCTTTTTCCACAACATTTCTCACATACATTTCATCTTTCACATAGCCACCACCCTAATCCAAACTGTCATCATTTTTTACTAGCACTCAAAGTAGCCTTCTAATTGGCCTCTCTGCCTCAAGGGACCACTTACTGGGCATGCTATAATGAAGATTCCCCTCATATACAGTCTGGATTAGACAGACACTAAGGTTCCTTTCACCTCTCAAATTCTGTGATTTTGTTTTTTTGGAGGGGCAATTGGGGTTGACTTGCCCAAGGTCACACAGCTAGTAAGCGTTAAGTGTCTGAGGCCAGATTTGAACTCAGTTCATCCTGACTCCAGGGTTGGCACACTATTCATTGCACCACCTAGCTGCCCCAAATTCTGTGATTTTGATTCAGGAGAAAGGAAAGTAGGTAAGTGATTTGCCCAAGGGTACACAGGTAGTAAGGTTCCACAGTAGGATTTGACAGCATCCTTATCAAGTTGATGGATGACCTTGAGTTGGGGGAGACAGGATGACAGGATTAGAATCTTCATTTAGGTATCAACAATGGGTAGAATCTAATGAAATGAATTTTAATAGAGATAAACATAATTTCCTACATCAGACCTACAGTTTGTTTTTTTAAGACAAAAATCAACTTGAAGAATACATAGGGATATAAGTGAACTGCCGAATCGAATCAGCAATGTTACACTGTAAACAAAACAAAAACAACAATGAGACCTTAAACTAGAAAAAATATGGTACCCAGCAGTCTACAGAAAAATTCAGGCTTGATGTCAGGAAAAACTCACTGACTAAACCTATCCAATATGGAATAAGCTGCCTAAAGGTGTGGCTATTTCCCTTCATTCAGGATTTTAAAGCAGCAACTAGATGACTTATGAGATGTTACTTTTTTTTTCTATTTTCCAACATCAATGTGGTACAATTCAATATTAAATATGAAACACTTTTCTACCTTTTACCGTTTGTTCAATAATTCTTTCAAGTGTGCTTATCTTCCCAAGGTGAATGTAAGCTCCCTTTTGAAAATAAAGGTATCATATACTTCTGTTATCTTCCCCACTCACACCTTGACACATACCTACAATATGTAGAGAAGTGCTGTCATTTTGGTCTAGACTTATGATTTGACTGATAAAGAAACTTCTTTCAGATCAAAACCACATGAGATCTTAAAGAGTTACTTTGGGCAATGAGATATTAAAAGATTGATTTATGGTAAAACCTAAAAGTGTCACAGGCCAAGACGAGGTAAGAAACCTCCTGAATCCAAGGCCATCTCTCCTATCTACTACCCCGAACTACTTTTTCAGTGAAAAGAGTTGGTGCCTAATAACTTATTATTGAGAGATGAACAAATTTTGCCAAAATGACATATCTAGGCCATTACAAGTCCTTCAATATACTGCACAGGATCACAGAATTTCTGGGTTGGAGGAAACCTCACATTCAATAATTAACTACTCATTCAGACTTTTCTTGAAGACCTCTCAATATAACTCATTCTAACTTACAATGTACAACTCACACATCTTATACAGTTCGTTTGTTGGATTCACAGGTGATGTAATTTTTGCCCACGTTTGTTCCTTAGTAATGCATCCACATTTCACCTAAATGAATGTTACTTTAAAGTTAATAACACATGTATGCATTTATGTAGTGCTTTACAATTTACAAGTCACTTTCCTAACAATTCTTCTTGGTAAATACAGTCACTTTTTTTCTATTTTTTCAGGAAAAGAAACAACTTTAGATAGGCTGTGACTTGTCTAAGTTTATACGATTAGTAAGCTGGGACTTGATCCTTGTGGTCTGACTACAGCACTCTAATTATACCATACTACTTTCCAACTAAAGCTTAACTAAGTTTTTTTAAATGCCAGTAAATGCTATATTCATATCTCTAAAAGGATCACTGACTTAGGATTCATTGACTAGAAATATTCTAAAAGCCCTAAAAGCCATGAGGCATGTCACTATTTTTTAAGCCTGGGAAATTGTTCTATTTAGGTATGCTATTTCTTACACAATTACACTGTCAATAGTTCAAATAATATCCTTGCTGTTAGCATACAACCTTCAGTGAGCCTTTGACACAAATAATCACATTTCCCTATTATAAAAATGCCCAAAGGACTTGAGCACAGCCCAGATGTCCACTAAGTCCCACCTGGCTTTAAAATTCTATAACTCTGAGAACAGCAAAAATAATTAAGTTCAAGTAAGAAAATTCTACCAAAAGATTTTTATATGTTGGGGAGCAACCAGCTTGAATATTCTTCTGCTTGGTTTTGGTATCAGGTACAGTATTGCCCCCCCCATCCTATCAATGGGAAAAAGGTTTTTTTAAAAATTATTCTGATAAGGTGAACTCTTTTCATTTAGCATGTTAATTGTTTACATCTTCCTAAGACACTATATTTAAAGAACTGCTATTCCCCTCAGACTTGTTAAGAGCAAATGACTAAGGGAGCAAAATGGACATATTTAACAGGGACATTAATAGTAGCCAGTCAGTCCACAAACATTAAGTACACTCACTCCATGCCAAGACCTGTGCAAAGCTCTGGGCATTCAAACCAGGACAATAATATACCTTGTTTGTGACACAACTGTTTGCAGCTGTCTCTCCCTTGGACCAGTCAGAAAACTACTGCATTGGTATGGATGGGAGATAATGAGGGCCTGCACCAGAGTAGCAGCTGTGAGAAGAGAGAAGAGGACATGCACAAGAGATGTGAAGGTAGAAATGAGAAGATCTGGCAACAGACTGGGTCTGTGTGATAAACACAACTGAAGGGCTGAGCAAGACACCAAGCTTGCAGGCCCGGACGACTTGCAAAAATGGTCCTTTCCTCCATAGTAATAGAGATGTTCAAAAGAAGGGAGCATGTGAGGGAAAAGATAATGAGTTTCTTCTTATATAAAGCTATAATTAACAAACTAATAATTTAATGACCACAGGATAGTCCTACATACACAAACCATCTCACCCATCACCAGGATCCAGGAAACCCACCCCCACCCCCATGACAAACAAAGGCTTGCCCTTCCTTTGCCATCAAAGTCGGGGGCTGCCAGAAACTACTGCCCAGGATACTTAATAACAACCCAGAACACATTTATCCCATCAAAACTATGGTAAAATATCTTTCCTAGGTTCCTCAGTAATAACATGTGCTGTGTTTTTTTAGTCTAGTATAAGGAGTTAACAACTGAGTAGCACTTACATGCCAGGTACTGGGCAAAGTATCAAGCATACAAAGAAAAAAGCGAAAGTACTTCCTGTCCTCATGAAATTTTTTTTTCCAATGTAAGACAGAAATACACACACACACGGGTATGAATGTATTTATACATACATGTGTAGATATATACACATATATGCATACATTCATATGCACACGTGTGTGTGCACACATACAGTACTCCAGAGGTGTCAAACACCCACAACACTCCTAGGGTGTTCTGAAGCAGATTAAAATGTAACTGATTTTAATGGATGATGCATTACTTAAAAGAAAGAAATGTGTAAATACACAATTTTCTAAGTTGACAGGTGGCCCATCTGTATCCTTATATACAGTTTAATGGGCCCCGTATCTATTTGAGTTTGACATCACTGCTGTACAAGATACAGACAGAGAAGATGCAATGGGGGAATCTGGAAAAGCCTCTTTCAGGAGAAAGTGTTTCAGCTCAGTTTTGAAGGAAGCCAAGGATTTTAAGAAGCAGAGATATCATGGGAAAGGATAGCAAGCATGGGGGACAGCCAGAGCAAAGCCACAAACAAGGGGGATGAAAGAATAGAAAAAAAGAAAAAAAAAGCCTGTGTGGCTGGACCATAAAATGAATAAAGGGGAGTATGTCAGACACCTGGAAAAAAAGTAAGGTATCATGCTGCCATGAGCTTTGAATGCCATATAAAGTTTACATTATATTCTAGATCTGATAGGGAGATATTTTTCTTTGTGAACTGGGATTAGAGGTATGGGATAGGGTCTGAAACATAGTCAGACCTGCACTTTAGGAAAATGACACTGGCAGCAACGGGGAAATGGATCGGAATAGGAAAGAGATCTTAGGAAGGGAGGCCAACTAGGAAAAGATCAATTTCAACAGTATGTGTAAGGCCCTGAACAAGATGGTGGCTGTGCAAAAAGACAGAAGAGGACAGAGAAACATGGTAACATAAAGACAGAAATGGTAAGATTTGGCAATTGCTTGGAGCTATGAGGTGAGGGGTGGCACTAAGTGGGAGAAGCCTGGGTAACTAGGGGTGGGATGGGATGGCACTGCCCTCCATATTAATAGAGGAGTTTGTAATAGGGGCAAAGTTGGAGGCAAAGACAGAGGAGTTCTGCTTTTGACCTAAATTATTTAGCAGTGTCCAAGGAAAATCCATCTCAAGATACACAACAGAGAATTTGTGATGTGGGACTCAAGTTCAGCAAAAAGACAAAGATGACCCCCTAGATCCAGAAGTCAGCTGTGAGTAATGATAACTAAAACCAAGGAAGCTAAGACAATCACCAAGTGAGATAAGGTAGACCAAAAGGAGAAAAGGGTTCAGGACCAAGCTTTGGGGTACAATCACAGTTAATGAGTCTGACAAAAGTAAACATCCAGCCATGGGAGATGAGAAAGAGTAGTAAGACAGGTGGGGGGGGGACTTGTCATGGACTCCCAGGGACCAGAGAATATCCAGAAAGAGAGAGCTGTCAACAGTTTCAAATATTACAAAGAAATAAAGCATGATGAGGATTGGGAAAAGACCATTCGATTCGGCAATTAGAGATCATTAGTAACTTTGGAGAACAGTTTCAATTGAATTACAAAGTCAAATTGCAGAAAGTTGAGGAATGAGTGTTAGGAAAGGAAGCAGAGACATAAAATGTAGACAGTGGCATATGGGTAAGATATAGAAGGGGAACAGAGTTCCACCATGGATCTTGCTAATTGACAGGGAATGCTAGAAAACCATGCTAAGTTCCTTGCTTCAATTAACTCAAACAGTCTAATGAGGTAAATTGACTATGAGTGGCTGAGACTGAGAGAAGTTGAGAGAATCAAGGATTATCTGGAGGTAGAAATGAGCAGGGGGTGTGGCAATGGGGGAGGAAAAGAGAGCATCTAGCCTGACCCTTTCATTTTTTATAGATGAAGTTGAGGCCTGCTGAGATTAAGCAATTTACTCAAGATTACATAACTGGCTACAATCTACCAGTGATCTATTCTTGAGCCTGGCACCCTTTAATGTTGGGAAAGGCTGAATACAGAACAAGCTACCAAGAAGGGCTTTTGATTGTAATTTAAGGTTCAGGATGAATTGTGTTTGGTTTTGCTTGCTTTGTTTTTAAAGACCTTTAAACATCAAGATATGAAACAGTACCTTAAATTTTATTTTTCTTTAAAAGGGTCTAAGATGTTTTCTTTGTTAATGTCATTTTATGCTTAGCTATTTTAGAGAAGGGTTTTTTTGTCATTTAAGTGGGATTATTATGATTAAACTGGGTGGGCTGGATTTTCTTAGGATTCTAGAAATTCCCAAATTCAACACGTGCCACACTGCTTGCAACAACAGCTAGTGATAGGTTGTATACCCAAAGTAGGGTTTGGATTTGAGAGATTTATGAAAATCATTTTGGAAGTTGAAAACTCTAAGTTTTTACAGAGAAGGAAACAGGGACCAGGGGAGGTTATTTTGTGTAGGGTTAAATATTGGTGGTAGAGCTGGGGTTCAAACCCAGGTCTCTGAACTCCCAATCAAAATATCACAGGCCACTAGAGAATGATGCTTACATATCAATATATTCCAAAAGTTTTACCAAAAGACAGCACACCACAAATAGAAATGTTTCAGTGTATTTTGTATTTAAGTGATTTTACTAAAATGAGCCTGTAAGAGACATCAGTTCTAGAGTGGAAGACAAAAAAACACATTAGCTTTTGATTCAGAAGACCCAGGTCCAAATCCTGGCTCTGCTCCTTCATTACTCTGTGACACTGTGTGAGTCACTTGACCTCTTATGGGTCCTCATGCTCCTCACATGTAACACATAGAGTTGTACTAAATTGACACCAAGGTCTCTTTCCAGCTCTAAATGCATAGATCTGAAGCATTTGTCACAAATAAACACTGACAATAAGCTAACTCATATAAGTCATCTTTGATATCAAAGCTGTAATGAGAAATTCCCAGTAACCAGTGCTATTCCCCCTTGTTTAGGCCTACTCTATCTACAGAAGGGTTTGAAATCATTTTGCTGGCTAAAAAAAAATACACAAGTGACTCCAAAAGAGCTAATTTTAAAAATTCCTTACAATTTTAGAAATGGGGCGTGTGTGTGTGTGTGTTTGTATGTGATGGACAAAGCTCAATTATCAGCTAACGTCCATAGTAGGGGTAGCTAAGAGTTTGGTCCATTCATGACCATAAATAAATACACTCAGATGTTTAATAAATTCCTGTAGAAGGCAGAGGATTTATAAGCATATTTGAATTTCAACAAGCTTGTATTTCACACCAAGAAACCAAGCTAAGTCAACACTCCACACAGTGATGCCTCCGATCAACAGTTTCAGCTGTTACCTTTAAAAACTAAAGTGTAAATAGATCACAGGACCATAGATTTAAAGTTGGAAATGAGCTTACAGGTCATTTTACACTTGAGACTGAAGTGTCAGAATTTGAGTGGCTTGTGACACATTAGTTATAAGACTTGTTCATTGGTCTTCATCCATCCATTCATGTCTTCCTTCAAGGGGATTCTCCCTCAATTTTATATCCCTATATTCTGTGCTATATATAGTAAGAGATGACATTTACATAGGACTTTAAGGTTTACAAGGTACTTTACATATTTTGTGCCATTTGATCTTTTTGCCAATCCTATATAGATACTATTTTTAATAAGCATTTTGGGGGGTTGGGGTTTTTTTTTTGCTTTTTTTTTGAAGGCAGTTGGGGTTAAGTGAGTTGCCCAAGGTCACACAGATAGTTTTTGTGTTGTGTGTGAGGCCAGATTTGAACTCAGGTCTTCCTGACTCCAGGGTTGGTGCTCTATTCACTGCGCCACCTAGCCGCCTTCTATATAGATACTATTACTCCTTTTTTACAGATGAGGAAACTGAAGTTCAGAAAACTTTGAAAATTTATCTAATGTCATGTACCTAGGAAGTATACAGGGTAGGAATTGGATCTAGGTCTCTACTGATTCTAAGTCTGCTCTACCTCCTGGCTGCAGACAGGTAGGCAAATTTGAGCTTTCTCACCAGGGCTGCTAGAAGCTGGTGTTACCATATTCATAGAGAAAGTGTGTTTCATAAAGACAGGCTATGACTTAAAATTCCAATTAATGAATTAGGACAATCTATGCAAAGCACTTTGCAAACCTTAAAGTACTTAGCCATTATTATTTTTTTTTCTGACCACTCCAACTTCTGATTTGGAATAAGAATGTCTATTCAATACAGGTAGGTTATCTGTGATGAACAGTCAATATATATTTGTAAAGAACTTTGGCAATTCAAAGAGCCTTAAGACCATTAGCAAATAGTTATCTTTTTATATACTGACTTAAAACAGTCTTGCTACTCACCATTCCTCTGTTTGCTCAAAGCAAACAAGTTTAACCTCAGGTCAATAGAAAAGAACCTTGATTTCACTGATTTACTACAAGCATAACTACAGCAAAGCAAACTAGTTATTTGTATTTCTACTTTATAAGGCTGACTCACAGAATCATCAACCTCCTTCCTCTTCTTTTTTTTCCTTCTTTGTTTTCTTTCTTTCCTTTGAAAAATAACTTCTCCAAATGGAGTCTTCATTTTAAGAAGTACATGTGAAACCTTGTCCATTATAAGGTTTTCCTGAGGAGGGCCCCCTGCTCATAGTACACTTTGCCAGCAATAGCAACCTAATCACAGATGGACAATCTGAATGCGGACCCAATGTAACTTCCACCTTCCATCTGTTCCAAGTGGGAACAGATCTTAGAGATCATGTATTGGAACTCCCTCATTTGACAGAGGAGGAAGCTGAGGCCCAGAAAGATTAAGGAAATTGTCTAAAATCACAACTACAGTGTGTTAGAGCCAAGAATGGATTCCTAGTGCTTTTCCCACCACTGTGCACTTACCTCCAATAGTATGCACTAGTAAGATGACAGGCAGGAATTAGGAGGAAAGTCTCTTTGTCAAGGTAGAATCGCCAAAAACGAGTTTAGTTCCCACAAGAAGGCCTTCTACTCAGATGTGCTGGGCTGATTAGTTCAAATTAACAATGTTCCAAAGTCTATGCTTTATATCAACAAGATTTACAGAAATTAAACCGACTCTGGGCATTCTGTTTACAATACTGGATCCCTCTAGCTATTCACAGGATCATCAGTCTGGAGTTGGAAGGGATCCTCAGACATAATCTAGTCCAACTTGGCTCAATTTATGGATCAGGAAGATGAGGCCTAAGTGACTTTCCCCAAGCCTCACAGGTAGTATCAACTTAATTCCCTAGAAATTTAAAGGCACTGATTTTTCTAAAGGATAAGTAATTATGCTGCCATTCCCATACAACCTTCTAATTATGATCATTCCTCAACATTATCCTTTCTTCATTCCACTAACTCAAGCCTTCCTCACCTCTTACTGGACTACTGCAACAGCGTCCTCATTGGTTCTCATGCCTTAAGTTTTTTTTTTTTCCTTCTAAAATTCATCCTTCACATAGCTGACAGAGTGATTTTCTTAAAACAAAAGTCTGACCATGTCACCTCCTTCCCCTCACTCCATAAAGTCTAATAGCTCCCTATTACCTTTAGGACCAAATATAAACTCCACTGGTATTTAAAGCTCTTCACAGCTTGGTCTCATTCTAGCTCTCAGCTTTCTTACACATTCTTACACCTCCATGTGATCTACAATTCGCCAGTACTGGCCCAACACACCACTATCCAGCCTTCATGGTTTTGCACGAGCTGCTTCATACCTGGAATATCCATCTTTCTCCTTTGCACCTCCTAGAATCCCTGGCCTCCTGCAAGATTTAATTCAAATGCTGCCTTCTGAACGAAATCTTTTGTGTAGCCACCACCTACTGGCACATTCCTCTTCAAGGTTATCTTTCATTTGCTTTCTGTATTTTGAATGTACAGCACATATTGTTGCCTGAATTGGAATGCAAACTCTTGGAGAGTAAGGATTTTTTTTTCTTTAAATCTCCAGCACCTAACAAAATGCCTAAAATAAAGTAAATGCTTAGTATGTTTGTTGATTGACTGAATTACCACTCTTTCCTCTTCTTAAAGCTCAAATCACTTCCCACCTATGCTAAATCCATTTTTTGTTTACTATATTTGTTTCATTCATTTACCATAAGCATAATAAACCTTTATCATTCCACAAAGGTAAAAGTACACAGATAATACTTTTTGTTATAGATGGAAACTTAAAATATGGATAGATTATATTAAGACATACTAAATGATATGCTAATTTAATGACAGTTCCTACTCACATTTTTAAAAAAGGAATAAGGATTTAAATGCTTACTTGCACATCTGTTCATGTCTGGTGCTCTATGTCCATAATACCCTGATGGGCATGAATGTAAGCACTCTCCATACTGTCTCATCCCTTCTCTTCGAAGAAAGAAAAATAACTTTTGTTGGCATCTGCTGCATCCATTATCCTTTGAACAAGACAAACAACCTTTGCAAATTGGATTGGATACGTAGCTAGCTGCAAAACAAAAACAAAAAGTAAGATATACCATTTTGAAAAGGAGGAGGCAGAGATGTGGAGGAAAAAGGAACAGGCCTTAGTGATAAGATGGGTCACCCTGACTCCATAAGGATTCAAATTTTTAAATCAGAAAATATTCTTTGTAACATATCAACAATAATACACAAAGCACATCAAAGTTAATGTTAATTCTAAATTCAGTTCTACCTTTTCAAAACACATCATGGTGTAACTTAATGAAGCCAGACTAGGAATGATGAAGTTTGATTCATAGCAATTTTAAGGATAGATAAGGTGAGCGTAGTTATACTGTAACTAGTAACAAAGATTACATTCAGAAGACTTCCAACTTTTTCTTCAGAATTTCGAACTGGACCTAAGAAAAAGTAGTATCTTTAGTCCTAGGTCTGATCACCATCTTAATAGTTGTTGTTCAACTGTTTCAGTCACGTGTGGCTCTTCATGAACCCATTTGGGGTTTTCCTGGCAAAGATACTAGAAGGATTTGCCATTTCTTTCTCTAGTTCATTTTACAGATGAGGAAACTGAGGCAAAAAGGGTTAAGTGACTTGCCCAGGATCACATGGTTAATAAGTGTCCAATGTCAAATTTCAATTCAGGTCTTTTCACCTCTACCCTGGCACTCTATACACTGTGCCACCTACCACCCTCACTATCTTAATAACCACTTTTTAAAACTTCTTAATGACCTTGGGTAATTGTTTCAATATATTCCTCTTTTAGACTTGTAATGATTACTTCCCTTTGATCCTATATAGTATATAGATAGTTGTTTTCATCTTATCACCCCCATTAGATTATGAGCTTCTTAAGAGCAAAGACTGTCTTTTACCTTTCTTTGTAGCCCCAGCGCTTAGTACAGCACCAGGTACATAGTGAATGCTTTATAAATGCTTGATAACAGCTGGTGAAACTAACCATTTCAGATTAAGAGAGGATGACATGCTCTGTCCTATGAAGAACTAGCTTCTAAGAAGCAAAAGGACTGCTGATCTCACACACATAGATGTTGCCTCCAGGGATGCAGACTATACCCCATCCATGGCTACTTGTCATATATAACTTTCATCCATGTCCTCCCATAAACTCATCACTGGGATTCTATCCAATGTCTTAGGCCCTTCCTTATACTGTCTAGACATTATATAGATACCAGTGGAGCATAGAAACCATCATCTATAAAGCTTTGCTCTCAACTAAGTGACTGACCCACCTCAGTCTCCAGTCATACACTTATCTGACTACATCCCCTTATACCACTTCTCTTAAATAGTTCCTCATTTGTAGCCTTTTACAGATTACCTGTGCATATCATGTACCCCTACATTGGCATTTAGGTGATTCTAAGATTGAATTCATTGGAAATTATAACATTTTAAAACTTATAGCCATATCTCTAAAATATTACTGATGTGTTTAAAAAGGAAGACGGGAGGGAAAAAGGGGTTATTGTTTCAGAGATAAGCTCTGAAGTCACTAAAAGAATTGTGTGATTCTTTAAAAGCAATTCAGTCTTCTCTACCTACCTGTTCAACTTTGAGTACAATTCATCACCCATTTGACACATCTATCCAAGAAAAGTGTTAAAGATTATCTATCTACCTAGATGTAGTCACACCATTAAAAGGGCAAAGGAATTAAATATGGTTATGAAAAACCACAATAAGTTATATGGAATGGTGAGTCCTCCATCTGAGGAGAAGGAAGAAGAAGAAAGTGAAAAAGTCAAAATGATTTACTATAACAATATATGATAATCTTTTGGAACTTAGAAATCAAGTTCATCTTTTTTTTGTCCCATCATTTTGTAACCACTACTGATAGACAGAATTTTTAACTTTTTTCAAGAATTTCTTTGTTCTAACAATATAAAAACCAATAGCAATGGCACAATCAGTATTTATAATTGAAATATATTCCAACATAATGGTTATTATGTGGATTCATATCAATGTCATTCAGTAGTATGCTAAAAGTGACCATAAATAAAGCATGAAGAATAAAGGAAAAAGAATTTCAGAGCTGGAAGGAACTTTGTAAATATAAAGTCAGTGATTTTATTTTTTTTCAAATGCTTTATTAACTTCTGATTTACATCATTCATTTCTGCTAGATTTTGAGTTACAAATTTTCTCCCCGTTTTTCTTCTACCCACCCCCCCAAAATAGCAGTCCCACAGGATATCCCCTCCTCCAATCTGCTCTCTCCCATATTTTCTCCTATACCCCTTTCGACTTTTCCAGTGGATCTCTATGCCCCAGTGCCTGCATATCTTATTTCCCAATTACATATAAAATAGTATTGATAATATATATATATATGTATATATATATATACACACACACATATATATACATATATATTCGAATATTTGATTTTAAAAATTTGAATTCCAGATTCATTCCCTTCCTCCCTTGTCACCCACCCTTACTGGGAAGATAAGCAGTTCAGTATAGGATGTACATGTGTAGCTAATGCAAAACAATAACATAGTAGATATATTGTAAAAGACTATATTTCCCTCCCTCCTATCCCACTTCCCACTTGTTCTATTCTCTACTTTGATCCCGTCCCTTTTCAAAAGTGGGTGCTTCCAACTTCCCTGCCCCCCAGCCTGCCCTCCCTTCCATCATCCCCTCTCTCATCCCCTTCCCCCCCTACTCTCCTGGAGGGTGACATACCCTATATAGTGCGT
The DNA here is from genome assembly GCF_028583685.1 of Petaurus breviceps papuanus. Classification (NCBI taxonomy): domain Eukaryota; kingdom Metazoa; phylum Chordata; class Mammalia; order Diprotodontia; family Petauridae; genus Petaurus; species Petaurus breviceps. The sequence continues at coordinate 52,380,495 of NW_027187460.1, read as the reverse complement.
ATTTCACCCTCCTCAAGACAAATTCAATGGGAATGAGGTTGACCCATTCCCTTTTGCCTTACTATTCTTCCCCTCCATTGTAACCATTTCCCCTTGCCTCTTCTGTATAAGATAGTTTACCCCATTCTGTCTCTCCCCATCTCCTCTCATTATATTCCTCTCTCACCTCTTAATTTCACCTTTTAAGTATCATCCCTTCCTGATAAATTGGTCCTGTGTCCTCTATCTATGTATACCTATAAACATATATACACATATTCACATATGTATTGATATGCCCATATACCCTCATATAGAGACATACACACAGACACACACATTTCTATTCCCTTCAACTACTGAGAAAAGTTTCATAAGTTACAATGATTGTTTTTCCATGTAGGAATGTTAATAGTTCAACTTTGATAAGTTCCTTATGATTTCTTTTCCCTGTTTACCTTCTCATGCTTCTCTTGCTTCTTGTATCTGAATGTCAAATTTTCTGTTCAACTCTGGTTTTTTCAGCAATAATGCTTGAAAGTCCTCTATTCCACTGAATGACCATATTTTCCCCTGAAACATGATACTCAGTTTTGCTGAGTAGGTGACTCTTGGTTTTAATCCCAGCTCCTTTGACCTCCGGAATAACATATTCCAAGCCCTTCGATCCCTCAGTGTAGAAGCTGGCAGATCTGGGGTTATCCTGATTGTGTTTCCACAATATTCAAATTGTTTCTTCCTGGCTGCTTGTAATATTCTCTCCTTAATCTGGGAATTCTGGAACCTGGCTATAATATTCCTAGGAGTTTTCTTTTTGGGATCTTTTTCAGGAGGTGATCAGTGGATTCTTTCAACCTCTATTTTGCCCTCTGATTCTAAAACATCAGGGCAGTTTTCTTTGAGAACTTCCTGGAGGATGCTTTCTAGATTCTTACTTTGATCATGGCTTTCAGGTAGTCCAATAATTTTTAAATTATCTCTCCTGGATCTATTTTCCAGGTCAGTGTTTTTTCCCATGAGATATTTCACATTGCCTTCTATTCTTTCATTTGTTTGGATCTGTTTAACAGCATCTTGATTTCTCATAAAGTCATTAGCTTCCATCTGCTCCAGTCTAATTCTGAAGCAATGATTCTCCTCATTGAGCTTTTGAGATTCTTTTTCCCTCTGGCAAATTCGACTTTTTTAGGCATTCTTCTCCTCATTGCCTTTTTGAGTCTCTTTTGCCATCTGAGTCAGTCTGTTTTTTTAAAGTGTTATTTTCCTCAGTCAGGCTGTTGACTCTCATTTCATAATTTTCTTGCATTGTTCTCATTTGTCTTCTCAATTTTTCCTCCACTTCTCTTATCTGCTTCTTAAAGTCCTCTATGGCCTGTAACCAACTCGTATTTTCCTTTGAAGCTTTTGGTGCAGGAGTTCTGACTTCACTGTCTTCCTCCTGTTCCATGCTTTGCTCCTTTTTGTCCCCAAAATAGGAGTATAATGTTGGAATCTTCTGTCTGCTTTGTTTCCTTTACCTGGTCATGTCGCCCCTCAGTCACTTGACCCCTGGGCTTTTTGCCACAGTAGGACTCTGTCACCAGACAGGGGAGCTTTCGTCCCAAATGCTGGGGTTTTCTCAGTTGCCAGAGGTATTAGTTGGGTATCCTCTCTTGAACTCCCACTTACTGGTCCCAATGTCCAGACTGCACTGACCACTCACTTTGTTCTTTGCATCTGTGTGTTGATAAATCTGGAAATGGCCACAGCAGCTGATCTGGAGTCCCTCTGGCCATGGCTGGTCAGGCCCGCCCTGGGGCTAAAGCCTAGGTGTGGGGCTGGGCCCAGCTCCCAGAGTGCTGAGCTGGATTCCTGCTGGCCTGCAGGGCTGTCCTCAGGGGGAGGTTAGCTTTTCTCTGTCATTTTGTGGGTTCTGCAGCTCCAAAGTTTGTTTAAAGTCCCCTTTTTACATGGATTGGGGAAGTTGGAAGTCAGAGCCCCAGGGCAGTCTTAGCTCTGCCCCCCAGTGATTTTTTTTTTATAGGAGAAAAACAGAAGAGCAAGAATGGAGACAAGGAACACAGAGTTCCTCATATAAGATTGTGTGAATATACCATCATCCTATGTAAAATTCCTGCATCCAAATCAAAAAACATTTATTGAACTCTTTCTGAGGGACCTATATATGCAGGGTGTTTGAGGCGTGGCAGAAATTGAGAGTATATATATACAAAATATAAATGATACATTTCTTGCCCTCAAAGAGAGTAAATATACCATGGTATAATATCTCTACCCAAACAAACATAATACAAATTAAAATGTGGAAATACATGATAGTCACAAAATAAGCATCACTATGTTTTCAGGGCTTACAAGAGGAAGGAAAAATTTATGGTTGGTATTGGTAGGTGGAGGATTAGAGAAGTCTACATAAAGAAGGTGACATCGGGGAGGCCAGGTAGCACAGTGAGTAAGAGCACCGGCTCCAGTGTTGGGACAACCTGGGGAATCCGGGCTCCAACACTTAGCACCCACCCAGAAACACCTGGCCGTGTAACCTTGAGTAAGATACTTAACCCCAATTGCTTAGGGGCAGCCAGGTGGCTCAGCGAGTAAGAGCACCGGCTCCAGTGTTGGGATGACCTGGAGATCAAATCCGGGCATAGATACTTAGCACCACACCCAGAAATAACTGGCCGTGTAACCTTGAGCAAATTACTTAGCCCCGATTGTTTTAAAAAAAAAATAAAAAGAAGGTGACATGGGGGTGGCCAGGTGGCACAGTGAATACTGCATTGGCCCTGGTGTCAGGAGGACCTGAGTTCAAATCCGGCCTCAGACACTTAACACTTACTAGCCATGTGACCTTGGGCAAGTCACTTAAGCCCAACTGCCCTGTCTTCTACCCCCCCCCAAAAAAAAAGCAAAAAAAAAAAAAAGATAAATGAAGTGACATTAAAGGTGGGTGTATAACCCCTAAAATTAATGCTAAGCAAATATACAGATAAATGGCTGTAATATATATATATATATATATATGTATGTATACACACACACACACACACATATATATGCATATATATGTTTTCTTTTCTCAACTTCTGGGAAATCAACTTTGATTCATTATCATTTGTAATACTCAGTCAAAATTCAGTCAAAATTTAATTTGCAAAACAATTATATTTCTAAATCATTTTGCAAACCTTATAGCACTATATAAATGCTAGCTATTATTATAATCCATCAAAACCAATCAATACATAAACCACATCTGAGGATTTTTTATTCCATGTCTCATTACTTCTGTCAAAAAGTGGTAAGTATACTAATTATTAAGTTCACAATAAAAATGAATTCCTATTTTAAAAGAGTAAGGGTGGCTGATGGACAGTCTAAATAGTCTATGTGGGTCCATGTGACTTCAAAAGCCTGTTGAAAGGACCCTCTGTGAAAGATATACAGGACAATAAGGATGGGAGGTGCAAGGTGAGAATGGTGGAAGCATTTCAGCAATAGCATCAATGAGGAAGTACAAAAGCAAAGATCCACCACAGGCCAAAGCCAGCACAAATGTAGATACACAGTCTTCATCAGTCTCCAGTTACAATCCCATGTGACCAATTGCATGCTGGATATCTCCACCCAAATGCCCCATAGACACTTCAAACACATCATGTACTAAATAAAATTATCTTCCCCTCAAACCTACTTTTCTACCAAACTTCCCTGTTTCTGTCAAGGGGACTACCAATCACTTGAATGCTAAATAAATCAATACAAATACTGCACTTGAACTAGATTAAAATTCTCAACCCAAAATACAGGATTATTTAAATAGGAAAATCAAATTCCACATATGTCATTTCCACTAAGAATAGGTTTTCCAAAAATCTAACAATCCCTAGAAACTGTGAGTAATACCTACAAACCATGGATTTGTCCAAGCAGGCAGAAACTATTTCATGACAAGAAAGAGATTTTAAATGTCAAATGCAGACAGACTGGAACTGTGCCTTTCTTTCATTCTAGTGGTAATAAATGCTCTTTCATGCACTGCTTCACAGAATGAAAGAGGATTTCCCTGGCTAAGATGCTGACCTCATGTTCAACTAGAGATCCTCAAAGGTTCTATCAATATCCTTCAAATTCCAACTTTAGTTCTATCAGCTAAAAACAGAATTTGAAAGGATTTACCTATACAGCCATATGATTTAAGGACAGAGTGGCCAGAACATCAGTTGCTGGGAATTGAAGCTGAACATACAATGACTTTTACTTCAAAGAATTAATTCAAGGGCTCTGTATCACCACAAATCACACTTCATAGTAAAAAGTATGCATAATAAGGAGAATAAAAGGGATAACCTTAAGTGAAAGTTTTCAAATATAAAAAGCAATCATCTTCCTACTACAAAGTCCTGTGATTCTCAAAATTTCCAGACATGCTAATTGAAGAATCATAGGCTTCATTCATTTGAGTGAGAGTTAGCCTTATCTTTTCTTAAACTTTGCTCTTTGATATGTTTTAACCAATTACTTACATGAAGGCTGAAATAGTATGCTTATCAGATTTTCTAATGACATAAAGTCGAGAGGGACATATGCTACGTGACAAATCAGGATCCAAAATAGAAAAAAGGCAAAGCCAAAAAAAAATTTCTAAGGAAATTAAATTTAAAGAGAAGTAAATGTAAGAAGTCTTATGTTGGAGTTCAAAAAGTCAACTGCATAATTAATAAAATTGAAGAGACATAGGTATGCAGCAATTCATATGCAAAACACATGTGATCATAGCACAAGCTCAGTGAGTCGGTCAACTGTATGACATGATATTAGCTGCTTTGACTGCTATCTTATTTTGTGACAACAGAAACACAGTACTCTGAATGCAGTAGGATATGGTCCTATTGCATTATGCCTTAAATATACTACCTCTAAAATATTATATATGTTGTTGAGGTCACCACTGTAAGGACACTTAATCACAACCTCCACGTGCTCCAAAAGATGGCAACTAGTATGTTTATGAGGAAAGTAAGTATGATGTAAGAGGATGGTGTAAAGGAGCTGGTAAGCCCAGTCAGGAGAATGAAAATTGGGTTTGGGGCAAAGAGATAAACATTATTATGTTTACTTCTCTTGTTGCACTCAAGAGGACACAATAAGAAGCAATGAGAAGAAGCTGCAGAGAGGAATATTTTAGTCCAATATGTGAAAATAATTCCTAACCAATACAGATACCCAAAATAAAACTGGGCTGCCTGACAAGACTGTAAATCTCCTTACCTTCTGTGGAGGCTGCTAAGAATGCAGTAGACTGCATTTCTGCTTCAGGTATAGATCAGATGAAGGGATCTCAGATGACCTTTTCATCTCTAAGATCCCAAGAAACACTAAAAGATAGAGATGAAACTCCAAGATGCCTACTTAGGCATTTTTATACTTATGGACATGTATTATCCTCAGGTTCATAATGCAATTCTTATAGCCAAACATAATGTAACATCTGCCTTTTTCCAAACTTGAATTTGATCAGATTGCAGATGTATCAAATTGTTTGCCATCTCAGGGAGGAGGCAAAGGGAGAACATTTATAATTCAAATTAAAAAAAATAAATGTTAAAAACGTTTTTATATGTAATTGGGGAAAATATTATTTTATAAAGATTTCTATCATAAAAGGTACTTAATAATGCCAAGATGACTCACTCAAGGGGAGTATATCACTCCTGAAGTTTGCGGCTTCATGTTCCAAGGATCAAATGCAATTTGTGGCATAAGACCACACAAAGACATTTGTGGTTTATCTGGCTATCATTTACAAAAGTCCTTCCTCCTACTTTCCCCCCAATCTAGTATCATATCTACAAATTGTATATGGTACATTAGGCAGGAAATCTATATGTACTATATAAGGGCTACAAACCAAACTTTAGGGAATAAAACTAGGAAGAATTAAAACTTTAAACACTTGGCTAAAGTAATTTATTTTGTCAGGATCTTAATATCTAGAATATCTTTCTTTATTGCCCTGAGATTGGCTCAACTGTGCAGGTGAATAAACAGAGAAGTTAATTTCTTACTTTGATGATCTCGTTTATTTTGTCTCTTAGTAAGCTTCAACTTCTCCAACCCCGAGACCTGCTGAGACCCAGAACTGTAGCAGTCCAACCCAAACAGCTCAAAACCCAGATCCACCCAAAAAGCAAGGCCAAACACATGATTCTGCAATGTTTAAATGCCCCCAAAGGAGAAAGACAATGATTTTTAAAGAACACAAACACATAATTCCTTGAGAAATAAATAAATAGACATTTAGAAGTTCAGCAGAATAAGTGTAATAAAGCCTGAGTGATGTATCTTTCTACCTTCATATAGTTACTGAAGCAAGAGTTTTATAAACCTTAACATGCTATGTAAAAGTAAGATTTTTGTTTTAGTACTGTTTTTGGTTTTTTGGTGTGGGAACCTGTGATTTCATCAGTATGAATAATATCCAGAGAATCAAATCCTCCCATCAATATAGACAGGCAACCATCTGTAATTGATAACCTTAGAGATGGAGTGACTAGTTAATGGACATAGAGTTATTAGGTCACAAGGCAAAATTTGAACCCAGGTTTTCCTGACTGTAAGGTCATCACTCTAACCACTATGTCAGGTTTCTTCTTGTTATTAAGTCAATTTTATTATGATAGAAAGCAACATGAGTCAGATTTGTTCATCTTATTTCCAGTGCACTTGATTCCTGCAATTTTTAACTCCAATAAGTAAGAGTCAACTTTTTGTGGCCCTTCGGGTTCTGTTTTTAAGTCTCATCATTTAAGTCAGATCCAGCTATTTACATTTTACTCCATAGAACATTTTATGTAGGTGTTGAATGCCCATCTGTTTCCAATAGACTCCAGACATTTAAGTGCTTCCCTGTTTCTGGATTTTGCTTTTGCCAAGTAAGAAGGAATCTAAATTCCTTCTAGGTGAAGCCATCCATTTCTGACAAAGGGTGCACATTTCTGCTTCTGACAGCAGGATTAAACAATGAGTTATTGGCAACTTGGCATAAAGTTGAATCTGCCCATATGATATCACATACCCTGAATTCTAACTAAAATGGGCAACTATTGTGAATTGCAACAATAGACCTTACCATAATGGCTAACATTCATTTTCTTCCTTCATGAGGTTTGTTTGTTTTTAATGAAATATTTTTTAAAGAAACATCAGAGTGCATTAAGTGTGTATCTCACATGGTATTGTGCTTGGCATTGTACTGAACAGTTAGCTATAACCCTTGGCTTCTGTGAATTTATCATCTATAAATACTGGGAAGAAAATACTGAAATATCTTAAGTTACCAGCCCCCAACTCACTTTAGTCATTAAGATCATGAATTATGAGCCATAAAGACTTCATACAAATGATAAATGCTCAGCCTTGGGACAGCTTGCTTAGATTTACATACATAGAGTTGAAGATACCTATTAAAAACAGCTTCTTAAAACATGTAAACTGGTCACTCTTAACATAATAAATCTTAAAAAGCTTGATAGTTTATCACTATGAACATTTTGTTTCACATGAGACAAAAAAATGTTTAAATTAGCAAGTTAACTCATCTTTGTTCAAACTCTATATCTCTAAAGACCTGTTAAATATTTCTATAAAGATGACCATTTTGTTTCCAACTTTGGATTATGTAACCTAATCTATTGCTTGCTGAAAAAAAGCTGTATCTTGAGAAACCATATTGGCACATGTCTTAAAATGTGTGCTGTTTAAACAGAGAGTCTTGCTTTCCCAAAAATAAGCCACAAACTTAAGCCAGATACAAATCATAGTAGTGTTCTTCTTGGACCATACTGGAAATATTTTGTAGTCAAAATATCAGTCACTAAGGCTGCCTATTTGTACACCAAAACCAATTTCAATATCCTGAAATACTTTCTATTCTGGCATGGTGCCTCGGTTGTAGAAATTCAAGAAAATGTAAGAAGGAAAGAGAAAGGAAGAGGAAGAGAAAGAGAGAAAAGAGAAAAATACCTTATCTATTTAGACCATATGCTATGCTTAAATTTACAAGAAGATGCAAAAAAAAAATCTAACATTTCACAACTCCCACACCTTTTCTAACATCTAGTTTCCACACTAAATTTGATCCTATGAAGATATTTACAATGGAGATTTATTTATCAAAATACTCAAAGTCCCCTTTGTCTTATGTGGGAATGGGTATTTTTTAAACCAATGTAATTTAATATATCAAATATTTAAATGCCTAACATCACCTTTTCCCCTGACAAAAATACAGACACTGTAGAATTAACATTGTAGAAACCAAAACTATTTAGTCACACATCATGACCCTACAAAATGTACCAAGGCACCCACAAAGGTAAGGCTCTCAGGATTTCTGGCACTAGTAGTCTTCCCATGCCACCAAAAAAAGTCTTTCATTGATGCAATTAAAACTGAAAGACCTTTCTGTCCATAAACAAACCAGTTTCTTTCAGTTAAGCTTCAATGATGATTTTTTAAATTTTCTAAAAATGTTTTTTGAAGTAGAGAGCACAAGTTCTTTCCTAGAGACAGACAGTCTCCTTTCTATCTCTATTCTAGCATAGCTTGCCATTCTGAATGATTTCTAGGGACCCTTTTCTGCTAATATCTCAGAATCTATTACAAATTCATCACCTAATTTAGTTCCCTGAGAAACAAATTCATGAATTCTATTCTATAACCAACTGTGTAGTTTTTTCAAGGAATTTGACAGTAGAAAGACCCTACCCTCAAAAACTCTACCACTTTTCTCCTTACCTGCTTTAGCCTTATTCAAATACTCTATAAATATTAAGTATCTACTATGTGCAGAGCACTGTGCTAAACCAAAGGAACAGATATCCAGCTTAGGCATGACAAAGTCTGTTCCCATTGCAAATTTATAGCTTTGAAGTAAGAAAGAAGCCCGTAGATATAAAACATACTAAGAAACCATTTTGTTTAATTCTGAAGTCTAAGTAGGATTGTCACTATTTGTGTGGTATGGTAGTAAAGGTGACATGTTTGGAATCAGAAAATGTAGGTTAAAATCCTGACTCTGCCACTTACTACCCATAAGCTTCTTCTAAGCACCTCCTTCATTCCAGGCTAGTCACTAAATGAGCTCTGAGTACCTCCCATCTCTAAAAGCTGATGACATCTTAAGCTCTGTGTTCTACCCCCAATATAAATTCTTACATGTAACACCACTTTTCTGAGTGTCAATCTGGAAGGTGAGATAAATGGAACTCATTGGGCAGGGGAAAGTGCTAGAGAACCCTTTCTGTAACACTTTTTTCACCACAGTTAGTTCTTCTCTTAGTTAGCATCATGGTAGTTTGCAGCCTATTATGCTAATGAGAATGGATGATGAAGACCATCAGTATCATAGCTGATTATTACTGCAAAATCTACTGAATTAATGCCCCCTTTAAAAAATAAAGCCCAGCAACACACAGCTACCAGCATTCAAAGTGGAACACAAAGAGGTATTGGCCAAGAATCTATTCCCTGCCATCCCCTAGAATGTCTGTCTGAAGTAACGTAAGCTAGGGCTTAGCAATGTCACCTGAGAGTCCTGTGGCTGACAGACATGTAACAGGGTCCTTGACAGAAGCTGGGAAAGAAACAGCATCCAGCATCCACTGGGCCTCTACTGAATCCCAATGCAGTGTTGGTGCTCAGAGTTAAAGGAAAGATGTGAATCTCAGCCATTTAGTTTAGAAAATCTTGGGAATGGGATAGGGAGAAAGAAGAAACTTTCATAGCCTGTCTTCTTTGGAGCTATGCCATGTCCAGTTTGTGTGGTCCTGGAGTTTGATCCAGGATCCATCTGCTGCAGGTGAAGTTACTTGGGAGAGAACTAACCTATGGGTTCTACTTTTTTCTTTGGATGCCTCCTTGTTCTTCATGCCACCACTGGCTAGGATAATAAGGTGCTAACTGGCTGGGGGAGGGAATAATCATACAATTTCATTGAAAAATTCTCTTCTGACAAAGCTCAACTATCTCCATCCTCATATTTATATATAAAAAAGCTTCTCATCTTAAACTAAAATTCTAAATGGAATAAGAAAAAGAAACCTACATCTCTGTGCTCATTCCACCTGGGGTGATATACTCTAGTCTCAGGATCCCTGCCATTTGCAAAAGAAATTCCTAATGCTACCAGTAGTGCTGCCACCACAGAACAGGACCACTGGCTATCCAAACTGAAGACTGACCAGCATTCTACCACTGGCAATATTCCACTAACACCCCATTCAATTCAAGAATCGTTTAGAGTTTTCTCCTCCAATGCCCACAGTCTTAGATGGAAACTTGTTAGTTAAAGACTGACAGGGAGCTTCTGTTTGGGCAACATGGGCTTCTCTTGCCACATGTTATAATAATTAAGTCAAAGCAGTAAATTGAAGATTAACACTTGGAAAAAAATCCTTTGGAAAAACATTTAATAGACGTCCATGTAGTTCGTTGTGTGGCATAGGCCTTTCTTGACTATGCACATCTTCAACACTGTCTCTTTATCCAGAACATGTAGCCATATAAAAATTTCGTATTGATGTCCTATCTCCAATAGTGATTCCAGATATTAAAATAATAAAAGAGTATTATCACAAAGTGACTCTGGGGCATCATGTAGTGATTTTAATAACCCCAAACTTCTTCCTGAATCAAAAGCCCATCTTTTTCACCTCAATATTCTACCAGTGATTCCAGATAGCTGCAAGTCATGGAAGTCTCTGAGGAATTAAGGTCCCACATCACACAAAGCAAAAACAAAGAGCTATATGGCTCATGTGAGAAGGCTACAACATATTGCCCACAAAGAATTGTGTTGGAAAAGTCATTCAAAAGTAGGTTATCAGAGAGATATACAAACAAATAAAGGACCTGTGGGCTTAGTCAAGATAGTTCATGGAAAGCCTTCAGGTTACATGGCTGTACATAAAATGTTGAAAGCTATAGAGCCAAAACCTTAAGAATATGTGGTGCTTTCCCACAGAGGCTTTATGAAAGGGCACAGTCTTCTTTCATATGTCCTTTTGTAGTTAATTTGGGTATTGATAATAGTCAAAATGACTTATTTTTTCAAAGTTGTTCTTAAAACAATATCACTGCTACTGTGTACAATGTTTTCTTGGTTCTTCTAATTTCACCCTTCATTATACAAGTCTTTCTATGTTTTTCTAAGATCACTGAGCTCATCATTTCTTACAGCACAGTAGTATTTCATCACAATCACATATCACAACTTGTTCAGCCAATTCCCCAATTGATGGGCATCCCCTCAATTTTCAGTTCTTTGCCACCACAAAAAGAACTGCTATAAATATTTTAGAACATACAGGTTCTCTTCCTTTTCCCCTAATCATCTTGCATCCAGAGAAAGAACTGGTAAGTAGAAGCATGTATAGAATTTTACATATATAAATACATATTTGTGACTAATGTTAGTCATCTCTGGGTGGGGGTGGGTGGAGAGGAAGGGAAGGAAAAAAGGGGAAAAAAGAAAGTTACATATTAACTATTATAGATTTAAAAGGAATAGCAACTTGTTCATAATAGATCTGCTGTTTCATCTACAATCATCTTTTTTCTATTCTACTATATTACAGAAATGCTTGTTTTACTTAAGTTCAGAATAAAATAAAAAAAATTAAATAAAGGACACAGTCAAGAGTTCCATGGGATGAGAAGGCATAGACAGGTTGGTATCTGCATCATTGGAGGAGTATCCAGATTTATATGATTATACACTTCACAATGTATCAATGAAGTAATTATTTATGCAACAGAAATCGCCAATTTTATTTGCAATAAGACTGGTTACAAAGTGATTTTCTAATGCTAAATTGTTTTTATTTCAGTGAGGTTTTTTTTTTTACATCAAGTGCTATGAGAAATATATATTATCTCTTATGTTTCTTTACAATAATGAGAAGAAAGTACAGCATGCAATACACTCCCATTTTATGGAAAAAAAATTGCAATGTTAATTGATTTGCCTAAAGGTATACAACTATTAAGTAGCAGAGCCTGGACTAATCCATGCCTTATGACACTAACCACACCATATTGCCTCCTAAGCAGCAAGACATATAAATGTCTACATTTCTAAAACAAAAGAAACTGCACTGTTATCTATAGGAAACAGAGAGAGACAGAGAGACAGAGACAGACAAAGATATTTGGTTTAAGTTACAGCACATAATATTACTTTTTAAAACTAAGTATTTTTTAAAAAGATTTTTAAATCACTATGTTCCCTGTCGCTACCCTCCCCTCACCCCCATCACTACAGCATCTAAAGCCCCTCACAGCTTTATTCCAGTTCATCTTTCCAGTCTTATTATTATTCTTTCACACACTCTGCAACCCAGCCAAAATGGCCTTCTCTTACACATCACAATCCATCTCCCATTTCCATACCTCTACATGGGCTGCCCTCCTCACCTTTGTCTACTGAAGTCCCTAATATCCTTCAAAGCATAATTCAATGATCATCTTTTAGATGAATTGTTTCCTTATTATACCTGCTGCTAATGACCTCCTTCCCTCTCTAATTATATATTTTTGTTTTGTATATATCTTGTATAAGCATGTATACACATACACACACTCCTACACATGAGATTCACACAAAACCTACATTTTTCTCCATCAGGTGATTATAAATTCATATTCATATTCTTATGATCTGGCACAAAGTATAGGAAATGCTTGTTGATTGACTCTCAAGTTGCCTGGCTACAAATATGTTTAGAACATCAATTATCAGAGAAAAATATCTCATCAATAGAAAAATTTAATATTTACAATAAGGGTTTGTTATTAATCATCTAGGGGGCTTTCTTCTTCTTGCCATAATAAATACTCCCAAATAATAGATTTGCACTTAACTCATAGGGAAATGAAGATATATCACAGTCAATATGATCAGAAAGACTAAGAAAATCAGTATAGCAGCCCTTAGAATAAATAACCAGACTTCTTTTTCATCAGTTTCTGAGCAAGAGTCCATATATGTTTTCTCATAATTCTATTCCCAGTGCTTGGCATATAATAAGTCAAAATTAGTAAATGCTCTATCACAGGCTAGCAATTTTACAACCAGTTCAGTCAACAAGCATTTATAAAGCATTCACTACTGGCTAGATACTGTGTACTAAACACCGAGGATACAAGAAAGGCAAAAACACTGCCCCTTTCCTCAAGGAGATCACAAGTCTAAGGGGAGAGACAACATGCAAATCACATACTCCAAGCTCTATCTATCTATCTTTGGAAGGTAATCTCAAAAGGAAGACACTAGTAGTATGGGAGAGGATGAGGAAAGACCTTTCATATAAGGTAGAGTTTAACTAAGTGTTGAAGAAAGCTATGGAAGCCAGGCTCTGACTATGAGAAAAGAGAGGATTCCAGGTGAGTGTGGGGGGGGGGGGGGGGGGGGGGGGGGGACAGCTAGTGTAGTTGGGAGATGGAGTGTTGTATATGAGCTGGGTTATATAGTAGATAAATGGAAGTAAGGTATAAGAAAGCCAGAAATATAGAAAAGGAACAGGTTTTGAAGGGCTTTAAATAACAAAGAAATTTATATTTTATCCTAGAAGAAATAGGAAATAACTGGAATTTATTGAGTAGTAGGGTGGAGGCAGCTAGGTGTCTCAGAGAATAGAGTGCTGAGTATAGAATCAAGAAGGCTGGACTCTGGCCTCTGACATTTACTGTGTGACCCTGGGCAAGTCACCTAGCTTCCTTTTACCTTAATCCACTGGAGGAAAAAATGGCCTGGGTTACCAAGAAAACCCCATGGATAACACTGACATGATATGGTTCATGGGGTCATGAAGAATCAGACATGACTGAACAACAACAAAGCTGGTATCACAGAAGTGAGCTTTAGGAAAATCCTTTTGGTTGCCAAATGGAGGATGGACTGGTGTCAGGAGAGACTTGAGGTCCAGAGATTAACCAGCAGGCTAAGTCAATAGTTCACATAGGAGGGGGATGGAAGTCTCACACCACAGTTGTGGTTATGTGAGTGGATGGATATATATGATAGAATCTATTAACATTTTTCCCCCTTAAGTCAAAATAGCATTCAAAGGGAAAAGTCATACTCATTCAAAGTCATTCTAATATTCATTTTTCTTATTGATAGATGAATTTATGAAAAAAAAAACCTTCTTAACAAACAGAATCATGGTTATTGGTCATAAAAGAAAGCACAAGAGGGGCAGCTAGGTGGTGCAGTGAATACACAGCACTGGCCCTGGAATAAGGAGGATCCTAGTTCAAATACATCTCAGACACTTAACACTTTCTAGATGCAGGATCTTGTGCAAGTCACTTAACCCCAACTGCCCTGCCTTCCCCCCTCCAAAAAGACAAAAAACAAACAAAAGGAAATACAAGAGTATCTAATCTTGTTTGTAAGATGTTTAGAAATTTCCTTTATGTGGGGGAAAGAAATACAGGACTGAAGCTTAAAAGTTTCTGTCCCTCAAGTTGATAACACTAATTATAACTAAATATATAACATTTCTCTTCCTCAAACACAGAGTATAGAGGTTAGGGATTATGTCTTTCTTTATTAAAAAAAGAGTTCTAGTGACTTAAAGATGAAACTTTTCTCATAGGTTAAAAGTTTTAAGAAAATTTGTAGGTAGCTAAAGTGGTGGGAGTAAAAATCCACATAGGTTTCCAAAGAGAAGAAAAAGGAAGAGGAAAAATGGAGAGAAAAAGAAAAAAAGGAAAAGAAAAGAGTAAGTTTCATGTGGGTGTTTACAATACTATAATTTAAGCAATGAGGATTTTTCCCCCTTGCTGTAGAGTGTACACTGTCCATGCCAAGTCTTGGCTTTAGCTTTTACAGCCTACTTATTAGTCCCCTATGGAAATGTTGACAGACTGTTGGCATTGATGGTGGCTCCAATATGAACAGAGCTGAAAAAAGCACAAGATTGTGGCCTGGAAAGCTACTCTCTCACAAAATAACTACGTTTATGTAAGAAAATAATCCAATTATTTAAATGTGAAAAACAAATCCTTCAAGATATGCTGATCCCAAGTGGGTATTTGACCACCTATAATACCAGACATTAGATAAGCTTTTTTATATAGACTGAAGTACAACATTTGAGGTATACCTGAGGCATAAAAGCCCTCTGCTGGCAAGAGTATACATGCCCAACTGCCCTGTCTCTGGCTTTTCTCAGCCTACTCAAAGCATATTAAGCTGTGTGTGATGTACTCAGGTTACCCCAAATGTACCTCCCCAACAAATTCAGCTGTCTCTATAATATGTGCTTTTTAAAGGATGGATTGTCTAACTTTTAACCATTGCCACACTTGTCTTGAGTTATAAAATTATAAATAAATAAATGGACAGCCAAATAGAATGACTTTTTGGAGCTGTGACTTTTCAGCCCACAACAAGAAGGGGCAGAGTCATAAATAACTGCTCCAGACACTACCCAGATGAAAGAACACATTCGCTTTTGATGTGGAAAGGACCTGGGGTCATACTTCTGTCTTTTTAAGTTGGGACCATACACCCTTGTAGTAAGGAACCAAAAATAAAAGCATTTACTTTAATGAAAAGCAAATTGTTACAAAGTAATAGGTTTATAAAATGTTACTGTTGCTAAATAAATACTGTACAACACCAAACCTAGAAGCAAACATTATACATATTTATCTCCAAGTACCTGTATGCAAAATCTGCCAGAAAAAGTTTTATTTTGAACTTGGACAGTCAGCACCCATATTGTTTATAGGCCTTGTAGATCTACTTGCTACTTTTAGCCCAAATCTATGTAGGGAAGGGCTTTTAAATGTAAGCCCTTAACTGTTATGCTTAGTCTAAGATAATATGTGAGTAAAAGGTCAAGATGAAGGAAATGGGCAGTTTCCAGGATACTCCATGTGTTCACAGCACAATTTCATTTTGTTTTTAAAGAAGCAATGTGATAGATACAATATACCATGAAGCTCTGATTTTACCAACTGGGGAGCGGGACAGGGGGAGTTCCCTAAAGCTATCATTTCACAGCAGTACTGGAAGAAACTGCCTGAAGTAGATGGAGGTTAGGACTTGGCCGGGGACACACAACTAATAAGGATGAAAAGTAGGAATCAAACTACTAACTAGGTTTTCTGAGAAGATTATATGAATAGAAACACACAAAATAACCATATTCACATGCAAGCACAAAAACATTCTAGAGCTAGAAATCACATTTGGTTTTACTCTATATTTTGGAGTATATGTCTTTAGTCTAGGAAGCAAAATTAAATGAGGAATGACTTTGTTTGTACCTTTATCATTAATATGAAATCCCATTCAAGATCAGACAGATATATTCTAACATTTGGCCACAGGGTGATGAATTTTCCAGTGATTGCAGCCCCTGAAGACTGCCTATTGAAGTGTAAAGGGGCTATCTCTGTGGCCAGTATATCCACATGGCCAAAATCACATGTCCTTAAAATACAGGAGCAAATTAATAATTAGCCCACATATTGTTTGGCATTAAATCAAGCCTTGATTTAAAAAAAAAACATTACAATTGTTACTAAAAAATTTGACATAATAAATATTAAATCATCAGAAACTCTTCAAAGTGGTACTTTACAGTTTTTTCCTCATCCCAATATTCAAAATCACTAAGCTGAGCTCCCCAACTCTAACACATCCAGGATTTCTCCTCACCCTCTTGTACTTATTTTATGCTTTCCTAGCAGACAGATTGGTCCCTCTTACCTTGTTTCAGCTCATCTTGAATTCTCCTCCAAAGTGACTCACTCTAAAAGGACCCTTTTTAGAGGCTTTGTTTAATCACCTTCTCCCCAGTTTTTAACTCTTTCCCTCTCTTTCTCTCTCCCCCTTGAAATTTCTTTATATTTCTGGGCATATTTTATATTTGATTTTCATGTTATTTCCCCATAATACTTTAAGTCTCTTGAGGGAAGCTGGCACTGTTTTTGCACCGTATTTTGCAAGAAGTAGGTATTTTTTTAAGTGTTTGTTGACTTTAATTCTTCACAAGTACACCTGTGACTATCACCAGACCATAGTGGTAGACTGGAATATGTTAAATACATCTACTAATCCAGAGATCAACTTTCTTAAATCAAGCAAGGCAGTGAACATCATCTCCAATTTGTCATGAAATCTGAAGAGGAAGTGTTTTCATAATATAGCTATTTCTTGACCTACCCAAATTAAAAGTGGGTTTATGTAGCATGTAGTCTGATGGTTGAGAACTTGAAGACACCAGTTGTGGTTAGCATACTGTAACAGCTAATCAAAATTCCAAGGGTATAATCTATTCACCCAGAGAGCCACTATCCCCTCTAGCCCAAAGTCACCACTCTTCAGGCTAACCAGCTGATGATTCAATCAAATGTCTGTACAGTTGGTAGTCTAGATAATATAGACTGAATTAAAACAGCTTTTAGTTACTTGTCAAGATTAGATGTGATCCATTTTTTTCTTCTAAAAAAAAGGTAATTTCCCCCTACAACATAGATGGCTTTATGCTACATGTGTATTTTAAAATGTGTTCAGGATCAAACACCTTATTTTCAAGTATACTAGAATTTTACTTCTGGTTCAGTTGCTTATGAACTGTAGGTAAGTCACAACCTCCCTATCACAGTTCTGTCATCTCTAGGACATACATATTTGTATATATATATATACACACACACACACACACACAACATCTATAGCAGCAACTTCTTTGGCTTTTGATGATCAATAAGAATATATGTAAATTATTTTATAAACTTTAAAAAATATTAGGTATTTCCACTATTAGCAGTATTACTTAGATTTAAAAAATAATAACTCATACCTTTATTAAAGAAAACAAAGATTTTGTGATGTCATTGGGAGTAGAACAATAACCAATTAAACAGAGTAGGGGTTATTGACCTGAAATCTATGAACCCAATTTGATATTTTAAGTGTTTGTGTGTGTGTGTGTGTGTGTGTACACACATATTTGTACAGACATCTACAATTATGCATGTATGTGTACATATAATTATATTTTATTTCCTTGGTAATCTTATGTATTTAATTCATTTAAAGACATAATTCTGAGTCTATTAACTTTAGGGGTTCATGACCCAAATAAGCTAAGGAATCCTGGAATAGAGCTACCAGTAACTGAAGGAAGAAGGTCTTACTAAGAAGTGTTAAGATGATACAAGTCATTCTATTCAATAGTTGCTAAGCACTTCAGTATAGGACACTGTGCTCTATGTGCTCAGGGGGAGATGCAAAATTTAGAAAAACAATACGGTTCAATTTTTGCCCTTTGGACAGTCTAGGATTGGTAATGTGAACCTTACATAAACTGATTGGTCTAGACCTATGATTTCAACCACATAGAGAATTCCCCATGTGAAAATTCCATCCATAAAGGCTGACAGGAAACTCACCTGGAACATGGAAAGCATCCAATGATAACAGAATTTTAAAAATTGAAAATAATAAAAAAGAGTCACCATGTAGTAGACAAGATTATATGTAATTTATTTTCCATTTGTTGCAGAGGTAGGAGACTATGGACATTATTACATAATCCAAAATAATTGTTAGGTGAGTTGGTCTTAACTGTTTTACACTTATAAAGGGACAAGATCAATTCAGGAGTGGTAGAGAGAGATACTTGTAAAAACTCATGTATTGGAGAGCAACCTGAAACTATGCCCAAAGAGTTATTAAACTGCCTATACCCTTTGACCCAGAAATATCGCTATTAAGTCTATTTTCAAAGATTATTAGGGAAAAGGGGAAAGAACCTATACATTCTAAAATGTTTATAGCGGCTCTCTTTGTAGTGGCAAAGAAGAGGAAACTGTAGTGATGCCTATCAATTGGGGAATGGCTGAACAAGTTGTGGTATATGATTGTGATATAATACTACTCTGCTATAAGAAATGATGAGTTCAATGATCTTAGAAGGGCATGGAAATACTTACATGAGATAATAAAGAGCAAAATGAGCAGAACCAAGAGAATATTGTATAAAGTAATAGCAATATGGTTTTAAGAACAACTTTGAGTTTACAAGTCATTTTGATTATTATAAACACCCAAATTAACTAATAAAGACATATGAAGAAAAGATGCTATCTACATCCAGGGAAATAATCTAAATAGAAGTATGTACAGAAAACTTTATACACACATAGGCATACATAGGTGTATGCATATATACACACACAGCAGCACAATGTGTCTAATGGTAGATATTTGTAGGGTGAGTGAGAGAAGGAAGAAAAGGAGAAAAAAATATTATATATAAATTTTACATTATATATTTATCACATATGTAAATGGAATAGCAATTTTACATAACAGATTTTCAGTTTCATGTGTAATCATTTTTAATTATACCATGTTATGGAAATGCATGTTTTATCCCATAAATTAAGGATAAAAAATAAGTCAAAAAAGAAACCTAAGTATAGATATAGACATAAATATGCATCTACAGTTGAATCTGACCTAGGTTTAGAGTAGGAGGGGGAAAGAGCATGAACAATGGAGTCAGTCATTTTAAAGATACTCAGAGATTGATTTTTTAAAAATCTCTCCAAAGGTGGAAAAAGCCCTCCAAAATGAAAAATAACATGGATGATATTTTTGCTTACCACCACCACCTCAACAAGGTGACTGATTGAAAAAAAAATGAAACAGTCTTTCCAGGCCTATATAAGGGCAGCAAGATGGCACAGCAGATAGACCACTGGGCCTACAGTCAGGAAGACCCAAGTTCAAATCTGGCCTCAGACACTCACAAATTGTGTGAACCTGGACAAGTCACTTAACCCTTTCTGCCTTGGTTTCCTCATCTGCAAAGTGAGCTGGAGAATTAAATGGTAAACCACTCCAGTATCTTTGCTGAGAAAACCCCAAGAAGGTCACAAAGAGTTGGATACAATTGAAAATGACTAAACAACAATAACACAGGTGCATATATACTTATTATCTGTATAAAATCTTAAATGAAAACATTCAATATATACTTCATGAAAACCTACAATGAAAAGCAACAGGCATGCTTGCACAGAAAATTTTTTTCTAGCATACTATATCTTTACAGTCAAAGCAGATGGAGAATGCAGAGTAGACACAGTTGCATGCATTTTTATTGACTATTAGAAACCATTTATTTAGGCAAAACAAAATGCACCCTTAAAGAATATCTTTGGATAGGTATCTGCCACATAAATGTAAAATTATATATGATTAGGTCAGATGCAACTATGGAGATAACTATTTCGGATGTTCTGCGACATTAAGTGAGGATAAAAAAAGGAAAAGATAAGCTCACCTAGGGTATTTGTCAGTGTCATGGAAAGCATTCTGTGCAGTGTCATAGGAGACCCACTTGACTAGTTCAAAGGAAAAAGGCATAACCACAGGCCATGCAATTGCCTACTAATGAGCCACTCTTCTTTCTGTGTGAAGTCTTTGAAGACAAACCCTCTTCTAACAAAGTCCCCTTTGAAGTAATGGCAAACATACCTATGTAATTAGAAGGCTTCAGTATATTGTAGATATAATCAAAACTGAATTTTAAACTATCTATGGTGGAGGAAAAAAGGAGAGCAGAAGAGAGCAAAATCTGATACAAAAAGTAAAACCTTTGTTCCAACCTGACTCAGATATACAACACATAGGGACAGAAGATGAAAAGTGAACCTGTATTGTCATTAACACAGGGAATTCTCTTGGTGAGAAAATTCCCTTTACCAAGGCAAATCAGTACTTGCTTTTCTATTTACAATGTCAAAGAGTTCTGTAGAGCACTAAGAGGTTGTCACTTATCCAGCATCATACAGTCAGTGATGTGTCAGAGGAATGACTTGAGTCCAGGTCTTCATGGCTCTAAAGCTGGTTCTCTATTTATTATGCCACTGTATCTTACATTCATGCATGTACACTCATGCACACACATTTAATTATAACAAATTTAGTAATAATTTCCATTGCAAAAAAAGATTTTTTTTCCTTCCAAAAGTACTCAGGGGTCCATAAATCTATAATATATGAGTGCGAAATTTTCTTAATACATGCAAGACCCCCAAATTAAATACAATCCAATTCTCCCAATGAGATTTAAACAATTTTAGGGATGAAATTGTTGCATATGAGGCCATTCAAAAGACTATGGTTCAAAGCCCATGGTATCCACCAGAGACATGGAATCACTAAACTTTTTAAAATTTAGTATACAAGTACCTGGTGGAAAGTGACTGCCAAGCCAAAAATAAATAATAATAATAATTTTAAAAAGGAAGCCAGAGGAAGAGGTAGGGAGTAAAAAATGGAAGACATCGTGATGCAGTACCATGGAGAGTGAACACTGAATACTAGGCAGCAAGCAATTTGGTTTCCTCTTTTCTTAAATATTTTAATTTACCTCTCTATTCTTGGTCCTGCACTGCTCATGAACAAATAAAAATATTAAAAAGTCCTACAGGACCCTATCAAAGTGGTAGATAAAACAAGACAGGGAGATAGCGCTAACATCATAATGAAGGAATGACTTGAATACTTCCTGAAAACCTGAGTTGGAAAAAAAATGTTACGTGCCAAGGGAGTTACAAAATAAAGACTTGGTTCTAACCTCCAAAGCTCTTACAATTTAATTTTTTTTAAGTTAACTATAATTAAAATAGAATGTTGGAAGTGCAGTAAAAGGTACAAGAGAATGAGAGTTCTGGATAGGGGAAGGTTAATTCAGACTTTTTTGTATTATTTTGGTTTTGCCCAGTATGGAGGAAGGGGAAAAAAGGCTTCATGAAACAGGTAGCATTTTTCTTGGGCCTTAGAAGTTTACGAAAATTTACAGTTGCATCTGAAGAAGGTGGACATTCCAAGAGAATGAATTAGCAAGAGCAAAGATGATGGAGTAGGAAAAAAGAAAAAAAAGCTAAGCATTGCAGTTTGCCTAGAATGTAGAGTGCATAAAGGACTGAGTATGAAGCCTGGAAAAGTAGAACAGGACCAGCTTATCAGACTTTATTTGGTAGACCAGGGATAATCAATGAAGATAATAATCTAATCAGAAGTTATCCAGAAAGATTAATCTTGGGAAAGTACATAAAATGGATTTTATTGAAGAAGAAGATGGAGGGGAAATATTTTTCTTAGGAGGTTCTTAGAATAGTGTAAACAAAAGTTAATAATAACCTACAATGTAGAGACAATGATAAAGATAAAAAAGAAGTCATAAATTTAAGAGATGTCATGACAAGTCAAACCAATACAATTTGGAAGAGTCCAAAGAGACTCCCAGGTCTCAAGTGTAGGCGATCTGGATGATGGTGACACCATTGACAGGAAGAAATCAAACATAAAAGTATGCTTTGGGGGGAAATGAGTTTGGTTTTAATTACAGTGGGTCTGAAGTACTAGTGAAACATCCAAGTGGAAATGTCTAATTGTCAGTACAAAACACAGACTTAAAGGTTTGAGAATTTTTAGCTTATGGGTTATAGTTAAAAATGTGCAAATGAATACTCTAGTCAAAAGACAGAATAGAGAGAAAAAATATATGGCATCTAAAGATCAATTCCTTGAAAACATCTACTTTTAATGGGCTACATACAGCCATGAAACTAAAAATGCTACTGTGTGCAACCTAAATGGGAATATAATTCTAAATGTAAAATGTAGCTGCAAAATATTTGACAAAGTAACTAAAATATAATATAAAATATATAAAATGTTAATATGTGATTTTTTAAGTCAATATGCAATCCATAGGAATATTTGCGTACAGCTTATTGTCCCCTTTTCTATTTGGGTTTGACAATACTTGGTTAGAGGTGCTGCATAGGAATATGCATAGGTGCTACAAGGAATATAACTCTGGTCCTGGAATCACGAAGATCTGAGTTCAAATTTGACTTCACTTACCCTATTTTTGCCTCAGTTTTCTCATCTGTAAAATGAGGATAATAATCACACTTGCCTCTCAGGGTTGTGACTATCAAATGAAATAACACTTGTAAAGCACTGAGCACAGTGCTTGGCCAACAGTAGATATCATATGTTAGCTACTATTACTATCATTACTATGTTATTATTGTCATCATTATTAATTGGAGTCAAAGATGGAATGGAGAAGAAGAGAATCAGGAAAGTACAAGAGTCTAGAAGTCAGGAATGAGAGAATGTCTCAAAAATGGTGACCAATGTCAAATAGTGCAGAAAGATTAAGGAAGATGAGGACCAAAAGAAGACCACTGGTCCATTGATTCTGATCATTTTTGGTAAATAAGAAACCAGATTATGGGTGGAAGGACTGCTGAAGTTGAGCAGACCATAGACTATTATTCCTTAAAATCTGGCATAAGAGGCAGAGATAAATCAGTGGCTTGAGGGAGTAAACAAGGGTAAAGGATGGCTCTATGGGGTTTTGAGGGGATTAGGGAAGACAAGTATAGACACCTGGGAAGGAAAAATTGAAAGAAATAAGATGAAAGAGTGTCTGATGAATTAAGTTCTTAGGAGAACTAGAAAGTTTTGTCTTGGAAAATAGGAGAGCCACCAGAAAAGGAACAAATTACAGGTAAAGAGATTTTGGAAAGTACTAAAGAAGTAAAATAAAATAGCCTTATTTCAGTAAGATCAAGGTAATAATAAAGGCAACTAGGTAG
This sequence comes from Petaurus breviceps papuanus, assembly GCF_028583685.1. Taxonomy (NCBI): domain Eukaryota; kingdom Metazoa; phylum Chordata; class Mammalia; order Diprotodontia; family Petauridae; genus Petaurus; species Petaurus breviceps. The sequence continues at coordinate 52,356,804 of NW_027187460.1, read as the reverse complement.
CATAATGAATGGAGAATGAAATGTGGAGTCAAGAAGAAGTGAGTAGTTCAAATCCAGCCTCAGACATTTACTGTGGGCAAGACATTTAGGATACTAATAACACAACTCATAGCTGTTTTGAGGATCAAATGAGATGATATTTGTAAAATGTTTAGCATAGTGGCTGGCACACATTAGGTGCTTAATAAATGTCTATTCCCTTTCCTTTCAGCTCTTAAAGTCACCTACTAGAGAGGAAAGAGGTATGAATATAAGGCTGGGGGACTGAATAATGAAAAAGATTTATGATATCCAAAGTTGCTGTGTTTGTTCTTCATTTTCAAAGAGGACAATGGCATCAAGGAAATGATGATATGATTTGCAGTTGACTTGATTTGAGTGAGGGAGGGCTGTGCAAGGTCACCAGTCTCACTTCTCCTTCAGAGCAATCTGGATCCAGTGACCAGATATTCATCAGGATGACTGGAGACGACTCAGGATGCAATGGGAGACCCTGGCCCTTTTAGGCTAAGGCCTTTTCAGGTACTTCCTTAGAGGGAGATAACAGCCATTCAGTGAGTAGGCTTCTTTAAGAAGTGAGTCAAGGGATGACCCCTTTAATTAGAAAAAAAGGAAAAAAAATCAAGCTGGGAGGGGAAGACTCTCAGGATTGCTATTCTAAAGACAAAAAGTTACCATGGACATTCACTCTCAGCCAGGAGGGCCCAAAATATAGCCATTAAGTGGAGCTTGGGTAGGGATCTATTGTGGTCCAATCTACTCACTTTAGGGAATTGACAAGAAGTAAACAGCCTACCAAGCAAGTATGGGGCTAACTACTTTTTAATTTATAAATTCAGCTCTCTCAATAGACTAGAATCCAGTCTAGAACCTAGTCACTAGATTGTTGAACCAAAACTATCAAGATGAAGTTTAGCAGGAATAAATATAATATCTTGCTTTTAGTTTTTAAAAAGTTAAATGTGTACCTATTGGATCAAGCAGATTTGACTTAGAAACAATTGCTATGGGAAAAAAAAATGCAACCTTTTGCAATCTTTTTTGACCACAAACTCATTATGTGCCAACAGCATATCTTCAGCTAAAACAAAACAAAACAAAAAACCCTAATGTAATCTCAGGCTCAACTAGTGCAAAGTGTTTAGATCAAGCAAAATAATAGTCCTATTGTACTCTGTACCATTCATTCTACATCTGGAATAGTATGATCACCTCTATACCCTTTTCCCATATTATACCTTACTAGTGATTCTGTCTCAGTTCCTGCTTCTGCTAGAAAACTTCTAGAAGGATGTTCAGCTTAGGAAAATGCTTGTTTTCTTTCCCTTTACTCTGTACCTGCTCAAGAATTATTCTAAGCACAGTTTTAGTGAAGGCAAGACAGCAAGCCAAGATAGAAGAATAGAGGCAGCAACCCAGCTGACATCTCCTAATACTCCCCCCTCCAGAGAATTTTAAGAAAAGACCTCGAAATAAAATTCTAGAGGGACATAGCCAACAAAAAGTCAAGTTGAGATATTTTTCCAGTTCAAGACAATTTAGCAGGTCTGTAGGAGAGGTCTGTGACATTAGGAAGGGAACTGGCCCAGAGAGCACCAGCAATCAGCCTTAGAGGCAATGGCAACACCTGCAGTGTCATCAGCCCAGAGATGGTAAGGAGTTTGGGCAACTGGTCAGAAAGAGATTACAGGGACCCTGAACTAACACTGGGCACAAGACTAGGTGTTGTTTGGCTACTCTATTCCCCATACGCAGTTCTGAGTCACAGTTCCCAGACCAAAAGGAATGCTAACACTTGTGGTTGAAAAAGAGTAGGGGCACTTCTTGGGCAAAAACTAGAGTGCAAACCAAGGGAGCTGTGATCATACCTCTCTCCCCAAGTCATAACACTTTGGAAGCATCAAAAACTTGCTAACCCCAGAACTACTTCTGAAAACAGCAGCTGAACAAAGCTTGAAGCTTGGGACAGTGCTCAGCCACCCTCTCCCACCCCCATAAATTAGCAGAGGCCAACTTTAACATAAAATTCAAAGTCAAGAAAAAGGTTGAAACAATGAACAAACAAAAAACTTGATCATAATAATCTATTACTATTGAAGGAAATATCAAAACCAAACTTGGAAGAAGATAATTACATGACAACAGCTATAAGCAAAGCCTCAAAGATAAATACAAATTTCACAAGCCCAACAAAGAATTACTGGAATAAACAGAGAGGCAAGAGTGGTACAGGAAAAAAATTGGGAAAAGAAATGGGAGGTATGTGAAAAGATAATAAAAAGATAATGCCTTGGTAAGAAGCAAAAAAAAATATGAAGAAAATAACACCTTAAAAAATTAAATTGTACAAATGGTAAAAGAGGCATAAAAATTCACTGAAGAAAATAATTCCTTAAAAATTAGAATTGGGGGCGGCACAGTGAATAGAGTACCAGCCCTGGAGTCAGGAGGACCTTAGTTCAAATCTGGCCTCACACACTTAACACTTACTAAGTATGTGACCTTGGGCAAGTCACTTAACCACAATTGCTCTGCCTTCCCCCCTCTAAAAAAAGTAGAATTGGGCAATTAGAAGCTAGAGGCAGTTAAATGATGCTGTGGATAGAACACTGGTCCTAGAGTCAGGAATACTTGAATTCAAATCTGGCCTCACTAGATGTGTGACTTTGATCTAGTTCACTTAACCCTGTTTACCTCAGTTTCCTCATATGTAAAATGAGCTAGAGAAGGAAATGGCAAACTACTTCAGTAACTTTGCCAAGAAAACCCCAAATGAGGTTATAAAGAGTTGGACATGACTGAAAACAACAACAATGTAAGTTAAAGCTAATAACTATATGAGACATCAAGAAATAATAAAACAGTCAAAAGCATAAAAAAAGAAAAAAATGTGAAATATATCACCAGAAAAACAATTAACCTGGGAATTAGACTGAGAAAAGATAATTTAAGAATTATAGAACTAGGGGCAGCCAAGTAGCACAGCGAGTAAGAGCACCGGCCCCAGAATCGGGATGACCTGGGATCAAATCTGGGCTCAGACACTTAGCACCACACCCATAAATAACTGGCCGTATAACCTTCAGCAAGTTATTAACCCCGATTGCTTTAAAAAAAAAATTATAGAACTATCTGAAAGCCATGATAAAAAAAAAAAGCCTAGACATAATATTTCAAGAAACTATCAAGGAAAATGACCCCAATTTCCTAGAGCCAGAGGGTAAAACAAATTGAAAGAATCCACCAATAACCCCCTGAAATAAATCCCAAAATGATTACTCCTAGGAATGTCATAACCAAACCCCAGAACTCTCAGGTCAAGGAGAAAATACTTCTAGCAGCCAGAAACAACTCAAATATCATGGAGCAAGAACGAGTATCACACAAGATTTGGCAGTTTCCACAAAGGGTCAGAGGGCTTGAAATACGATATTCTGAAGAGCAAAGGAGCTAAGATTACAACTAAGACATACCAAACTCCAGAGATTTAAAAAATTGATATCTACTGAAACAGAGGACTTTTAAGTACTCCTGATGAAAAGACAAAAGATGACTAGAATATTTATCCTTCAAACACAAGACTCAAGAAAAGCATAAAAAGGTAAGCATAGAAGTCATGAAGAGACTCAGTAAGGTTAAATTACTTACATTCTTATATTAATATGTAACTCCTAAGAACTTTATCAGTATTAGGGAAGTTAGAAGAATCTACATAAACAGAGGGCACGTTTTGGGATGATCTCAAAAAAAATGAAGGGGTGAAAAAGAGGGATGCACTGAGAGAAGGGGAAAGAGAAAGGAAGAATGAGGAAAATTATCTCATACCAAAGAGGTGCTAAATGAAGAGCTTTAAAAATGTAGGGAGAAATGGGGGGAGAGGCAACACTTGAACCTCATTCTTATGGGAGTCATTTCAAAGAGGGGAAAAATATGTGAGTTGATTATAGAAATCTATCTTACATAAGTAGGAAGGAAAGAGGAAATGAGATAAAAGGGAAGATGGATTAAGGGAGCAGTGGTAATAAGCAAATGGATTTTTTAAGAGGGACAGGGTAAAAAGAGAGAGAGAGAGAAGAAAAAATAGAAGAAAATAGGGAAATACACAGTTAGTAATCATAACTATGAATGTGAATAGGATGAATTTTGGATTAGAAAAGAGAATCGAACAATATGTTGTTTAAAGGAGAAACACTTGAAATAGAAAGACATTCACAGTGAGTTAGAATAAAGGGCTAGAGCAGAATAAATTATGCTTCAGCCGAAGTAAAAAAGATAGAGGTAGCAATCATGATCTCAGACAAAGAAAAAGCAAAAATAGACCGAATTAAAAGAGATAATCAGAGAAAGCATATTTTGTTAAAAGGTATCACAGACAACAAAGCAATATAAAAAAATTGTATAGCAAGTTTCTCTGATAAAGGCATCATTTCTAAACAAATAGAGAACTGGATCAAATTTATAAAAATAAGAGCTATTCCCCAATTGATAATCAAAGAATATGAACAGGCAGTTTTCAGAAAAAAAACAAAGCTATCTATAGTCATATTAAAAAAATTCTCTATATCAGTGCTTCTTAAACTGTGGGTCACAACCCCACATGGAGTTGCATAGCAATATAAGGGTCATGAAAAAATATGACAACAGTAAAAGGCCTCTGAATGTGCAATGACCAAAAATTCATCAAACACATAATGAATTCGAGGTGTTTCTAGCAGCACTTGCCTGTGTTTCATGGCACAACATCACTGCAGCCTTGGCTCTGAACTTATAAATACGTGCACTTTGCACTGTGCATGCCACCATGCCATGCAACACCAATGAATGCTTGCAGAAAGATCCTGGCTCAGATTTGAGACTACTGTATGTTATGAATTTCAGTATTTTTACTGTATATACAAAATTGTTAATGAATTTTGACTTGGGATTAGGACAGAATTCCCAACAATATCTAAAAGGGCCCTAAACATACTTCTACCATTTTGTACCATACATTTATGTGAAGCAGTGTTCTCAGCATTGATAACTGTAAAATCAAAATACTGATCAACTCTAAAAAATTTTGGATATGCTCTACATTCTATAGTATCAAATATTCTGCCAAGATTTAATTCTTTATGTAAAAATAAACAAACACATCCACCTCATTAGTATGCAAATTTGCTTTCAACTTTAATAAATGGCGAAATTTTATGTATACCAAAATTGTTTTAAAATAAATTTCTTTATGATTTATTATCAGTGTTTTATCTGTATACCTATTTTATAGATCTATATACCTGGGATCACATAAAAATTTCTCAGGGGAAAAAAGGGTTGCAAATGGAAAAAGTTTAAGAAGCCTTGGTTTAAATCACTATTGATTAGAGAAATGCAAATTAAAACAACTCTGAGGTACCACCTCACACCTATCAGATTAGCTAATATGACAGAAAAGGAAAATGACAAATACTGGTGAGGAAGTGAAAAAAACAGGGACATTAATACACACTATTGGTGAAGTTATGAACTGGTCCCACCATTCTGAGAAAAAATTTGAAACTATGACCAAAGGGCTATAAAATGTGCATACCCTTTGACCCAGCAATACAACACACACATTTCCAGAGCTAGTTCAGTATTTGGGAGGCTCTGAAGCAAAGTGTAGGAGAGAAGAGGTATTAGACTGACTATCAAACTGAAGGTCTTACAGAGTCATTGTGCTGAGCTCATCATTGCATGCCTGTGAAATCTGGACATTATACCAGGTACTTGCAAGGAAAATGAATCACTTCCATTTGAATTGTCTTAGGAGGATTCTGAAGATCACCTGGCAGGATAGAAACCAGATATTGAGGTCCTTTCTCAACTAAACTGCCAAGCATTCAAACTCTACTTCAGAGAGCATAACTCTGATGGGCTGGCCACACTGTTTGAATGGCAAATGTACACTTGCCAAAAAGACTATTTTATGGAGAACTCACATAGGCAAGCACTCACATGGTAGTCAGAAAAAGCAATACAAGAAATCTGGAATGGATTATGTGATATGGGAGACAATGGCACAGAACCACCCAGCATGTCATGCCCTTATCAGAGAAGGTACTGTGCTCTATGAGCAAAGCAAAACTGAAGTAGCTCAAAAGAAACATTAGGTGCTCAAATTTAGATAATCCACCCCAAATATTCACACAATTTATGCCAACCTGTAGTAGAGCATCCCAAACTCGTACTGGTCTGATCAGTCACAGTTGGACACACTATAACTTAACTCTAACATAGTGATGACATTTAGTCTTCTTCATGAATGAAGGACAACCACCAGTCCTTTGACTCAGCAATACCACTACTAAGTCTATAACCCAAAGAGATCAAAGGAAATGGAAAAGGATCTATTTGTACAAAAATATTCATAGCAGCTCTTTCTGTGGTAACAAGAAACTGGAAACTGAGGGTATGCTCATCAATTTGGGAATGACTGAACCAGCTGTGGTATATGACTGTGATGGGATACTACTGTCCTATAAGAAATGATGAAGGGGATGGTTTCAGAAAAACCTGGGAAGATCTATTGAATTGATTCAAAGTGAAGTGAGCAGAAGTAAGAGATCACAGTATACAATAAGAGCAATATTGTAATGATGATCAACTATGAAAGGCTTAGCTACTATCGATACATTGATCCAAGATAATTCTAAAGGACTCTAAATGCTACCCACCTCCAGAAAGAGAACTGATGAACAAAGTATAACTTTTTCACTCTTTGCCTTGCTTTCTTGTGGCATATTTAACATGAAAACATGTTTTGCATGACTGCTTGCCTTCTCAATGGGAGGGGTAGGAGGAAGGAGAGAATTTGGATAAACAATTTTTTAAAATAATGCTAAAAAATAAATAATAAGTGTTTAAGAGGAAAAAAAGAAAAAGACAAGTAAAAGAAGGGGAGTATAAACTGAAGAAAGGTAAATAAACCTATGCAAAAAATTACCATAATACCATGGAGAAAAGACTAGTTTTGGGGCTCACTTAGTCCTACACTCTCATTAAGCTGTGGTAAATAATATTCATTAAGCCAGTTAATAGTAGTTTAAAAAATCCTGGATCTTCCTAAGACCTAGTGTATTTTTCTTCAATTTCAGTTATGGGAAAAAAGTCATTGACTTAAGACCTACTACATGCAAGGCATTGTAGAGTATAAAAATATGAGCAGAACAATCAGGTCAATGGCTATTACTGCCATCCACTTGCCTGTGTATAGTGCTGTAGAGTTGAAAGAGTGTTTTCACAGAAATGGAAATAGCTGCTGCAAAACCACTGTGGACAAGATTATGGCATAGAGAAACCACTGCTTTTTCTGGGGAGTAAAAAGGGAGAAAATAAGAGAATGGATATGTAGCGTCATGCTATTCAAAGCAAATATAAATATACTTGACCACAAAGACAAGTGACTTATTCCATTTAAATACATATTTCAAGTGACTCTCAAATTTGAAGAGATTCATTCATTCACAAATTGCTTTTAATCTTGGAATGATTTCCCTGAATGTGTATATTATGAACCGTTCTGTTTTTTAAGCTACTTTATTTTTTCTACTAATACTTTCAATCTTATAATTTAGAGTACTTTTAAATATACTGCATCACTTTCTTAAATTCCATTCTTTAATTTTTTCCTATAAATTAGAAAATTTTACTGGTAGAGTTATGAAAAAATCCTTAACTAAAATTAGTGATTAACCTCGAAGAACAAAGTAAATTAATTTGGTGTTTGCTTTATGTGCACTTTTAAACATTCTTTTCAAGGCAGAGGATATAAATGGCTACGGAAGAGTTACTGTCTCCTTCTTAAAAAAAGATATAAAATCCTTATTTGAGTAAAACACACACACACACACACACACACACAGTGCCTTACTAACCTTAATTACAATTTCCTCCAACTGGAACATTCATAAGTCCTAAATCCTTTTTACTGAGTTTTATTGCCAGTAATTACATAAATACACAGAAACTTTCCAAAAGTTTGAAAATGTTTTTTAAAGTTTATTTTGATCAAGAAATAATGGTAACTTCCCCACTCCCATATCTTTTAGACAGAGGAGATACAGAAAAAGATGAAGACTAAAAAAAAGGATGGAAAGAATTAAGGGTAGGTAGAAAAGAAGGAGAAAATCCTGTGAATTAGTTTCACACCAAAACAAATGTGACTCTTGGATTTTGCCCAGATGAGTAAGTTTTAAACCATTATTCCTTTATGATGATTTCCCAAAACATGTCTGGCAATAAATCTGCAACCAGACCCCCTTTTTACTACAGAACTGAGCAAGTAAGTGGGACTTTCAGCGTGGAAAAAAAAATCTTGAGAACAAAAGTTGGTTATCCAAGCAAATCATCTTTGTAATTTAAGGACAAATTTCAAATTTCAACTTTCCCATAAAAATACTAAAGTAAGATTTAAATACTAAATAAGATTTAAATAATAGTATTTAAAAATACTAACATAAGGTTTAAAATACTAAAATAAGATTTAAAGAAGGCATTTTGTATTATCACAGCTTTTATCCATAAAGAATCATATATACAAATTTTTGGTATTTAATAAATCTGAATTCCAAATCCAAATGCTTCAAGAGGAAAAAAAGAAAAGGAAGAAGATACTTCTATCAAAACACAAGGCTTGTGTTTCCCCATTTCTTTTTCTTATTCTACATGATAAACTTATTCTTATTTCTTATTCTACATGACAGTAAAACTACCAAGTCATCTACTACCACATATTCTCAAGTACAAGCTGTAAAGTAATCTCTTAAGGAAAAAAAAATTAGCGTTTATAACATCCTATGTATAAAAATTAATAAAATTATACTGAGTAGATAATGTTTCCAAGATTGAAATCTTTGACACTGATAGTCTTCATATTGTATTTACCTGAGATTTGCAAGCTGAACAAATTTGAACCTCTACAAATAATATCCTGGGAAGACTTAAAACATTCTACAATATCCAAGACTCTGATTGTGGCACTACGGGACATGTTTTATGATGGAATGATTAATATTCCATATGTCAATGTGAAAGGCTAGGGATGTACTTTAGATATCCCATTTCCAAAACCTGACATGGATCCATCATCCATCAAGTTATCTTAATCATTCATAAAATTTATATGCTACAAACTGTTCTTCTTTTTAAGGTAAAAATAAAACTTAGTTATCAAGTACCCATTCATTACAGAGAACTATGCTATCTACTGTGTAAAATAGCTTTTCCTCTAATTTATCCTAAATTTACCTCTTTCCAGCTTCAAGGACTACCATTCAGCCAAATTTATCCTAAGACTAAGTCAATAACTCCATATTCATACCATCTGTACCTATCGTTCCATAGAATGATCGTTTTTAGCCTAAGCCTTCAATCTTTTTAAAAGTCCTGTTCTCAGAAGTCAAGTACCCTTGGTCTCATACTTCTGATCATATATAGTTCTTGTTCTCTGGATCCTCTCTAGTTCTATATATGACTTTCTCTTGATGTTGACTGGTTGATTATTGTCTTTTATTCCCGAAGAGGACAAAAATGATGGATTCAACGTACAGTGTGTCCAACTGTGATTAATCAGACCAATATGAGCTCAGAAGGCATACCACAGGTCATGCACAAATAGTCCATATGAACATTTGGAGTTGAGAATTCTCTAAATTTTCACATCTCAAGTTTCTTTTTAGCTACTGTAATTCTGCTTCACTCATCATATAGCACAATGCTTTCTTTGATGTGCACACACAGTGACTGCTGAGCAGTCCTTTGCCAGTGTTTTCCATGTCATGCAACTGGAAATTGAGGGGATGTACATCAACTGGGGAATGGCTGAACAAGTTGTGGTATATGAATGTAAGGGAATACTATTATGCTATAAGAAATGATGAGCAGGCAGATTTCATAAACTTATATGAACTGATGCTGAGCAAAATGAGTAGAACCAGGAGAGCATTGTACATAGTAACAGTCACACTGTGCAGTGACTGACTTTGATAGTCTTGGCCCTTTTCAGCAATGCAAGGACCTGAGACAACTACAAAAGACTCATGATGGAAAATGTTATCCACATCCAGAGAAAGAACTGTGCTGTGTGAATGCAGATGGAAGCATACTATTTGTTCTCCTTTTCTTTTGTTTGGTTTTGTTTTGTTTCTTCTTTCTCATGGTGCTTCCCATTAGTTCTGATTCTTCTTTACATCATAACAGTTTGAAAATATGTTTAATATGAATGTATTAAGTAGAGCCTGTATCAGACTGCATGCCATCTTGGGGAGGGGGGAGGAGAGGAAGAGAGGGGAGAAAATTTAAAACTCAAAATTTCATGGAAGTGAATGCTGAAAACTATATATACATATTATATATATTACATATAAAATATTTTTAAATAGTTGCTCAACTGGTCATGTTTTCCTTACATATGTGTCCTTACACCTGCATTCACTGACCACACATATTCTCTACAGATGTACAGTCTCCCTATTGATGCTCCAATGTATTTGAAGGAAAATATACTCTAGGTTTATGGGGGGGAAATAGCTGCTCAAGTACTCAAGAGGCTGATAAATTCCGTTGCTTCTTCCAGTGAGAAGACAACCTTATGGCCTGGGCTACCTGTGTGCAGGGTTGTGACTACAGCACTCAGTGTATTCACACTTGCTGCTTTGTTGCCACAAGACTTTGAGATAGGTAAGAATGGCAAACTGGTGTGGATTATGTCTTTTGATTTGTGCATAAATTGGATTTAAGTGAGGCAGAGTTACTCAAAGTCATAGACCTCACTCTCTCTTCCAGAATCAGCAAAATCCAGTGGCAAGACAAAGTCAAGATGACTGATGATGGCTCAGGATGCAGTGGATAACTTGGTGTCTTCAATGCCTCAGTCACCTTTGTGGCTGTGGAATAAATTGTTCTCATCTGCCCATTCTGCCAGAAGTCTTCACACCCCACCAACTCACCAAAAGGTGTGAGATCTCTTGGTTACCCTCAACCTGGTTTAACCTGTCTGCCAAAATGGCTTATGTGGCCACTGGGCAAGCTACAGCTTCTTGGAGCCACAGGTAAGAGCAGGATGAATCAAAAAGAAAGATTGAAAGCAGCCTTGAAATGGCCCAGCAGCTCTCACACTGGAGAAACTGCTAGTCTTCCCTGGACATACCCTATACCCCAGAACTTCAGTCTTCCATGTAACATGACTTTCCAGAAGGATAAAGTAAAATATTCTGTTTTATTTCCAAATAGCATTTCTGAAGATATGTCATTCTAAAAGTTGAAAGTATATCCTCTGTAGACTTTAAAGCACTAACATCTGTTAGTTACAATTATCATGATGATGCTCATCATCATCATTACTACTGAAATAATACTAGGCCCATTTCTAAAGACAGCTATGGAGCTAAATCTCAACCTGATTTAGGCCTTTGAGAAGACTAAGGAAGGAAGAACGGATGGTATTTTACCCCCACCTTCCTGTTCTGCTTCTAACAGTTCTGCCACAGAGGTTTGTGTTGCTGCTACTCTGTTCTGGCATTCTAAGAAGTGGACCCTGCCTTTCCCTGACCATGTACAAACCATCACTGCAGTCCCTTATTTCTACTTGTCTGCTCGGTCTAAGTCACAAGTCTGACTCTCTCTCTGTAAATTCCCTCTCTTTCCTCTGCTCTAAGACTCTCATATACTAAGGTTCTGGAATCCATTTCCAATCTACTTCCTTCACGTGCTCTATTACTTATGGCTTGAGGGTTTCCCCTACCTTGTTTTAGGAGAGTAGTGATTATGCCATTGCTTCAACTCACAAAACTGGTAGGATTTAAACCCAAGTTGCTATTACTGCAAAACCAAAGTAACCTACTACATTATACAAAAGAGCTGTCCATTCACAATCAAAACACATCTACCCACCCAACTTAAGGTTTATAATTCAATCAGAGAAACAAGGCTTTTCATTTTAAAATTTAAAAGCCTTTTTTCAATCCACAATTAAAATTCACCCTCAAATAGAATCAATGTACAAGTATAATTGGCCCATATCAAATTCCTTCCTGTTCTGCTAAGAGGGAAAGTGACAAAAAAAAAAAAAAAAAAGGAAAGTTGGGCAAGTGGATAACAAAATGGGAAAGCACCTGAAAGGAAAGGTGCTACCATGGAGGCTGGTTACTATCTTGTTTAGCCACTGTTAGAATGCACCTCAATGGTCACCTAGTCTCCTATATAGCTGAGCAATGATGCCCTGTACAGGAGACCAAATAAGTGGTCATCCAGCTTCTTCCTGAAGGGCAAGGCATTTCTTTAGGAAAACCCATCTGACTTTTGGACAGCATTATTTGTTAGTAAGCTTGTCCTTATATCAACCTCAATATGTTTGGGGGTTTTTTTGTTTTTGTTTTGTTTTGAAACTTCTAACATTCACTCCTGGTTCTGCCCTTTGTGGTCAAGTAGAATAAATTTAATCCCTCCCTCTATCCAAGAGCCTCTATAAAACTTGAATATAGCTATTGTGTTCTCTGAATCTTCCCTTCTTCGAGTTAATCAAGCCCAGTTCCTTGAATTACTTCATTTTGGTCATGATCTCTGGGACTTTCATGATTTTGGTTGCTTTCTTCTGTATACTCTTTAGCATATCAACATCTTTAAGTGTAGTCCTTCTAAGAAGGGAATGCATTATTACAGATATGGTCTGACTAGGGCAAAGGTAAGCAGAATGATCCAGAAACTAAGCCACATTTTATGAAGCCCAAGATCATATTTGCTATTGACTACATATGAAATGCACTAAAACACTGAAGCATTCTTTACAAGAATCTCCTACCCTTTCTCAAAGCACTGTACAGATTCATCTACTTCTTTTTCCTTGTTGATTCCCAGTGAAATAACTTCTTTGAGCATGTTGTGATAAAGAGCCTTACAGATTACAGCTGTCTCTATTCTGTGTCTGCTCCTACTGAGTGGCATCTGTCTTGTCTGCCTCAACAAGGGCTTACTTTTCTGGTGGGCCCTTGTGACTGAGGCTTCTGACTGACTGTGTGTGTCATTCTGGGGTGAATGAAGTCACTTACTGTAGTTTCTCATTAGATTTCTTGACTATTATGTGGCCTGGCATCCTTTTTAGTTTTTTTTGGCTGGAGTAGGTATATGGGAGCTGGCCTTTCAGCTTCTGTTCTGGAAGCCATCTTAGCCAGAAATGTTACCTGGAAATTTAATCAGCATGGTATCAATGCCTTTATAAAAGCTGCTGAGGAAAATATCATTAAGCGTGCAGGTCAAAAACAAATAGATCCCCTGTATACTCCACTAGAGAGCTCCTTCCAAAATAACATGAAACCATTAATTACTATTCAGTGTCTCTGGCTACCAATCTCACATTCACATTACTAGCCCATGTCTTTCCATCTTTTCCACAAAAATGATGGGACACTTTCAATTGTTTTGCTATAATATAAATGAATCCTAGTATAAAAATGCAAGAACAAGGAGCAGCTTCTCTCTTATAATACTAAATAATACCAAAAAAAAGAACACTTAAATGCAGAAAACTCAGCAATGATTTAAAAAAGAGACAGTGAAATAACCTATTACTAATTACTGATTACAAGGGAAAAGAAAACTTCAGGTGCTTTCACAGTCTCCTGCCTACTGGGGCTCCCCATCTATAATACAATCTATACTGGTCTAGACAGCCCCCAAAACTGTGACTATTATAATCTTAGGTACCAATTTTCAAAGTTAATCCCCTAGCAGTATCTCAGAAAGGGGCCTTGTTTAGGGCAGACTGAGTCCTATTAATCAGAGTAGTTCCAAAGCTTGAAAAGAAGGAAAATGTAGAGAATGAGTCTTGGAGGGAAGCAAATAGAAGAGACAGAATACCAGTGAAATTCTATACAACTTTGCAATAAAATACTGGAGGAAATAAACAGATAAGAAGTTAAAGAAGACAGAGAGGAGACCCACGTTCAGACTTTTTGCAGGAGCAGCAAGGGATCAACAACTAACCCCTTTGCGACAGCTTCCAAGCTAATAGGATAGAGGCTGAAAAAAAGTTAGTTGCAAAGAGGACTGTGGAATACAAAAGTAGATAGAATGGGGGAGAGGGAAATGTTGAGAATAAGCCCAAATTCAGCGGCCACTGGTAGTCTCCATATAGTAGCATCTCAACAGGTCACCTTTACGCCTAAGGACATAGACTTTGCCCATCCTAGGCAGCAATACCAAAGTGAAGAAGAGGCCAAGGATTATGGCCTCCCAGAAATACATCATGAAAAGAAAACCTAAAATCAAGGCAAACTATATCTATAACATTCCCTTGAAATTCAAGTCTGATAAGACTATCATAAAAGGAAATAAGATCAGTGTAACATTACCTGTTTCTGATGAAATCATACTGGCTCTTTGTCATCACCACTTACTTTTCTAGATGTTCACTAACTAGCTCTTTACTTCATTCTAAAAATTTCCCAATGAATTCAATCAAAATTGGTGCCTAAGATTGTTCTCCATGGCCTTTAATCCATATGTTGTAATTCTCTTCTTCTCTCTTTTTTTTTTTAAGGGAGGCATTTATTCTTCACCGGTCCTGAGGCAGCTCCAGTATTCTACAAAGTCTTTCAAAAGATCACCAACAGTGGGTCAACAATCATTCCCACCAACACTTCTATTCCTTAGGATGTCATCATCTGGGCCTGAGGACTTCAACTCATGAAGGCTGGATCTTGTGATTTCTTTATTTACATTATGCATCAATATCCTATTTGCCATGTGTGTCACACCCTCCTCAACTGAAAGGTTCTTTCAACTTCTCCACTGAACCTGTAACCCAGTTAAAGAGGAAGTGCATTCTAAGAATGTGGTATGACTAGGGGTGGGGAAGGAGGAGACAAGAATAAGCATTCATTAGGTGCCTACTATTTGACAGTGTGCTAAGTACTTTGCAAATATTATGCCCTTTATTCTCACAACACCCCTGAGAGTACTTATTTTCCTTCAGGATGTAGTTCAAGTGCCCTAGTCTCTATTAAGGCTATTTTCATTTCTTCCTCCTTTCCCTGCCTCAACCCTACTAGTATCCTCCCTCCCAAACTACCTTGTATGCAACTACTTCCAATGAATAGGTATTTATTAATTTTATATTTAGGATATCTAACTGTATGCATACATGAACATATATGTGCATTTTGCTGTTTTCTCCATTAGAAGGTAAGCTCCTTGAGAGTATGGATCACTTCATCATTTGTATTTGGCAAAAGTATTTGGCAAACCGCAAGTCCTTATTAAATGCTTGTTGGTTGATTTTTTTCATCTCTATTCCCTAGCAAAATGCCTATATATCAATTATTCCAATTGTTCTCTTCCAAGCCTCATTGATACCCTTCATTTATAAAAGTGTTCAGCAAATGACCTCATTTAAGAAATATATTTATATACCACCTAGGATAAATCGTCATATTTTTTTCATGTCCCTACATGAACAATATTCTCTTAGTTTTCTTCCCAATCTCAGAGGAGGTTATCTTCAACTTCTAAACCATTCCTTCCCTGCCCACACACACACACAGCTGCCCAAGTGATATTTGCAAAACAGATCTATGTTTTTCCCCTATTCAAAAATGTATTTTGTCTCTAGGACAAAATATCAACTCCTTAACCTTTAAAACCCTTCACAATACAGCTCCTAACTCCATTTTCATATTACTCTCATGTATACATGCTGTTCCAAATTGGTCTGCAAGTTGTTCTCTCTACACAACACTCTATCATGACCTTCTCCCTCATTGTTACACAAGTGGTCCCTAATATCCACAATGCATGCCTTCCCCACTCTCATTGTAGAATCCCTAGATTTCATCAAAGAATATTTCAAGTACCACCTCTCACTGGGACTTTTATCACTCTCCTCCCCCAAGTTATTAGTATTCTCTTAATTTCAAAATTATTTTCATACTACAGCTGATAAAATTATAAGACTCGTCAGTCCTACTCTCACTGAAAAGTTAGGTCCTCAGAGTTTGGCTGTATCTCCATCCCCAAAGTTCTAATGATAATACTATGTAGTTGGGAATGGTTCTCTAACATGCCACAGGCTCAATCTCTCACCATTCTGCTACCCCCAAGGTTTTCTGGGGGTACAAAACATCTCCCCACAACCAAGTCTATGAGACAGTCTCAAAAAAGTATACTGAGTTCAGGGGAAGTGAACTCAAGCTCAGAGGGTTCATATAGTGAAGGATTAACTCATAACCCATGGTTACTGGAAATCCTTTTATCCCATTAGGAGAAAGCTCAAAATGTGTTCCCTTTACATATAATAGATCTACATCCATTTGTCCTTGACTCCTAGTGCAGATATTATCATCAGCAGTGAACTGCTATCACCTGATCAAGAGGTATAATAAGGACAGGTATGGGAAGGTCCAATGTCCTCTGGACCAGCTGTGTCAAACTCAAAACTAGAAACAGACCATAAAACTGCATATTGACTTTAGCATTATCCTTTCTTCTTTGTGTTTCTATTTATTTTGTTATACATTTCCCAATTACATTTTAACTTGGTTTGGGAAGTACTATAATTTTATAGGTCCCAGGAAGCCCAAGGTAGAGACTTTAAACTACCAAACCACTTCACTGACAAACCTAACCTCCTGTATCTGACTTTTAAGGCTGCCCTCTGTGCAGCCAGACTTGTCTGCCATTGCTCGAATATTCACCCTCCATTCCAGGTAATAACTTGCTATTATGTAAGCACAACATGACTATTCATACCTCTTCATCTTTACTCATGTTCTTCCCCTTACCTAGAATAATCTCCTTTTAGAACATCGTGGGATCATCAGCAGCATCATCATAATCCTAATGACAGTATTTTTTAAAAATTGACATTTATATAGCACTTTCAAATTTTCAAATAACTCTATGAACATTCTTCATTTCAGCCCTGTGAGATATTAACTGAGCTATTATGAGAAAATGAGGCTCCAAGCAGTCAATTGGATTGTCTAGGATCACAGTTACTAAGAGTCTGAGTTTTAATTTGAATATAGTTCTTCTTGATTCCAAATCCAGTATTCTATTTTTTATACTACCTATCTGTAACAGAATTTAAATCTGGAAGTAACCATCTAAACTAATCCTCTCCTGTTTCAGCTACGGAAATAGGAAGCTCTAAGAGAGACAGTGATTTGTCCAAGGTCAAACAATCCAGAGACATCTGTCTAGAGGTTCTCTTTGACTTCTTGTGAGGATAGAGACCCTGACCTTCATCACTTGCAATTGGTTTGCACAAAAGAATGGCAGAAGAAAATTCTCTTAGTTTATGGATACAAACCCATATATGAGTAGAAATCAAAGGTTATCACAATCTCAGAAGATGCATAACTTCATGTAATTCTAAGGGCGATGGGAAGATATATGTTGATACACATGACAATTATTTTCATGGCTATGTACACCAGCCATTTTACTGCCACAATGCAGTTACTCCATCTCTGGTCCTCATGACTTGTGTTCCTGATTGTCAAGTTCTCAATATGTGGGCAGTCTAAGACCCACTAGGCTTTACTCTGGCTATCTTGCTGATCCCCCTTCCACCTTTAGTTCTGGTGACAGCAATCAAATCAACACTATAATTCCTGGAAAAGACATAGGGCAATCAGTTACCACCCTATGGCTTCATTCACCATCCCTATGATTTCTAAGACCAAAGCACCCCTCTTTGTCCACCAGTTCCCCAAAACATTCTTTCCCTACTAGAATATAATCACCTCAATATCAAGGATTATCTAGTTCTGTTTTTGTTTTAGATTTGGATCCTTAGGACTCAGCATAGTAACTACCACACAGTAAGTGTTTAGTAATTATTTTTTCATTCATTTCATTAACATTCCACCTACTTTATGAAGCTTCCCTAGTCTATTTCATTTCTCAGAAACCTTTCTCTCTCCTCTGAAACTTCTTAACACTTGGTTCTCTGTTAGCCTTAAAGGATATAACACCTTGGGCTTTTGATGGTTGTTTCATGTACTAAGCCATATTCTAACCTAGAAAGCAGAAATTGGGTTTTATACTACTTGTGGTACAGTGGAACACACTTTGGACTAGGAGTCAAAAGGACTACGTGTCAGTTCAGACTGTCAGGTAAAAGCTTCTGGACCTTGGGAAAATCAGTTAATGCCTTTGGTTCGAAGTTTCCTCACCTGAGAACATAAAAATATGACTAGAAAGAAGAGACTGTCATTTTAAAATGTATATGTTCTTTAGCACTTATTGGTGACTTGCATTTAATAAAGTATAATCATGAAGTATTTTGCAAATATGAAGGTTAAATGTAATCACTCTAAAGAGTGATCTCAATTGAAACAGTAGTTTATGGCACAGGTTAAGGAAAAGCAAGAACAAAAACTCACTGACTACACCAGATGAATGGAGAAAGAAAGAACATAGAGTAAGGGCAATGTATTCGGGGTAATGCCAGAAAAGACTGGACGTGTTTAAGGAAGTTATTTCACTGGGAATCAATGAGGAAAAATAAATAGACAAATCTTTACAGTGCTTTGAGAAAGGACAGGAAATTCTTATAAAGCATATAATAGGTAAGTTGCTAATGCATTTAATCATTTAATTCAGCAAACATCAATTAAGCATCTACTATATGTACAGAAAACACGATGCTAGATACTAGAAGAAAGAGGTTCAGTTTCCTTGTCACTCTTAGTGCTTATAATATAGCATGCACATCAGAGGGATAGAGAGTAAAAAATACCATGTGAAATCTGAGAGAAAGGTCATCATAGACAGTAACATTAAAGTTGGTCTTTAGTCAGTCAAAAAACAAGTATTAATTAAGTGCTTAGGATACAAAGAACAATAAAGAGAGGAGAGGGGGTATGTTCTAGGCCCAGGGGATATCAGGAACCTTTTCACAGAGAAAGGAAAGCTTGGAATATATTTAGGAAATGGATAATAATCTAGTTTGGTCTGATGGGTAGTATGAGATAACCCTACTACAATGACCTGGTGTCAATTTATAGAGGGTATTCAATTCTGGGCAAAAAGGTTTGAACTTCATTCAATAGAGAGTCACTAAAGATTTTTGAGTTTAAAATATAACACTTCAATTATGTACAAAAAAAATCTTATAGAAACTATATGAAAGATCATTGAGTGAAGGGGGTAGAAGGTGGGTAGTACATGGAGACAAGATCTATTAAAGGGCTATTGCAATAATCTGGGTGGGTGGTAATGAAGGCCTGTAGTAGGATGGTGGTGGTAGCAAAAAAAAAGAGGAAGGATGGTAGAGATAGAGTGGTAGTACAATTGATGGGTCTTGATGACCAATTGGTAATTACTGCATCATGTCTGAGGCAAGTAATTAAAATTATCTACCAAAAACAAATACTAATGCTAACTGTTTTAGAATAAGAATGAACATATCTAATTTTAAATACCAAAAACTGTATTAGCATGCATTAAATTAAAAGGTCTGTATGAGCTTCTATACATATGCTGCCGTTGATCTTTTTCTACATTAAAATGTGTATATAATACATATATAAAAATCAAGCTAAGTTTTTCAGAGATTGTTTGACTTCTGATAATTCCTAGAGAAGGAAGAAAATCAGGATAAAGAAGGGGAAAAATCAGCTATAAGAAAGGTGATCAGTGAGACTTGGAAATACTTGGGAGGGAAAGCAGTCGGACTGCACTGGTGATGAATGTTAAATTTACAGCGTGAGCATTTACACATCGGAAATCAGTTAAAGCCACAAATCAAGGCTTAATTTATTGTTTTGTTGATAATCTAGACTTAAGAAAATGATGGAGAACATATTAATGAGGCAGAATTAACTTAAAACTGTGTCAGCTTACATTTACATGGTTTTTCCCCAGCACGTCAGATGTTAAACATTTACTAACTTACACACACCCGGCAGGAAGATATCTATATCTCACATACTACCAACCATCCCACAACGAAAGCTGAACATTCAAATTTTTCTTTTTTTTTAATGAAGTGAGTTCTTTTAAAGGTAACATTAGTTGTATTGAATTAAAAAGTGTTTATCCAAGTGTGTACTACATGCCAAGAACTGGAAAAAAAAAAGAATGAGAGAGATAGTTCCATGTTAACACTCAGCAATAGTGTACAGATATATGCTAGGCTTAACAAAAATTACACTCAAATTTAAAATGACATAGAAATTTTATTTTGACAAATATTTCCACAAAATGCCAAAGAAGGAAATTCTTATTCTACAGAATAATTTACTGAGGATATACCCTCATTCATATGTAATACCTGGAATCTAAAAATGTGTTCCAGTGTTTAGCATTAGTGCCTGGCATATCGACAGAGCTTAAAAAGTGTTTGTTTACCAAATATTGAAGATTTTATTATTCACAGAGTTAGCCAAACTGCTTACAAGATGATGCAGAAATGAATTAAAGCTAATGAGGCTCCTTCATACAATGCAATAGAGTCAAATCTGTTAAGCTATGAATAAATTTGGAACTTTTACAAATACTCAGGGATTACTTTATACACTTTTTAAGGTCTGCAATACATTGTCAAGAGGAAAAAAGAGAAAAAAGTCAGTTTAACCTTGTGTAGAGTCTCTGCCATGTTCTGCTTGGAGGAAGAATATTGAAAAAACAAATTATTAAACTTTTTTATATGAAGGAATAGGGTCATATGGAAAGAATGCTTGTGTTAATGATATACAGCATTTGCAATAAATCCTTCTCACACTGTGAAACACTAACCAATATTTCACAAACCTCCCTTAGGTCAACATGGGAGACCTAAAGCAACCAACCAGATTAACTATAGACCACATCAAGGAAAACCAGGGCCACACAGAAGCACTTTGCTCCATAGGAGACAAAACAATACATATAAGATTTCAATAGTTTCTCAAGCTGTTCCAGTCATTGTTGGCAAAAAATCATATTTTCCCAAACCTATTGAAAATATAGACATTACCCAGGACTGAGGATTTTCAGATTCTACACACACACATACACACACACACACACACACACACACACACACACACACTTCTTTGCTTTTCACCAAAATACTGCAGTCTTAAATGAAGAAGGTGGGGAAGGGGCAAAAGAGGGGCAAACAAAATCTACATAAAGCATTAAAGCCTAAGTATATTATTGCTAAGCTACTCTGAAAAGCACACATCTGCATGTAGGAATATCATCTATTTCACTTGGATTCTTGAGACTTTTGGTGGGGTTTGCTATTATCCCTTAATTTAACACATCTTCCAGAAGGAAAAAGCAAAGAACTCATTTTAACACATGTCTAGGATTCAAGTTGAAAGATCTGACAATGCTTAAGGCGGAAAACCAAGTAATTGAGTAAGTCTCTTGTAAACTCATTCCCAACACAAATATGGACACGAGTTTTTAAACAATTTGATTACCTGGAAGGACAGATCAAATTTAAACTGTCAAGAAATACAGCAAATCAATGGCATCTGAATGCTTAGAGATAGGATCATTCTTCCATGAGGTGGCCTACTGCAGAAGAGAAGAGTACTGTACATGCCGCTCATTTAACTAAGGCTGAGGAACAACTAAGCTGTGGGACTCTATCATGCAATTCACTTAACCTTCTTGGCCCTGTTAAGGGCTCTTAAGGCATCTCCTGAATTTGTCTTTTTGAGTTGCCATATTTTCCAGAAACACCAGACCCAGAACATGCAGGAAGCCCTGAATATGTCGAGGATGAGGCTCCCCCTGAGCTGACATCATTTGTTGTTGCATCCCAAGCTGGATTCCTTGTGTGTTCTTGGGAGACAAGATTAGTGCCAGCCAGAATGTGCTAGGCTGAGATAATGCATCTGGGAGCCTCTGCAAATAACCAGACCCTACTCTTTTTACAATCTAGCAGTTCCCAAAAGAAAAGAATGAGGCTTTTGACATTACCTTGCCCCTCCCCAAGGGAAGTAGTCTTGTTTTTTCCCCCCAACTTTCCTTCCTGGTTTCCCCTCCTCCCTTTGTCCTACTATTATAAAAAAGTAAACTTCTATAAAGACTGGGAACCTTTTGGGTTCCACATGCATGTCAATTTCTCTTGTGATAAACCTGGTTTTCACAAAAGTCTTTCAAAGCCTGTTGACAACCCTGACTTTCTTATCTGTAAAATCTGAATAATAATAGGACTTACCCATAAAATCAATGTAAAGATCAAATGAGATAACATATCTAGTATTTTACAAACCTTAAGCTGCTATATAAAATAATAGTTTAGGTTCTATGGGGGTAGTTATCCATTTTGAATTCTAAACTAATTAATAGGAATTCACTGCAAAGCTACCTCACTGGACCACCAAAACACCACTGCATCTTACAGTAAAATCTACATTCTAGCCCTTTTCTATTTGGATCTAAATCACCAGGCCTCCCTCTTACATGAGGCTGTCTCCAATTCTACTCCTCAGTTATCTTTTCTTTATTTTGCATTTCCTCAGCAGACTGCAATTATAAACATTTAATGATCATCTATTTCCACTCTAAAAGGTATAGCAATCCCTTCTACAAGATTCTTGATAGGGAGCCATCTAGCCTTGGATTAAGTACTCAAGTACTTTGAAGGCAGACATCACAAACTTTCCAGTCATTTTGAATCCACCATAAAAGGCTATACAAATGTGTTTGTTGATAGGTACTCAAAAATACTCATGAAAAATCCTTAACAAGAGATAAAACAATCATATTCCTTTTTCCCCCAGGTAAAAATAATATCAATGAACATTTATGTATTTTTTTTACAGTTATCTTATATTCACAACAATCCTGTGAGGTAAGCTGCATAAAGAATGGTGCTGAACTGAGGAACAGATGTGGCCAAGGTCACATACAAATAATAGTCAAATTTGAAATATTCTGAATATAGGTTTCATGCCTCCATATGTCTACTAAGTGCATCTCATTGAAAGTTTCGACACTAACACCCCCTCTGGCTTTTTGGTGTTCCCTCCATTCTCACTGACAAAGGCTGTCTTATGAAGGGAACGCATTCAATCAGGAAACATTTATTACATACCTATAATGTGACAGGGACTAAGTTAAGTACTGGAGATACAAAAGGAAACAAAATACAGTCCTTACCCTCAAAGATTTTACTTTCTAATAGGAGAGAAAAGTAAACAAATATACACAAAGCAAGCTATCTACAGAATCAATAGGAAATAATTGACAGAGAAAAGTCAGTAGACTTAAGAGGAGTTGGAGTAGACTTCCCCGAAAAAATGGGAAATGAGTTGGGAATAAAAGGAAGGCAGAGAAGTCAACAGGCAGAGCTGAATGGGGAGAGCATTCCAGGAAAGGGAGATAGGCAGAGACAATGCCCAGAGGCGAGAAATGGAGTGTCTTGTTTGTAGAACAAGTAGGAAGTCAGTGTTATTGAAGAGTATATGTCAAGGAATTAAGGTGTAAAATGGCTGGAAAGGTAGGAGGGTGCTAGGTTGTGAATGGCTTTGAATGCCAAATAGAGTATTTATGTTTGTTTTGTTTTCTATATCCTTGAGGTGATAGGGAGCCACCTGAGTTAGTTTATTGAGTAGGGAGGTGACTTGGTCTAACCTGGACTTTAAGAAAATCACTTTAGTATCTAAATAGAAGGTAGATGGGAATGGGGAGAGACTGGTGGGAAGCAAACTCACCATCAAGCTATTACAGCAGTCGAGGCTATGAGATAATGAGGGCCTGAACTAGAATGGTATTAGTATTAGCTATGGAGGATGATAGACAGAGAAGGGTCCAGGATGGCTCCTACATTGTAAGCCTGAGGGACTAGGAGAATGGTTTTGTATTCTATAATAACAGGGAAGGTGTGGGGTGGAGGAGATGAGGGTTTAGGAGAAAAGATGAGTTTGAGAGGTCTACTGGACCTCTAGTATAAGATATCTGAAAGGTACTTGGAGATGTGAGATTGGAGGTCAGTGGGGAGCTTCAAGCAAGAAGACAGATTTAAAATTCATTAGCAAAGAGATGTTAATGAAATCTGTGGGTGCTGATGAAATCACCAAGTGAAGTAGTATAGAGTGAAAAGAGAGGAGTGCCCAGGACAGAAATCTGTTACACTTAGAGAGTGTGTAATCTGCAAGAGGGTCCAACAAAGGATTCAGAGGAGTGGTCAGATAGGTAGGAGGACAATCAGGAGAGAATGCTATCCTGAAAACTTAGAGGGAAGAAAATACTAAGAAGGATAGTGTGATCAATAATGTCAAAGATTATAGAAAGGCCAAGGAGAATGAGGATTGAGAAAAGACCATTGGATTTAGCAATTAAAAAGATCAACAGTAATTTTAAAGAGAGTAATTTCCATGGAGTATTGAAGTCAGAAACTGATTATAAGGGGTTAAGAAGAGAGTGAGAGGAGAGAATGTTGAGGCAATGACTATAGATGGCCTTTTCAAGGAGTTTAGCTACAAAGAAACAGAAGAAATATAAGAAAATTGCAGGAAGTAAAGGATTACGTTTTTTTTTTTTTTTCCAGTATGAGGGAGATGTGTATATTTGTAAGAAGTAGGGAATAAGCCAATAGAAAGGGAGAGATTGAAAATAAGTGAGGAGTTAAAAAGGCAGCAACCTGTTGGAGGGGACAGAATGGAATGTAATTACTTGAGCAAGTAGAAGAGTTAGTTTTATTAAGGGGTAGGGACACTTCACCATGTGGACAAAGGTAAAGGAGGAAATACTAGCAAAAGGCATTTGTTAGGAGTGTTAGGAGATGAGGAAACTAATGACAAATGATCTAATATTTTTCTCTAAATAAGAAACAAGGTTCTCATCTGAGAAGAGTCAAGGGAGAGGGAGCCATGGGAAGTTTGAGGAGGGATGAAAAAATTTGAAAAAGTTGCAGAATGTAGGATACTAAGTTGTAAAGGAAGGTGTAGTAGGATTGTCTAGCCGCAGTGAGGGCCCAGCTGAGCTTCTGTAACATAAATTTTTTGTAGTCCAGTCAGAATTGCTGTGTAAAAGATTTTCTCTATCTTCATTCAGTAGCATGTATGTAGGAGCTAAGGCAGTAAATGGTAGGAGTGTCCAAGGACAAGGATTGTTTGCCTATCATTAGTGATATGATAAGGGTTTAGGGATTCAAGTAAGAAGGATGATACAAAGTTGAATTGACTCACCAGGGGTCAATATGGAGAGAAGATGAGAGAGTGGTTAGTTCAGGGGAAATGACCTAAGAGAAAGTTGAGAGATCAAGGGATTAGAGATTACAGTGTGGACAGAAAATTGGGTTTTTATAAAGGAAGGCAAAGGGAAAAGGGAAAAGCCAATAGTTTATGGTTGGATAAGGGGACTTAAGAATTCTGGAACATAGGGAAGAAATATTTGTGGGTAATGATGAGATCAAGAATATCACCATCTTTGTGTGTGGCTGACGTAGGATGGAAAAACAGCTCATGAAAAGTGAGTATGTTGAGGAACTGAGTGGTTAGGATGATTGAGGGAGAGTCAATATGTATGTTGAAGTCCCTTAGTATGAGGGCAGGATCTGGTAAGGAGAGAAAAATTGTTAACCAGGTACTCAAATCACTGACCTATGGGTCTATAGATAACAGCCAACTTGATTTTGATTGGGTGGTAGATATGAATAAAATAAACCTCAAAGGAAAAGAGGTTACTGACTAATAAAAGGAGGGAAAAATCTGGAAGTAGCAATGGGGAGCAAGGAAAATTCCAATCTCCTCCCCCCGCTCCCCCACCAGTGGAAGCTGAGAAGGATGAAGGAGCAGTCAATTCTGGAAAGGGTAGCCAGGGAGGTTGTGTTACGAGAGAGGAACCAGGTTTCAGTAATATCTAGATGGAAGGAGTGGCATGCGTATCATGGTGGCTACTTTCTGCTACTGACATTTAGGGCAGGAAGTTATGTGTCAAACACTCATAACTGCCATTAGAAATTATAGCTAGCATGTAAAGGAAACATCACATTTTATCTCTTGTACCATCTCTTGTATCAGGATTATACAGGTTACACACAGAACAAAACTATCTCATTGTCACAGTGAATTGTATGCCCCTAAGGTGAAATTTTGGAGCACTGTCATATTTGAGGTGTTAGCCAACTACGTGCTATCTTCTGCAAACAACAAATGAGGAAACTGGTCCAGCCTGCTTATATGATTGCAATACAAAGCCTACACATCACAACGACGCAGTATGATAAATTTTAGAAGATCAGAGGGTGATATTGTTTGGTATATTTTTGGGTGTGGAAAGAGTTCCATTATTAGATTGTGAGCTTGAGGGCATGGACTTTCTTTTGCCTCTTTTTGTATCCCTAACACTTAGAAGGCACTTAATAAATGTTACTGGCTATTGAATGATACTCATGTAATAGAGTAAGCTTTACAATAACCATTCTCAGTCTGTGGTAATGGTGGCACTGTATGTATTGGAGAATGTTTCCCCACTCTCATAGGCATGTCCAATTCCATTTGAATGAATGAGAAAACAGAAACTCCCAGACTTGCAAGTGGTAGATGTAATTGATGAACTTCTGGCAGTAATAACAAGAAAATTTAGCAGTGCCATGTGATTAGAAAAATCAAATGTTTTCCTGATTTTCACAAAGAATAGAGAACTGAGCCTACAAATATAGGCCAGGCAGCTTCAAATTCAATTCAACTCCACCAATGAAAGTGGCTGACATTTGCATAAGAAGTGAAAAGTTTTATTCCTGCTGTACATAGGGAGAAATTAAAGTTCTGTACAGTTACACAGTTCATTCAAGATTTTTTTACAAGTTTTTCTGACACCTAGTACCAGGTCTTGTCACTGAACCTTGCTGCCTTTAAAGTAAGGCCTATCAAAAAAAAATCTTTTAATAAGATTTTATTACTACTGCTTTTGAATATATACTAGTCAACTGCTGCTAATTGAGATTTTTTTTAATAAGAGATCATATAATTAACATACTATACTAGTTCCATCTAAAGTACTTGCTTAGTTCAACAAGTATTTGAATGATTACTAAGTACATATGCTCTTAAAGTCATACAAAATTAAATTCAATCAATATTTTTAAGGTCTAACCATGTGGCAGCATGGTCTAAGGAGAAAAAAACAGAACTGTTCTTGGATGCAGCAAGAACTGGGTTCAAGTCCTCCCATTATGTTTAAAACAAATTGCTTTAAATAAGAGGTGTCAAACATGTGATGTGTGCAAATGCACAGCTCAAAGTACTCACAGGTGCAGTCCAAACTAGAAAAAAAAATGTAATTGGGAAATATTTAACAAATAAAATATTGATAATATTACATTTTAAAACTAAATTAATATGCAGCCCATAGGAAGACTTGTGTATGGATTAGTTACTCCAATACTATTTGATTTGATACCACTGCTCTAAACCAGACTAAGACACTAAGTTGCAGAGAAGGTAATGATCCATATAGATAACAAGGAGTTTCCTCATCCAATAGTTTCCTATTCCCATAAGATCACAAGTCCACGGTCCCTATTCCTCTCCTTAACTGCTAGGTACTGAAAAAACCCTGCAGTTTTTCTTCTCGAAAGAAAGGGAACATGCATTCATTAAATTTCTATGTGCCAGGCACTGTGCTAAGAACTTTATAAATATTATCTTACTTGATCCTCTAAGAGTTTATTTGAGCCAACATGCAGTAACAAAACAGATGTAACCACCAAATTTTTTCCCTGTATCCCTCTAACCTTTCTCCCAAGGTAAAATTAACAGCTAATATTTAGATAGCACTTTTCACTCTGAAAGCAAGCTAGGTGGCAGTGAGGAGAGCACTGGATCTGAAATCAGGAAGCCCTGAGTTCAAATTCAGCCTCAGAAACTTACTAGTTTTGCAACCCTGGAAAAATAAGTTAACCTCTTTCAGCCTCAGTTTCTTCATTTGTAAAATGGGGATAATAGCATTTCACAGGGCTGTTGAAAGATCGTAATTTTAAAGTGTTATGCAAACCTCAGGGTGCTATATATAAACACTAGTGATTATCATCATCATTGATATAAACTATCTGATTTGATTTTTACAATAATCCCGTGAGGAGTATTTGTACTAACCTATCAGGAAATGACTATTCAACAAAAGATAAATGGAACAGATAATAAATGTTATAAGGGGGAAAAATTAGGAAAGTTTGCCCTTCAACATTCTCCCTGAACCACTGTGGGAAAAATACTAATTTAAAAGAAAGACAATTCTTCAGTTCTCCAATTCTTCAGTTAGGATAGAATAGTAGAATGCCAGACTTAGAGACAGGAAGGCCTGAGCTCAAATCCATCCTCAGATACTTTCACAAATCTATCAACCTCAGTTTTGCCCACCTGTAAAATGGGAATTAGCACTTACCTCACAGGGTTGTTGTGAGGCTCAAATGAGTATGTGTTTAGGAAAGTACTTTACAAACTTTAAAGAGCTGCATAAAAGCTGGTTATTATATTAAGCAAGCCTTTTACAAATTCCTGGTGACTGGAGGCTGATCAAATAACAATTTATTGTCATCCTATATCTCCTTTACAAAATAAAAATGAAATCAGGAGGAAGGGAAACAGTTACAAATTCCCTAAATCTCTTCTTTATTCTGATACAACATTTATCAATTCATCAGTTGGAATGATTTCACTCTAATAGTGTTAAAGGCTGACTTGATTACTGATTTACTCTTCAGAAGGAGCTCAAATCAATGTTCTTCATGGTTATTGTCAGGGAATATAAAATACTCCTTTCAACCAAATCCAGGAAATTCCGAAATGAGGGCAGTTCCTTAAGGTTTTTGAGGATCCATACAGATATACCCTCATGACCAGGAGACCTTTAGGAAATGAGGCACTCCTGCCTGGAGAGCACCAGCTTCTTGTTAAATCCAATCAGTAAGGAAACAACTGTGTCTTTGTCATGGAAACCTGAGTTTAAGTGCACGAGGATCAGATAAGACACAGCATATGGTATCCGAACAAAAATGATATGCTTTGATTTTAGATGGGGAGTTAAGAAACCAACAGAATGTGAACAGTTTTAGGGAAAGGGATGTACAAATGAAGAATAAATTGGCTTCCTCTGTTCTGCAGAGCAGAGATATCACTAGGGGTGAGGTGCAGAGTACCTATGAACAAGCCTGTTATTTGTAAAAGCACATACGGCATAAACCAGACTTAATTTAATAAGGGTTTAATACTGTGATCTTGTGTAGGTAAGTAGTACTAAGAACAAAGTACTTAGAAGCCGGCCATTTCAAATATTATGGATAAGTGATTAAAGAGCACGTATTAATTTGGAAAGGCAAGGGCTATGCTTGTGGTCTTTTAGGTCTCGTATCCTGTACAGAGAAGAGGAAGTGGTAGATTGGTTTTATAGCTGTAATTGAGACAGCATTTTACATACCTCCTTCAGTTACCCAAATACTTAAAGAACCTCTAGTCAGAGTCTTCTCAGATTACAGAAGATAATAAAAAGCCAGGAAGCATAAAAGGGGCTCTTTTGCCCACACATTAAACATGAATTTAATTACAAAAATTTCATGGAGGTATAGACCCAATACCTTATGCCTCAGTACTCAAAGTGGAGTAAGGACTTCTAAATAATATTTATAAATTGAATATACTTCTGAAAGGAGGGGAAAAAATTATGTGTAATATCCAAAAGCTCCCTATGACACTATTTAGTATTCATTGAAATGAAATATAAAACTAAGGCCACTGTAATCATGGCATTCTTGAGTTGGAAGGAGGTTCAAATGTGATCTAGTCTAAACCTCTCATTTCACAGATAAGGAAACTGAGACGGGAGGGGGAGGAGGGGGGAGAAGAAGTGACTTACCCAAGATCACATAGTTAATAAATGGCAGCTGGGATTTTAATCCAGTTCTGACTAAAAATTCTAGGATCTATTAACAATACACAGTGTTTAAAAGTTGGTAAATACAACAGTCTCTCATCACTAATTATTGTCTTTTATCTCTTCTGCCCTTTGTGGCTAAACTCTACAAAAAGGCATCTACGATAGGTGCCTCTGCCTTCTCTCCTCTCACACTCTTAACTCCTTAAAATTGCTTCAGACCTTAACACTCCTCTGAAACTGCCCTCTCCGAAGCTTCTGTTGATCTCTTTGCAGTCAAATTCAATGGCCTTTTTTTGATTCTCATTCTCCTTGATCTCTCTTTTGCTTCTGATGCTTTTGATCACTCTCTCCTCCTTGATGCCCTCTTCTCTGTGGGTTTTTAGGACAATCCTCTTTCCTGATTCTCCTCCTACAACATCTTCTGTCTCCTTTGCTAGATCCTTTTTCAGATCATACTCTCTAACTGTAGGTGTCCTGAGAACCCTTCTTTTCTCCCTCCCTTTAGTTCCCATGGATTTAATGACCATCTTTAAAAAAGATGACAGGAACAGAAGAGGATAAGAATGTGTAACAGGTTATAATACTGTTTGGTTGGAATGTAGGATAAGAAAAGGAGGCAAAGACAAGGAAGGTAGATTAGAGTTAGCCAAGGGAAGGTGTCAAATGTCAGATTTAGTTTACACTTGATTTTGTGGGGGAGCCAGCAAGCTTCCTTTTTTTTGCTTTTTGGAAGGCAATCGGGGTTAAGTGCCCAAGGTCACATGGCGAGGTTTGTTTTTTGGGTTTTTTTTTTGTTAACTGTCTGAGATCAGATTTGAACTCAGGTCCTCCTGACTCCAGGGCCAGTGCTCTATTCACTATGCCACCTAGCCGCCCCATATCTTTTTTTTTTGTTTTGCTTTTTTGGAGGGCACAGCAAGTTTCCTAATGGAGGAATGACAATGTTAAAAGAGTGCATTTTATCACTCAACTACAAATCAATGGCCTGTGCATTATACCTTGCATCCAGAATCTCTATGATGGTTTTGTGGAAAGATATGATGAAGAATTGTATGGGACTAATGAATAGTTATTTGTAATAATGGTGCAAGTGTCCTTGTTAGAACATCACAGATGAGCCAGAATAGCTGGGTTTTATTTTGTTCAGTCATTTCAGCTGTGCCCAACTCTTCATGACCCCATTTGGGGTTTTCTAGGCAAAGATACTACAGTAGTTTGCCATTTCCTTCTCCAGCTCATTTTATAGATGAAGAAAGGTAGGCAAATGGGGTTAAGTGACTTGGTGAGGGTCACACAGCTAGTAAATATCTGAGGGTGGATTTGAACTCCAAAAGATAAGAGTTCCTGACTCCAAGCCAAAAACTCTACCCACAACACCATCTAGCTACCCAATGGCTTATTTTAGATTAATGTCAAAAGAAATTTTTTTAACTGATGAGAATAGACATTTTATTGTGAATATTTTCCAACTGTGTTGTCCATTTATCAAACAGGTAAAATGCTAAGGATAAGCAGAATAGAAACAATCTAGCCACAACACTTAAGTGTGTGGGGCATCATCAATAAACAGACATCAATTTCCCTTAGAAACACTTCATAAAATCATTAAAAATGATCCATTTTCAAAAGTCCAGACAACTAGGAAAAAGTCCTCTGGACACAGCACAGGCTAGTTATTGAGGCAACCATCGTATCACTGTGCCTCACTTTCCTTCATCCATAAAATGAGAATGATACTCCTACAGAAATGATGACTGCTGTGAAGAGGGCACTTTGTCCCCTCAAAGTACTATACATAAAGTCAATAGATAAATAGATAGACAGACAGACAATTTTTATTGTTCCTCAACAATTTCTGACCCTGGAGTCCACAATGTTGTTGCTTGCACGTCAAGTAGTTGACAATATCTTCTGGTGACATTTCTAATTATTCAGATTTTTAAAGAAATTTCCTATAGAATTAAGACCCCCCAAAAAAACGGACATACAATACTGAAATATTTTACATGTGGAAGAGAAGCTTGACAAATAATGTGTCTACCTGGAGAAGTACCTCACTCTTGCTCATTACCATGAGTGTGGGATGATACACATCCCAACAGATATAGATCATTTATTGGATGCTTTTGCTGAACTACTTTTCTTCCACTTTTTTTTAACCTTGGTTACAAAGGATAACTAATCCAAAGTAGAAAGCAGAGGAAAACATTCAGGAATGAAGGTGACATAAAAAACAAAAGATCTCAGTATTTTTAAACCCCATCCCCTCAAAAAAATGTATTGGGACTCAAGGAAGCAATTATTTTAGAGTTAACATCTATAGACTGGTACTTTGTACAAACTTTTCCAAAGAAGACACAATGAAACTAAACATATTCAGAAATGCTGATTTGGTTAAAAGAAACTATGAAATAGGATTATTGAAAAAGAATACAAATGATTTAAAAATAATATTCTGGGGTTGAAGGCATAGAAAATACTTAAATCTGAACACATATCTATATTCAATTGAACAAACATTTACTATGCAAATAATATCTACAGGGGACACCTTTGCAGATAGGAGTGTTCTGTGCATACAAATGTCTACTGTTATACAATAGTGAAAATCAGGGAGGGAGGGGAATTATTCCAAGAGGAATAAGCATATATAATAAGGAGACAGCAAAGTATTAAGATTTACTTTGAGCAATGGGTGCTTTCATCTTTCAATTAACTTTGATGAAATAATTGTCAAAAAAACTTAAACACCAAGTATCTAGAATAAGTACATATTCTACAAGCCCACACGCTTTTAGCATGTAAAAAATAAAGCTTTATAATTCTTCTTTATGCCTTATTTTTTTTAGACAGCTGCATATGTTGCCATCTTCTGAAAGTGGCTTTTAACAGGAAATGCATACTTTCCCCTTATCTACTTTAACAAATTGCAATCAATTTAAGTTCTTAAAGATTACTGGAAGGTTCTTAGCTGTTAGATGCTAGATTATATTCTGTCACTCCCATATATGAAAACTTTTCGTATCTTCATAGAGGTTCTACCTCAACATTTCTGAAAATGAGGTAAACTCTCTCTGATTCTACTAATTGCACCTATCATTTCTTCCTGCCCTTCCCACTGAGTAATCACCAATACTAGTGTTGGTGGCATTTGAGATAAATAGTTGTTTTACTTTTCCTTTGCAATGCAGCTATTTAAGTTACATTCCCAGATTTGAACAAGGTTCCATCACAGAGTACCTTCTTCTTTACAGAATCACAATAAAACTCATTTGAATCTACCACTAGCCAAACCATTTTTTAATGGTCTCAATAAAGAAGGCACTTAAAAAGACCTCAAACATGTGCTAGCACTAATGACTGGACATTTTATGGTACAGCAAAATTTCCCTCCATGAGTTCTGAAAGCATGCATGTAAAGAGAGCATTAAAAGTCTTCTTTCCTTTTTCTTTTGTAGTGACTAAATGGTCTTATTATGGTACTTATTTTGAAAATTAACTTTGCCACTATTATTGATTATTAGAAGCTCCACAGAATCCATCTCCTTTGTAAAATACTGAAGTGTGTGTTGTCAACCCATTAAAAAGAACTGTCTAGGAAGGTGGAGTCAAGATGGTGGAGAAAAGGCAGGGACTCACCTGAGCTCTCCCAAATTCCCCTCCAAACAAATTTAAACAATGCCTCAAAACAAATTCTGGAGTGTCAGAACCCACAAAAGGATGGGATAAAACAATTTTCCAGCACAAGACAATTTAGAAAGTTGGCAAGAAAGGTCTATCACACCAAGGTAAAAGTGGAATTCAGGCTATACCAGCAAAGGAAATGCCCCAGCAAATCAGGAGCAGATTGGGGGCTACTGACTGAGCAATGACAGAAGCTTTTTGAAGAGCTCTCTGTCCATAGATATTAAGGGCGTTGGCAGGTAGTCAGAATGAGATAACAAGGATCCCTTTGCTGGCAATGGGCACAGGACTATATTGTATTGCCTATACTCAGATGTGAGTCACAGTCCCAAGGTCAGGAGGTGTACTAGCATACTGGAGCTTGTGGCCATATGGGGTATGTGACCATGGGCACAGTTCTAGAGCAGAAAAGAGTACTTGTAGTCACTCACAGACTGGAGCATGAGCCAGTAAAGTAGGAAAGACACTTCTCCTCAGATCATAGCACCTTGGAAGAACCAAAAGCTTACAGACCCCCAGAACTAGCTCTGAAAACAGCTGCACAAAAAAACAAAAGTCGGAGACTGTGCTCCCACCACCCCAGGAGCAGATCCAATCTATAATATAAAATTAAAAGTCAAGAAATAGGCTAGAAAAATGAACAGACAAAAAAGATCCTGACTACATAAAGTTACTATGGTGACAGGGAAGCTCAAAACACAAACTCTGAAGATAAAGTCAAAACTGCTACATGCAAAGCCTCAAAGAAAAATGTGAATTGGTCTTGGGTCATGTAAGAGCTCAAAATTGATTTTTAAAACCAAATAAGAGAGGTAGAGTAAAAATTTGGAAAAGAAATGTGATGCAAGAAAACTAGGAAAAAAGGGTCAACAACTTGATAAAGGAGGCACAAGAAAATACTGAATAAAATAACACCTTTTAAAACAGAAAAAAGCTAAATGGTAAAAGAGGAAGAAAAATCCAATAAAGAAAAGAATGCCTTAAAAAGAAGAATAGGCCAAATGAAAAAAAGATATACAAAAATTAACTGAAGATAACTTCAAATAAAACAGAATTGGCCAAATGGAAAAGGAGGTACAAAAGTTCACTGCAGAAAATAATTCCTTAAAAATTAGAAATGTGTGGGGTGGCTAGGTGGCACAGTGAGTAGAATGCCGGCCCCAGAGTCAGGAGGACCTGAGTTCAGATCCAGCCTCAGACACTTAACACACACACACACACACACACACACACACACACACACAACCTAGCTGTGTGACTCTGAGCAAGTTACTTAACCCCAATTGCCCTCCAAAAAGCAAAAAAAAAAAAATTAGAAATGTGCAAGTGGAAGCAAATGACTATGTGACATCAAAAATCAAAAGAAAAAAAGAATAAAAAAAATTCAATAAAATGTGAAATATTTCATTGGAAATACAACTGACCTGGAAAATAGAGCCAGGAGAGGCAATTTAAAAATTATTTGACTACCTGACAGCCATGATCAAAAAAAAAAATCCTAGATATCATCTTTCAAGAAATTATCAAGGAAAACTGCCTTAATAGCTTCAAACCAGACAGTAAAACAGAAACTGAAAGAATCCACCAATCTCCTCCTGAAAGAGATCCCAAAACAAAAACTCCCAGAATATTATAGCCAAACTCCAAAGCTTCCAGGTCAAATAGAAAATACTGCAAGCAGCCAGAAAAAAACATTCAAATATCACAGAGCCCACAGTCAAGATAACACAAGACTTAGAAGCTTCTACATTAAAGTATTGGAGGGGTTGGCATATGATATTTCGGTGGGCAAAGGATCTAGAGTTACAACCAAGAATTACCTACGCAACAAAAATGAGTATAAGCCTTTGGTGGGGAGATGGATTATTCAACGAAACAGAAGAACTTTCAAGTGTTTCTGATGAAAAGACCATAGTTGAAGAGAAAATCTTACTTTCAAATAGAAGAATCAAGAGAAACATAAAAAAGAAAGCAGGAAAGAGAAATAATAACTCAATAAGGTTAAACTGTTTACATTCATACATTCGAAGATAATACTTGTAACTCCTAAGAATTTTCTCATTATTAGATCACAAATGTGAGTTGACTATGATGGAATAATATCTAAAAAAAAAAAAAGAAAAGGAATGAGAAAGAGGAATGCACTTGGAAGATTAGAATGGGGTAAATTATCTCATATAAAAGAGGCATGAAAGAACTTTTACAGTTGAGTGGAAGATGAGGGAAGTGGAGGAGCAGAGAATGCTTGAACCTTATTCTCATCAGAATTGGCTCAAAAGTAGAATAACCTGCACACTCAGTTGTGTATAAAATTCTACAGGAAAAGAGAAGGGGAAGGCAATTAAAGAAAGGGAGAACTGATAGAAGGGAGGAAGTACTGGGAGAGGCAGTAATCAGAAGCAAAACACTTTTGAGGCTGGACAGGGTGAAAAGGAAAGAGAGTAGAATAAATGATGGGAATAGAATAGAGGGAAATACAATTAGTAATCTTAACTATGAAAAGAATTTTATAATTAGTTCCTCTGATAAAAGCCTCATTTCTCAAATGCATAGAGAATTGAATCAAATTTATTAAAAAATAAAAAAGAGCCATTCTCCAATTGATAAATGGTCAAAGGACATGAACATGCACTTTTCAGATAAAGTAATCAAGGCTATCTAAAACCATATGAAAAAATGCTCCAAATCACTACTGATTAGGAAAATGTAAATTAGAACAATTCCAAAGTACCTCACACCTATCAGATTGACTAATATGACAGAAAATTAAAATGACAGACATGGAGAGGATATGGGAAAACTGAGACACTAATGCATTTCTGGTGGAGTTGAGAACTAATTCAACAATTCTATAGAACAATTTGGAACTATACACAAGGGCTATAAAACCATGCATACCCTCCAACCCAGCAATAGCACTACTAGGTCTATATCCCAAAGAAATAATAAGAAAAAAAGGAAAAGAACCTATATTACAAAAATATTTATAGCAGCTCTTTTGTGATGGAAAAAAAATTGAGGGGATTCCCATCACTTGGAAAATGGTTGTATAGTATATGAGTATATGTATATGGTATATGTGCAATGTAATACTATTGTGCTATAAGAAATGGCAAACAAGATGCTCTCAGAAAAACCTGGAAAGACTTAAATGAACTGATGTAAAGTGAAATGAGCAGAACTTGGAGAACACTGTACACAGTAAAAGAATATTGTATGATGATCACCTGTGAATGACTTGGCTATTCTCAGCAATATTCTCAGCTCTAAAACAGTTCTGAAGGACTTATGATGAAAAATGCTATCCATCCCCTGAGAAAGATCTGTTCAAGTCTGAATGCAGATTGAAGCATACCTTTTTTTTACCTTATTTTTCTTGTTTTTTTTTTTTTAGGAGGTCTGTATTTTCTTTTATAACATGACTAATATGGAAATGTTTTGCATGACTGCACATGCATAACCTATATCAAATTGCTTGCTTTCTTGATAAGGAGGGAAAGGAGGGAGAATTCAGCAGTCAAAATTTTTTTTTAAAGAATGCTAAAATTTGTCTTTACATGTAATTAGAAAAAAAATACTAAATAATTTTTAAATAAAATAAGTAAAAGCAAGGTCTAAGCTTTTGTTTAGAAAAAGAACACTCTGGTACAAGTAAATAAAAGTTCAGAGTGCAACTGAGAGAGAATTGTCTTTGTTAAAGACATAAAAAGTGGGAAACAATGTGTCAATAAAAATAGGTGTTACTTGAAAAATAGTGGTCTAAATCAACAAATTAAAAATGTAAGATGGGGTAGCTAGGTGGTGCAGTGAATAGGACACCAGTCCTGGAGTCAGGACCATCTGAGTTCAAATCCAGCCTCACACACTTGACACACTTACTAGCTGTGTGACCTTGGGGGCAAGTCACTTAACCCCAATTGCCATCCAAAAAGAAAAAAAAATAGAAGAGAAAGTGAAATATCTTATAAGAATAACAACTGATCTGGAGAACAGATCAAGAATAGAAAACATAAGATAATCAAACTACCTGAAAACTACAATAAAAAAAAGAATCTTGATACAACTAATACAAGAAACAATTCAAGAAAATTGTCCTGAAGCATTAGAACAAAGGGAGAAAAAAGAAAAAGAAAAAATACATCGATCACCACTTGAAAGAGATCTTATGAGGAAAACTCATAGGAATACTATAGTTAAATTCCAAAACCCCCAGCTCAAAGATAAAATATTAAGAGAGACAAGAAAAAAATTTAAATATGCCACAATTAGAATCCCACAAAATCTAGCAGCAGAGACACTAAAGGAATTTTGGGAACCCTATATATTGAAGAGCAAAAGAACTGGTGTTCTGACTGAAAATATCATGCCCAGCAAAGTTAAACATAATACTGAATTTAAAAAATAGACATCTGATCAATTGTCAGACTTTCAGGACTTTGATTTTTAAAAAAACACAACTTGAACTTAACAGAAGATTTGACATACAAGAGCCAAGAGAAACATAAGATAAATCAAAGACTGATCACAAGAGATTCAGACAGACTGTTTACCATTTATATATGTAAAATGTATGTCTAAGATTATTCGTAATTGGGTGGTTCATAAGAAAGACTGGGGTAAACCTAAGTGTGCTAGGACTTTAAAAAGTTAAACCATTTAGGAACAGCTAAAAAGAGTAATTATTTTAAAAAAGGAGGTAGAAGAGGAAGAATCAACACAGAGGAAGGAGATAGGGGAGGAGAGCGTGTAGTTCTGGTAACCTACTTTTATCAGGAATGGGTTTAAGAGGAAAATACACACACACACACAAACACACACAAGAGTATAAAAGTCTTCCAAATTCAAAAGAAATAAAATGGTAAGAGGATAGGAAGGAGGGAGTGGATAAGGGAAGGATCTCTAGAGGGGAGGGTGAAGGAATGAGTTATAGGGGGCTAGAGAAGGGTGTTTAGATTTATGGAAATGGGAGGATAGGGGAGGGACAGAGTAGGCTAAGCAATAGGAGAGCAAGGTAGCAGGATGAAGTAGAGGAGTCGAGGGATAGAAAATAAAGATACACAAACAAAAACAAAGATCAGCAGTAGAATTTGTTAGGGAAAGTATATGTCTATATATGTATGTATATATGTAGATGTGTAGGTATATATCTATATATAAATATATCCATACTTTATGGTAGCCTTCTGGGAGGGCAGGAAGAGAGGAAGGGGACAAAGAACAAAGTAAAAAGTACATATCGGAGAACAAATGAAAACTTACATGGAAGCAAAGAAAAGATGGACAGCTCTCAGCCTAAAGTATAGTATTTATCATACAAGCTTTCTTGAAATGAAAATTTATCATTACATATTTTGAATCTCTATGCTATGCCCTTGACATGCTTTTTCCCCTTTTCTTACTTTGTATTTATTTCAATATTCAAGTTTGATTTTTTTTATTTTTTCTATTCTGTATTTGTATTCTAGTGAGTCTAAAATAATTTTTAAAATAAAATGGAGAAGGGTAAAAAATAATATAGAGGCAAGTTTGCTGTAACGGTTGTGACAGCATGAAACAAAGATACAAAATATTTCTCAGTCTTAAGTGATTCCCCCTCTATTTCTACAGAGACAATGTTAGAATGTCATTGAAAGGGGCTGAGAATCAATTGGATTTTGCTCTATTCTGAAGATGAGGTTTGCTATTGATGTTCTAAATGTAAAATCTTGGTCCTGTGACCCAATGAGTGGATAGTTCATGGGAAGAGCTGAATCCTATAAATCTTGACATTCTTGCTCTAATGCAATCAGAAGACCATAGGAAGGAGACAACTAAATGGAAATGACTCACAAGTAATCCTTGAGGAGTCAAATAAGAGTTGCCAGAGGTGATTTCAATCTAATTTTCAAAAGCAACAAGAAAAAAAAATCATTCCATAGGTTATTTGATTATCTTTTCAGTGCTCATAATAAGTATTTACAAGAAGACAATAATAGAAATAATAGTAGCCTCTGTACTGACATCTGGTACAGGGGGCAAAGATTCAAAAAAATTCTACAAAGAACTCAGTAAGACCCTGAAATTAAGTCAGTATATACTTTAAACCCCTGTGGTGACTTCAGTACTGTAAGGGTTATGGGATTTAAAGATCTCCCATGCCCCATGGACGTGCTGACATAGCAGAGCAAGAAAAAAAAAAAAAAAATTGCCGAGGTAACGTTCCTGCGGTTGGCAGTTGGTGTCAGTGGCCTTTTTTTTTTTTTTTTTTAGTTAGGACTCCGGCTGAGCACTGCCAGGGGCCGGAGCTGCTGGGAGCGCTCTTCCAGGATGCTGGGTGGTTGCTGTGAGTGGGGAGAGGAGGACCTTTGCCTGAGATAGCCTGTTCTGTTTTAAAGGCTTGAAAATGTGGGTGCTTTCTACTTTATCTACCTGTGCCAATATCATAACTACTCTGATGGCTTTCACTTTCTGGTTTTGGGACTCAGTCTTTTGGTATCTTAATAAATTTTCTAGTTTATTTCCCCAAATGGCAAACCTGACGTATTTTGTGATGGATAATTATATCAGCATATTTGTAATCTCTATAGGCATTGTGAATATGGCATTGCTGATACAAGTACAGAGGTGGTAATAAGTGAGGATGGTTAAAAAAAGTGTTGAAAAATATTTTTTTAGGAGTAAGGAATGAAAAACAAGGATTTTAAATCTACATGTCAAGAATCCTTTCTTCAAGCAAAGAATTTTAACTTACAGGAAATGACTTGCTACTCATGTGGAAGTCATTCCTAAATTATCTGTGTACAGTCAGATCAAATATAAAACTTAGTACAAAACTAGAAGGAAAAAATTATATACATATATGGGTAAAGAAAGGTGTATAAATATACAAAATTTTTAGTGCATTTTTAAACAATTAAAGCTTAAAACTGCACTAAGATTTTTAGGACACTGTATCATTTAATTAAAACAATTCCAACAGGATCTATTTAAACATGTTAATATCAAAAACTGGTAGTGGATGAAGGAAATGAAATCAACATTGTTTATGACTATTTCATTTAAAAGTTTTACCAATAGTAAGCCTATAATTCTTAATCAAATATTTTACTTACTTGCCAAGTGGTCTAGAACATGACTTTATCTGAAAAAGATTTCAAAGACTAAGGAACTATTATAACCAGTATCACTTC
Source organism: Petaurus breviceps papuanus (assembly GCF_028583685.1). Lineage (NCBI taxonomy): Eukaryota > Metazoa > Chordata > Mammalia > Diprotodontia > Petauridae > Petaurus > Petaurus breviceps. The sequence continues at coordinate 52,316,113 of NW_027187460.1, read as the reverse complement.
ATAAAACATCAAAAATGGGTTCAAAAACAAACTGTTCAAGAGACCTAGGAAGGGGCGGCCAGGTAGCACAGCCAGTAAGAGCACCGGCTCCCGTGTTAAGAAGACCTGGAGATCGAATCCCAGGCTCAGACACTTAGCACCCACCCAGAAACACCTGGCCGTGTAACCTTGAGCAAGTTACTTAACCCCAATTGCTTAGGGGCAGCCAGGTGGCTCAGCTAGTAAGAGCACTGGCTCCAGTGTCGGGATGACCTGGATCAAATCCGGGTTCAGATACTCAGCACCACACCCAGAAATAACTGGCCGTGTAACCTTGAGCAAGTTACTTAACCCCGATTGCTTTTAAAAAATAAAAAAAAAAGAGATCTAGGAAAGCAAAATTATTCCAAGTGTATATAAAAATTAAAATGAAATTAACCAACTGAAAAGACAGGAAAAAAAAGTTATTACACCAAATTATTACACCAAACTTTTCATCAATAAGACAGTCAAGTGACTGCATTAGCACACTCACATCAGAGTACTTGATGTCCTTGAGAAGACATAGAATGGGCACTGGAAAAAAAAAAGAGGGTGAATATAGTTGAAGCAGACTAAGTATAGATAGAAGTCTGTCCTGGAAGTGAAAAGCACAAGGTTGAAAGATTGACCCTTAAGTTTTTTGAACAAGAAAATAAAGACACATAAAAATTGTGAACCTTATTACTATCCTAAAAAGGCAACCAAAAGAAAAATCACTAACTGCAGACCAATGTGCTTCCTTTCCTAGAACTATTCAAATTTTATAGGAATAATCTAGATATGCATCCAAAGCACCCTTAAAGTGTTAGAATAGACAGGTTTTCGCAATTGAAATTTCAGAACAGACTATCTTTTTAACATCATGTAACTGACTCAGATATTGTAACATAAGATCATGCTTATGCTGACTATTTTAAAGAAAAATTTGATTCAGTAGAGTAAAACACTGCCTTTAAGGCCCTCCTCCAAAAGAAATCTACAATGTCTATCCTGAAAAGTATAACAAAGACAACCTAATTCAACCATCTGATCACCAATATCATACAAGGTATAATAAAAGAAGATGTCTCCTTCCCAAACATTTTTTCCATCACTGTCATGGAAAAGATCCAGAGCAGAGTCAAAATTAAAAAATATAGTGAAGTTCTCCAGATGCTCCTCTTTGCAGATGATATATACTGGCTGCATAAAGAGCCAGAACATAGGAGAATCTACTGACAGGCACGATCAGTGAAGGCATTGGTCTAACTATCCATATAAGAAAAACTAAGCAGATGAAGAATGTCTATTGTTTAGACTATGACATGCAGTTGGATGGATGTTCTATTGAACTCATTCCTCATTGTACACACACACACGCACACACGCACACACACTACACATAGACAATAGTTGGGGCTAGAATTTAACAGGAAGAAAGCAAGCTGGAACGCCTTTAAGAAACTAAAACTCTCACAGCAATCCCAGGTTTTTTCATGAAAAAGACATATATTAACATTATTATGTTAAAAAGTAATATTGATATATTTAAAGGCTTATTGACATTAATATTCTCCAGATGGTCTATGGCTGTGAAGCATGAAATGCTAAAATATCTGAAGAAATGTTGTTGAGACTCACCCAAAAGACGATGTGCAAAGTAGGTATGAGCATATTGCAAAACATTGCAACAAGAGAATTTTGAAGGTCTATAAAAAAGTTCATTAAAGAAATGAAGGATGGAGGAAAAAAAGAGATGGTTCGAACACCTGGTGATAGTGTGGAATAACTGCTCTACAGCCTGTTTGCTTCTCTGGTATTCTTGTGATGCCAATAGAAAGGAAGATCTCAAATACATTGTATAGATTCTCTCTGATGAAACTATTGAAAGACATGGACAGGCATGGATGGATTGTAATATACCTTACTGGTAGGAGTATTCACATCAATGAAATTACAGATCCTTTGGAATACTAGAGGGGAAACATGATTTATTAAGGCACTCACATTAGATCACCTGTTCTCCAAGGCCAGATTATATCATTTTATCCTGAAGCCAAGATCATTTAAAACTGGTGATCCCACATTTCCACAAGCATTTTATCAGTGTACAGCTCTATCTCCACAATTCCACATGGTAGAATTCAGCCTAAAGTCATTTATACAAAGTATTATTTAGCAAGACCATATGCAATGGTGAGTCTGGGAGGACTCTAATGAATTTAGTTCTAAACCCATTCACATTTTCTCACTCCTGAGAACTTGACATCTTATGTAGCCATACAAGTAGATTAACCTGTATCCTAAATTCTAAGAATTAATTACAAATTCTAATTAACCTGTGTTCTGTGTTCTAAGATAGCATTCATACCTATTAAGTTCCATCTTATTAATTCAGCCCATTGCTGTAAGCCTGTCCAGATCTTTCTTATTTTTATCTAACATGCCAGTCACTTTTCCTAACTTTCTGTAAACTGAAAACTTGATCATCATGCTACCTCGATAAAAGCCTAAAATAGCATAAAGCAATAAATTCAAATATCTGGTGCAAGCAAAAGACCACCTTCATCCAGGCTTCTAACTTACTCAGATTTAGCCATTCTATAAGGTCTGAATCAACCTAAGTGCACTATTATCTCTACTTCTTATATACCAAGATATCATGTGAGACTTATTCATGTATTTTGACAAAATTCAAAGGATACTACATTTAGGCATTTCCCTGAGCTACTATTCTAGTAACCCTGTCAAAAAAGGCAGTGAAGTTAGTCTAGAGACTATGTTGTTAAACAAGCAACATTAAGCAAGCACTTACTATGTGCCAAGTACTATGCTAAGAACTAGGGATAGGAAGTTAAAAAAAAAAAAGCAAAAACAGTCCCCTTGGTCTCAAGGTGTTCTCATTCTAACAAAAGAGACAATATATAAGTAACTAGGTTACAGATTACACAGGAGGTCGGCTAGAACAAACCGAAAAGATCTGCAGAAAGTGGAATTCAAACTCAGGCTTGAAGAAAATCAATGAAATTATGACCAATTAATAAACATTTATTAAGTACCAGGCACTGTGCTAAGCTCAACAGATTCAAAAAGACGTAAAAAGACTTTTCCTGCCTTCAAGGAGCTTACAATCTAATGAGAGAGACCACACATAAACAAATATATACAAAGTCAGTTACATACAGGATAAACAGGAAATAATTAACAGAGGGAAGGCACTAGAATTAAGGGAGAGTTAGGGAAGGTTTCCTGCAAAAGGTAAGATTTTAGTGGAGACTTAAAGGAAGCCAGAGAGAGATCAATAGTTGGAGTGGAGGAATAGGAACAGCCAGAGAGGATGCCTGGAGTGGAGAAAAGAGTATCTTGTTTGTGGACTAGCCAGAAGGCCAGCTTCAAAAGATAAAAGAATGCACAAGGTGTAAAAGACTGGAAATGTAAGAGGGAGTTAGGTCATGAAGGGCTCTGTGAAACCGCATTTTATATTTACCCTGGAGCCAACAGGAAGCTACTGCAGTTTACCAAGTGTGGAGAGGAGATTTCAAGAGGGAGGAGAGAAATGATGTGATCAGACCTGTGTTTTAGGAAAAATCACTTAAGTGACTCAATGCACAATGGAGAACCAAGCAGGTCAGAGAAGGAAGAAGAGCATTCTATACATGAAGAATAAACAATGAAAAGGCACTGAATTTGGAAGATAAGGTGTCATGTTCAAGAAACAACAAATGGCCAATGAGGATGGATCACAGGATTCATGAAAGGGAGTGTGAAAAGACTAGACAGTTAAGAAAAAGACAAGTTCTGGGGGCGGCCAGGTAGCACAGCAAGTAAAACCACAGACTCCAGTGTCAGGATGACCTGGGGATCAAATCCAGGCTCAGATACTTAGCACCACACCCAGAAATAACTGGCCATGTAACCTTGAGCAAGTTACTTAACCCCAATTGCTTAAAAAAAAAAAAGACACGTTTTAAAGATTCAGAAGACTTTGCATGTGATCTTGACAAGAAAAATTATAGAACACAAAATGTGACAGAATTGTTTCCTCTTTAAAATCAAAATATTAAATACTTGACTCACGTAATTTTTACTTCAAGAACATGATAGACAAATAGGAGTTGTCATTTTTTTATAAGACTCTAATATTTTGGAAACAGCACTGGACTCAACATTAACAGACTAGGGTTCAAATCTCATCTCTCTCACTACTCCCCACACGAGGACAGACAAGATAATTAACCTCTCTATATCTTGTTTTCTTCATTTATAAAATATAGTGTTTGGGTTTTTGTTTGTTTATTTGGGAAGGGGAGGTATTACAGAGAAGAGAGAAGGTTAATGGATATTAAAAATATCCTGAAACACAACCTGTCTTCTAAGTCATATATAAGCTACAAACTTAAGCTGATTCAATATATTCTTTGTGTTTTTAATTATTTCTCACCAAGAACAAAATATTAAAGAACTAACTATAGCTCTGAAAGTGAAATGATGGCAACCCAAATGGTCATGGTAGGTTAAATAATTCCAGACTTTGCAACAGAGAAGTAGAAGCAAGAGCCTCTATTTAGATCACTTTTTAACTAGATGACTCATTATATATGTCTGTGATATATAGTATTATATATTCTATCTCATAACATCATAGAATCTGGGAGAGGGGATTTCCAATAATTGAGGGAAAGGACAGTTATCACAATGACAGTTACATATAGCCAATTTTAGAAGAAGTTAGCTCAGGAGAAATGGAAATCTCTGAAGAAAAAATTTGATATGGAGGAAAAGGCTGGAGTCTTTTCTAAAGTTACTGATGCTGATAGACAGAAAACTCACCAACTAACTTCGATTTTTAAAAGAAATATGTTAAAAATGGAAGCAAAGGGCAAGAGTTGTTTTGATTACATATAAAAATGGGGAGATTAAGGAAGTCTGAAATCTATATTAATTGAATTCCTGACAAAGATTCTAGATTATTACAGGAGTAGTAAGTAAGCCTCTGGTCAGTCAACAAGCATTAATTAAGGGCTATGTGTCATTTATTGTATTAAGCAAAGAGTATACATTCAAAAGCAAAACAGTTCCTACATTCAAAGAACTCATACTCTAATTGAGGGGACAGTATATACAAATGGGTATATACAAAATCTCTCTAGAGCAGAGGTGAGGTATTCTAAGAGGGAAAAGTCATAGCATCTGGGGCAGACCTGCACAACCTATAATAAACTACCTCCAGCTGCAGATAGGTAAAACTAGAGACAGACTGATGATGGCTGGTTGCCAAAGGTCATGTGACAAACAGAAGAGTGCACAGTGGCAACCCTACATTTTTCACAGGCAGCCTGGCAGGACCTTATAGTGTGCAGCTTTGGTCTAGGGACACCTGGAGAAGCATCCAGCAAAAGGGAGGTTTTCAGCCGAGTCTCAAAAGGAAGGTTGACAAATTAAGGCTCTGAAAGGAAGAGAGGAGCATTTCAGGCATCAAGGTAAAGCAGTGCAAATGGAGAGAGGGAATGAAATGTCATGTTTTTAAAACAGTAAGTAGACCATTTGTAATTAGATTATACAGCATATGGAAGTGAGTGAAGCACAAAAAAAGATGGGAAATATAGAAAAGAGTCTAGGTTGTGAAAAGTTTTAAATGCCAAGCAGCTTTTTATATTTCATCTTGTTACCTCCATGAGGTACCATGAGCCACTGCAGTTTACTAATCGAGCTGAAGGAGAGGGCAACATAAATAGATCTGCACAGTAGGAAAATCACTTTACAAAATAGATATAGAATGTTTTGGAGTGGGGAGTCATGGGAACCTGAAAGAGGATGATCCTTTTTGAGTACAAAGGAGAATGTATATTGGAGATGTTGTGAGGACAGTAATGCCAGTACCTGGAAAATGTTTGAGGATATGGAATAAAAGAGAATGTAAAGTCAAGGAAGGCATCTAGGAAAGGAAGCAATGAAAACAAAGGACCAGCATCACTTTATTAGGAATGGGTAATATATCACTTAGGAAAGAACTCTATATTTGGCAAGAACTTCTAGGAAAACTGGAAAGCACGCTTGCAGAAATTAGGCATAGGGGCAGCTAGATGGCGCAGTGAGTAAGAGCACCAGCCCCGGAGTCGGGAGGACTCAGGATCAGTTCCGGCCTCAAATACTTAATACCCACACAAAATAATTGACCTTGTAACTTTGGGCAAGTTACTTAACCCCAATTGCTTTAGGGAAAAAAAAAAGAAATTAGGCATAGGCCAACATTTTATACTGTATCCCACAAGAAATTCAAGCAGGATATGTAACCCAAATGGTAAAGGCAAACAACAGCACTTAAACTTTAAGAAGAGAAGTAGAACATATGCTATTCACAACTACTAGTAGAGAATAAAGTCTTAAACAATCCCTTGTTTAAGGCAAGGCAATTAAGAGGGATAAAATAAGTAATTTTGATTTACTTCTTTTGAGATTGCAAAACATTTTTTCAAACAAAATTAATTTATCTAAGATAAAAAAGGGAACAGCTGAATGGGAAAACTATATTTTATCAAAAATCTCTAATAAGGGTTCTATATCCAGATATACTACAAGTAAAAGTTATGGGCTTTTGTGTACAATGTGTAAGACAAAAACCGTTCTCCAAAAGAAAAGTGGTCAAAGGATGTGAAAGGTTCTCCAAAGAAAAGAAGATTTGTAAACTATTAAGAACTATGCGAAAGAATACTCCAAATTGTTAATAATAAGAGGAATGCAAATCAAAACAACCATGAGTTTCTTGTCACAGCCAGAAAATTAGTAAAGGTGTCAAAGACAGGAATAGTCCATAGTGGTTATGCACCCTAATGCATTATTGGTAGAACTATAAATTGTTACAACCATTTTGCAAAATGACTTGTAACTATACAAATAAAATTAATAAAATACCCATATAACCTTTGATTCAGATTCTACTTCTAGACATATACCCAAGAATGTCACTGCCAAAAAAGAATAGCAACTCACTAGCATATTTATAGCAGTACTTTAAATGGTAGCAAAGACAGGAAACAAAGTGCCCATTGATTTGGGAATGGCTAAACAAATTGTGGTGCAATATTGTAATAGAATTCTACTGAACTGTAATAAATGATAAGCATACTGAATAGAGATCAGCGTGAAAATACATAAATCAGCTGATGAAAGATGAATGAATAGAGCCAGAGAAACAATTCACACAATAACAATAATGTAACAAGAAACGCCACAATAAAAAATGAACATTGGAAAATTATAAAGAACAAAGTTGTCTCCAAAGAAGAGAGATGAAAAAACCTACCCCACTATGACATATTGATAAGTTTTGCTCCATTTTTTCTTCTTCTTCCTTTTTATTTTTCAAAAACTATTTGTTCTAGGGGATGACTCTCTGGTATGGACAAAGGAAAAGATGTATGGGAAAATGTAAACAATTTAATTACATATCAATGAAAATCTTCAAGAAAAAAAAGTAGGTTATACCTAATTATTCTCCTTTCTTCTTCTAACAAGGTTAGTAGATTGGTAGACAAAGAAATGCTATAGATTAGCAAGGCACTTTCCACCACCCCTTTTGCTAGTCTTGTTGGAAAGATGGAAAGATATGGGCTAAAAGATAGCATAATTAAGCGAATTTGGAATTCTATGGCCAGATATATGGTAAAACTGGATATAATGCTGGGGCTAGGGTCAGGAAAATCTGGGTTCAAAGCCTGTTTCTAAGGTGTATGACCCCGAACAAATAATTTAACATTTCTCTGCCTCAGTTTCTTCAAATGTAAACAGAAATAATAATAATAATGCCTACCACACAGGGCTGCTAAGAGGACAAAAGAAAATAAAGTTTGTAAAGTACACTGCAAAAATTTAAGAGCTATGTAAATGATGCTAATATTATTATTATTTCCAGGCTCAAATATTAGTCCATGGTGATTTAATGTCAACTCTGATGAAGTTCTTTAAGGATCTGTGTTTTAAATAGACTCTATTATTTAACATTTTTGCAATGCCTGGGATAGTAAAGTCATAAATGATATGCTTACCAAATTTGCAGATAGCTGACTATGCCTACGTGTTTATTGTGGGGAATAAATATTTGGAGAGTGAGAAAAACAAAAGAAACAATAAAATATTTTAAAAATCAAATCTTAAGATGACATAAAGCTAAGAGGGATGCCTAATGCAATAGTTAACAGGATTACAAAGATACTAATAGGCTGGAGTACTGAATTAAGCAGAAGGTGAAATATAACAGGGATAAAAGTAAACACTAATACTGGGTTAAGAAAATTTATCAAGTAAAATATAGGCCTAGAACTTTGTCTGAAAAAAGATTTGGGAATTTTAATCAACTGCCATCTGCTTTAGTCAATAGTATGAGATAGCAGCAAATGAGATATTAGAATGCACTGAAAGGTGTGGAATCTAGGACTAGGGAGGTTACAGCAAATCTATGCTCTACCTTGGTCACCCATCTATAAGATTCTATGACATTTTAATGAAGATATTTTCAGTCACGTCCAACTCTTTCTGACCCGATTTAGGGTTTTCTTGGCAAAGATACTGGAATGGTTTGCCATGTCCTTCTCCAGCTCATTTTATAGATGAGAAAACTGAGGCAAAAAGGGTTAAATTGTTGAGGTTTGGGATTTAGGGGGACCCCAAAATACCAACATGCTATGGAGGTTTAGGGGTGCTCGAGACCCCAAAATATCAACACACCAGGTCCTGCCTAATGAATTTGACTCAAGTCTTCTCTCAGTCAAAGTAAAGCAAAGTTTATTAAAGATTTACCATATTGGGTAGACTCTTAAGGAGCCTAAGCACTTATAACACTTGTATTGACAAGTCAGAAAAATCTGAGCTAGATTGAATCTCAGCACCTTCGTGGAGGCAGGATGGATCTTATATACAGAAAGACTGTGGGAAGTATCTAGGGGTGATCTAGTAGTCTGGGGCTATGGGAGGAGGGGTTCTGGGAGGATATTGAGAAGGAGTCTAAAGAGGATCTTGATGGGACTGAGGTCAGACTCCAGGAACCAAGGGAATGGGATTTTGATGGGATCAAGGATGGGAAGTAGGAAGAGGCAATCAGGAGGTAATAGACAATGGGGGGCTAGCCTAGATTAAGGGTAACAGATTTGGGAACAGTGATAAGGGAAGGATTATGGCCTGAGGTGAATGTCAGATCCAGTGGAAAGATTCAAGGAAAGTTTAAGGGGGTACCCAGAGCCTGTACCCCATCAAAATGATTTGCCCAGAGTCACACAGCTAGAAAGCGTCTGAAACCAGATTTGAACTCAGAAAGATAGGTCTTTCTGACTCCAGGTCTGGAACTTCTGGGCCACACTGGGCCATCTAGCTGCCCTAATGAAGACACTAACAAGTATCAAAGATTCTGTAAATCAGCAGTTAGGATGGTAAAGGATCTTGAAATGATGCCATATAAGCATTAACTGAATGAAGTAGGCCTTGCTTTAGCCTGGAGAACAAAAGACAGGAAATTTATGGTCTTCAAGTGCCTGTAGATCTATCACATTGATGAGGGTAAAGGGAAGATGTTGAAGCACGCTACAGAGAGGCAGAAGAAATACTTTCTAACAATTATAGTTATTCAAAAAGTGCAGTGTACTATATAGGGAAGTAGTGAGTCTCTCCAGCACTGAAGGTCTTGAAATAAAGACCAGATACTACTTTTCAGGTGTAATATAGAAAGAATCTTGTTTCTGTTATGGACTGAACCAGATGGCCTCTTGGATATGTAAAACCTTGGGCAAATCACTTCACCTCCCACTCACCACCAGACCTATTTCTTCAACCATACAATGAGGGATTGGACTAGCTGGTCTCCCAGGTCTGTTCCAGCTCAAGATATATGATTATGAAATAATTACATTTATGCAGACATAAAAAGCAATGAAAAAACAACTCTCATTACAAACTGAAACCATAGATAAGGCCTGAAAATTAAATATATACAGAATATCATCTCAATTTTTAAGGGGTAAATTCTAGGGAACCCCATCAACAATTATTTGTAGCATGATTTGTTTCAATCATCTTCCTCTCCAAAGCCTGTACTTCTTTGAACTCCAACAATATGTGGGATAAAGTCACCATCAAAAGCTAATATGTATTTAGCATTTCACTTTCAAAACTCCTTATCACCATTTTAAAGAAATAAGACATATTCTAGGCTCAAGGTATTAGGAATCAGGAGAAGGAAAGAGTATGAAAGAAGAGAATATTTGAAACCAGGAATGCCGCATTCACTAACCTTGAATGTTTCTTATATACTAAATTTCAAAAGTTGACATTTACCCATTATGATGCAGTACAGTCATTCTCAATATGGTGCTGATGTATCAGATGAGTGGGGGGTGAGAGGGGTATGGATCAGAGTTATTACAAAACGTCTGTATGTAGCCATATGCTCTCAATCAATGATGATGATGATCATGTGGAGGTCTGTGAAATATTTTGATGTTTAAAAAAAGAGGCCCTCCAGAAACAAAGGACCCATGTACACCAAAATATTCACAGCAGCCCACTTTTTATGGTAGCAAAGAACTGGAACAAAGTAAATGCCTATCAACTGAAGCAAACTGCGGTATATTTCTATAACAGAGTATCAAAGCACAATAAGAAATTATGAATATGAAGAATTCAGGAGAGCTCAGAAAGTTTTATGAAGTGATAGACTATATCAGTAGAACCAATAAATGGAAAAAAACAGCAACAAAAAAATGAAACAACACTGCAGAGTTACAATGACTGAGCTAGTCAAGTCAATAAGCATTTATTAAGCATATACTATGTGCCACTGTGCTAAGCACTCAGTATAAAAAGTACAAGGAAAAAGTGCCTGCCCTCAAGGAGCTCACAGTCTCATGAGGTAGACAACATGCAAACAATTACATATGAACAACCTAGATACAGAATAAATTGGAGATAATCTCAAAGGGAAGACACTAAGATTAAGAAGGACTAAAGCTTTTTGTAGAATGTGGGACTTTAGATGAGATTTGGAGGAAGCCATGAAGTTGGAGGAAGGAGGGAGAATGCCCAGAGTCAGGAGGTGAATGTTGAGTGTAAAGAACAGCAAGTACACCAGTGTCACTGGATTATAGAGGACACAGGCAAGGTGGGGAAGGGAGAAAGTATGGTGTAAAAACGCTGGAAAGATAAGAGTGTAACTCGTTAAAGCCTGACAGAGGATTTTACATTTGACCTGGAGGCAATAAGGAGCCACAGTAATTGATCTGGTTGGGGAGATAGGGGATGACATGGTCTGACTTCTACTTTAGGAAGTTCAATTTAAGAGTTGAGTGGAGGATAGATTAGAGCAGGGAGCGACTTGAGGCAAAGTCACCAACCAGAGACACCAACTACTGCCATAATCCAGGCATGAGGTGATGAGGACCTGCACTTGGGCGATAGCAGTGCCAGAGGACAAAGGAGGGCATATACGAGAGGTGTTATGAAGGTAGAAATTTGGAGATGGGGACTGAAAGTAAAGAGTAAAGGATGGTACCAGAGGTTGCCTAGGTGACTGACTGAGAGGAGAGTACCAACCTAGACAGTAATGTAGGGAAGTTGGAAGAGTGGAAGGTTTGGGAGGAAAGATAACAGAGCTCAGTTTTGGACAATGACTTTAAGATGCCTCTAGTTCAAGATATGCAAGAGGTGGTTAGAATTGCAAAAAGGGTTAGGATTAGCATGGAGGTTGCCTCTAGATAAATAGATTTGAGAAGTATTTACATGGAGATAATTACATCAATGGAAGCTGATGAGATCATCATACAAAAGAATATAGAGGGAGAAGAGAAGGCCCAGGATGGAGCCCTGTGGGACATCCATGGCTAGCTGGCTTGACCTAGATGAAAATCTAACAAAGGAAACTAAGGAACAGTCAGACAGGAAAACCAGGAGAGAGTGGTGTAACTGAGAGAGGAGAATAACAAAGAAAAGGGGGTGATCTAAAGTACAAAAGGCTATGGAAAGGTCAAAAAGATGAGGATTGAGAAAAGGTCATCAGATTTGGTGAGTGAGAGAATTGGCCTCAAGCCTGCAGGTTCCCCACCCTTAGAGCTCTGATTGGACTAAGACTCAGTTGATGTATTCTTTAGTTTTATAGCAATAACATTTTTCACCTTTTTTATTATAGAGAATAACTCTCTAGATACAGGACGAGGGGAATATTCAGAAAAAAAGGTGATATAAAGACAAAAGAAATAAAGAAAAAATAAATTTTAAGAGAGGATAAATTCCTTATAGTTGAAAAGGTTGAGAATCAATAGTGTAACGTACACAATACTGGACAAAGAATTATGACACCTGACTTCAAGTCCCAGCTCTGCCACTTATGAAACTGCCTTACCCAAGGGCAAGTCATTCAGCCTCCTCAGTCCTAGTGAAATGGGAATAACTACTCTACCAAACACATAATAAGGCTGTTGTAAAGACTAAATATAACTCAAGTGAAAGTCCTTCAGAACCATAAAGAGCCACAGAAATGTAAATTATTATCAAAAAGAAGCATGGAATAAGGAGGAATCAAGAAGTAGATTGAGGGATAGCCAAGTGGCTCAGCGAGTAAGAGCACCGGCTCCAGTGTCGGGATGACCTGGGGATCAAATCCGGGCTCAGATACTTAGCACTACACCCAGAAATAACTGGCCTTATAACCTTGAGCAAGTTACTTAACCCCAATTGCTTTAAAAAAAAAAAAGTAGATTGAAATGTAGCTTCTGCTATATACTAATTATATAGGCACAGGCAATTCATAGCCTTTCAGAGCCCTCGCACCTCTCTAAGACTTAAAAGTTTACCAAGGCAGTGATGATCTGAAGGAAGGGAGAAGGTAGAGGAAAGAGTTTTTCTGCACCAAGAGTTTCAAATTCCAATGAAACTGTATATCCAGACCCAATTTAAAAAAAAACCCTCTCCCTAAAACTCATACTTCAGTGCAATATTGAAAGGATGTTGGGTTCTCAATATGACTTTGGTAATAGAACTGTCCTTTGTCCAAGGACCAGTCTTGGCCACAGGTGATGAATTTAACCACTGTTAGCAATGCTTCTACTAGTCCACCAACTTACTAAATTCAAGAGACTGCAAGCAACACCAATGGAATCACAGAGCCTTGCTGTTCCCAATCCAAATATTCAATGCAGTATATAACACATATCAAAGTACTTCCCAAAAGAGCAGTTAAACCATAGGGCACTGACTCCTACTATTTCATAAATGCATTTTGATGCTTTTCTGAAACTTTTTTTTTAATATTCAAGTAAAGCAAAGCATCCCAAACAAAATAAACAATATTAATAATCACAGAATCCACCAGTGACCTGTGAAGTTACCTTGAAGTAATCAAACCTCTGACAGTTGCTTATACAGTGAAATACACTTGCCAAAAGGAAAATTGGCTGCTTTTCCGGGAAAATAATGCAATGCAGACAAAATAGTAAAAATGTAACATGAGTTCATTACAGTAGCAACAGATGAACTTTAAAAGTCTAAACATCTTTTCTGAATTATATTGCTATCTTGAAATAATCATCATTACTGCACTCTGATTTTTTACTTCATCTCAGCAAAAAAAAACTGCAAAGTCAGTTAATCATAAAGCCAGTCTTCTAATATCCTGTGTTCACAACTACACTAATTGCATCACTTACACCCAAACATTGGGAACCTGGTTGAACACTGTACTCCATTGGTATGTTGGTTAAAAATCCAGCCTGGTTGGTCAATGCTCTGTTGATTGATCAACAAAAAACACTCTGAGGAAAAAACTTAGCATTTTATTGATCCATACATACCATCCCCCCAAAAAATCACTATGAGATAATTTAGAGGAATCTCTTCCAAACCTCTACATTCCAATGTATAAATATCCAACAGATACCTAAACAGGACTCTCCTCTTTGGGTCTCTGACAAGTCCATCATCCAGTCCATCAAAAAAACCTCTAACAAGGAGAACTTTGTATTTCCTAAGGCAGCTATTCTACCTTTGAATATCTCTAACAGTTAAGATTTTTTCCTGACATCAAACTCAAATAAATCTGTTTACTGGGCATCCACTCACTGTTCCTAGTTCTTTCCTCTATAGGCAAAAAGAACACACCTAACCCTTCTTCATATGTGGCATCTCTTCAAATACTTTAGGGCAGTCATCATACCAAAGTTCCATCTCCAAGGCTTCTCTTCTCCAGTACAAATTTACTTCCTTTACCAATCCTTGCATGACATTGTATTCAGATCTCTGAGGGGGGAGGAGTTTATCAAAGCCCTAAAAAAAATGTGGTATCCAGAATTAAATATAATATTCCAGATGTGGTCTGATGAGCACACATGAGATTATCACCTTCCTGGTTCTGGACACTGCCTCTTAATGAAGACTATCATAAGACCATGCAATAAAGCCTCAATATAATTTGCAGTGCATGTTCCTTCAAGTCATCTGCCAATGATACTATTCAATTCCAGATATTTCATACACAGTCAAAACTTTATGCTTAAAGAAGTTAGGTATCAAGTCCCCCCCATCAGAGTAAAATTTGTACATGACACAACTTGAATATTTTGATCTTAAAATCAGACCACTATATATCAAACAAGTATTATGTCAACATTGAGAGGGCAAAGGTCATCAACTTTTTTTTTGGCAATATCTTTTGATAGTCTGGTGAAGCTTATGGATCAAGCACTTCTCAGAATTTTTTAAAAATATAAAATAAATTATGTGGGACTACAAAGGAAATCAATTATAATGAAATAGTTATCAAAATGTTTAAAACAAACAAGTTTACAAGACCCCAGGTTATTATTGTCAGAGATGGAATTTAAATCTATCTTTCCTGGCTCCAAATCCAGCATTCTATAAACTATGCCATGCCATTCTAATAGCATGAGAGACTGTCAACTGCTTTGCTGAAATATAAGCAGACTTGTCATTTTTGAGTTTTTCCCCTCTTCATTCTAGTTACCCTAGCCAAAAGGGAAATGAGGTTCATGTAATATAATCAGATGTTGAAGAAGTCATACTGGCTCTTAGTAATTGCTGCTTCCTTTTCTACATATTCACCAACTATTCCTTTAATAATAAATTCTAGAGTTTTGCTGGGAATTGAAGTCAAATTTAATGACGTTTTTACAATTCACAGACTTCACTTGCCTCCCCCTTCTTTAAGAGATCAGGGCAACATTTAACCTGCTCCTTTCTTTCAACACCTTGCTCATTCTCTATGATCTTTCTGAAGACACTGACAATGGCTAAGTAATCACAGCCACCAATTTTGTAGTTGGGATGTAGTTCCATCTGGTTGTGATCCTGATGATTATCAACAAGAGTCTGCTTGGTCACTTTTTATCCCCTCAGCAGGAATCTGGGCACCTGGGAAAGTTCTAATGACTGCAGCTGAATGTATACAACCCTAGTCAAATCTGACCACTGTCTATGATTAGGATCTAATGCGCTCATCTGCTGCTCTGTTTAGGCTCCTTGCCCCCTCCCACTCCACCTCTCCCTGCCCTGTCCCTTGCCTTCTTGATAAGCGAACTCATTGAGATGGGGAAAAATAGGCAGAATACTTACTCTGCCTACCTCAAAGCATTGAGATGATCCAATTACAGTGTAATACACTATGTAAATGTAAACTCATTAATTTAAATTCTAAAAATAAGATGCAGGTTTTTAAGATTCTATAATATGAAAACCTCTATTGTATGAATGTTCTCAAAATTTAGTGAAAGACCAACATAAAAAGTGAGTTTCAACATCATCAAAAACAATTAACACCCTCCTTCAAAACACATACCTAATACAATAATGAATTTCACAGAATCCCCGGCCACCCTGATTTCTATATGAATCAGTTGTAGATAAAACCTGTGTGGTGGGGATAGGTTGATCATAAAGGGTCCAAACCTCAGACCATATACAATATGACAAATCTGGTTTGGTGAGCATGCTTCTGGACATGAATAATGGATGAACACTTTCCCTAGTTCAGAATACCATCAAGTATGCTCAGATTGTTTCCTGTCAGGTGACTGCATGGTGATGGAAAAAGCATTTTAATGGGGACATGATCTACTGATTTCTTCTCCATGGGCAAGACTGTTGACTGGCTCACTGAACAAGTGAATGAGTATCCATCAAAATAAGAGTGCCCTACCCACCAGTGAGACCAAGAGATCCACTTCTCACTAGGCAACACTCTAGACTTTTCCACTGAGCCCCAGAAATCTCTTCATCCAGGAAGATCACTTCACATCTCAGAAATACCCTCCACACCTGAAGCCCCTTCTCCTTATTGAACCAAGCCTCCCAGAACCTCCATTTAAGGAAGGGAACCCAGGCCACTCATTTCTCACCAGACAGCACTCCACCAGGCTTCACCAGTATATTCCCACACCAGGTACCTTCCTTTCCCTACCCCCACTTCTCCTGAGGGGTGAAATGATAGCTGTTACTGTGAGGACTCTATTATTGTGCATATGAATTCAGAAAATAAGCCCAGAGCCTACACTATATCTAACCACTTTGTTCATTATTGTACAAAACAGTTTAATGCAAGATAACTACAATTTATATTGCTCCCCCATCTCTGTTTTTATCTAATTTAAAAGATTAATTAGTCTCAATTCATGTTAGAAGTACTGAAGCATCTTTTCTAACATGAAACTAAGAAGGGTAAATTGGCATCAGATAAACTATTTCCCAAACTAAACAATTCAAATACAGTTGTATTTCATAATTTCACTAGAGTAGTATCTACATAGCATAGAAATAATAAATGAAAAAAATTTTTTTTACTTTAAAAGTGCTTCATTTTTTTAAAAAAAATTCAAAAAATTGAAGGAAAAAAGTTTATATGGATTTAAAAAGAAACCACTAGCCAAGGGTGATAGAGTATTGCAATCAAACAAAAATAAACTATGAGAATGAAAAAGGTAACAATTTACTAAATCATAGTTTTCTGACCATGTGCCAAAGGCTGGAATTTACACAGTAAAATGTGACCAAGCATTTTACTTATCAAAAACTGAGTTATTAAAAATATTCTGCTTTCATAAGCATTATACTATCCAGGAAAAATATGTACCTACCAACCTAATTTATTGCCATATCCCAAGATGATGTATAATTCAGTTAGCAGTTCTGAACAGTCTTCTAAAGAAGCACTCCATGTACCTCTCAATGCACTCATACATTTTCTAGAAACATTGAGGAGAAAGAGGAAAGTATACTCAGAAGAGAGGATAAAATAGTGCACTGATACATATTAGGTCACAAGGACAGAATAAAATCAATGGTCTTCATACTATTTAAATATCAAGGCAGAAAAAAAATAAGCCTCATCTTGTGACATCACAGATTTGTGTCCTTTAACTTCAACCACTTGAAAAAACTTAAGACTCAGAATGTCCAAAGATTTCACTAACATTATTTGTAGACTTCCAATACATATACTGTTAAATGACCCATAAATCTTAGGCCCTTGCCCACCAACTTGACAATCTACTAAAAGATAGAAAATAACAGAATCGAGAATGAGGGCAGTGAAATGCAGGCATCTGGAAAACTCAATGAAATTTACAGTTAAGTTTTGGCTATCTGAAAATATTTCAGGTTTGCAGAATAAGTCTTAACCTGGCAATGTTTTCCCTGCAGCCCCACCTTAGCACAATGCCTGGCACATAATAGGTGCTATATAAACGCTTATATATATATATATATATATATATGTGTGTGTGTGTGTGTGTGTGTGTGTGTGTGCTTATATATATTATTATATATATATGTTATATAATTATATATATATAATTATATATAAGTGCTCATCTCACTAGTACCAAAATAAAAATCCAAGGCCAACCAATAAATAGCAGTCCTTAAGAACACAACCATAGGGGCGACTAGGTGGCACAGTGAATAGAGCACCAGCCCTGGAGTCAGGAGGACCCAAGTTCAAATCCACCCTAATACAAAAAACTAGCCTGTGACCTTGGGCAAGTCACAACCCCAACTGCCCTGCTATCCCCCCCCAAAAAAATCAAAGAAATAAATGAATTACTTATTAAAAGAAAAGAAGACAGCCACAAACACAGCAAAGAAGAAAGATTCACAGATTATACCAGAAGTATTAATTGGCTCATCCACTACAAAGAAGATAATAAATATTTTTGTTTGTAATGTCTACAAAAGGTCAGTTTTTCACTATAAAAGATGAGAATAATGGACAGGGGAACAGAGAAACAGCAGGAGACCACAAAACTAAGGAAAGTGGTAAGAAGTACTAAGCAGCAGGAGAAACAGACATTAGAAAGTTAGTCATTATTAGAGGTGAAAATCTAAGACAGCAGCCTTGATTTTTCTCTTAAAGGTTGGTAAATTTCTTGAGAGAAGTCTGCTTGGACTTTTAATTTACTAATTAATTCTGCAGAAAGGTAGGCAGGTAACATTGCCCAAGAGGTTATACTGCTACCTATCATTCATTCTACATTTATGAGAAAGGGACAGAAGATACAAAAGCCAGCTAGCTCTAATGGCCTTTTAAAGAAACAAGTCTCAACACTACTGTTAGTGTGAATGGATACAGATTCATCTCTAACATATCACAGTAAATGTGATCCAACAGGTTATCAAAGAATGGGTAAATTATGTTCAGGATAATTAGCTAAGGCAAGAAAATACAGTTAATTCTAGAAAATTTACAGTAAAAAATAATTCTGATACTGAGAGGATTAATCTTTCACCATTCATAAAACTATGCAAAAAATCTAATGCTATCACAATACCTGATACCCTAGACCTTACTGTACTTTTAAATTTCTGAAGATCATGATTTCAGAAAAGAAACAAAAATTATTTCCATCCCAAAACAATCTGATCCCAAACTAAGAATTATAAAGGAGAAATTATCATGTATTTCATTTCAAAGTATCAAAAAAGATTGTATTCTTCAATGAGGAAAATTTTAGTCTCACCCAAGTCATAAGTTTTATACCCATTAAGCTCACAATGACTTTTCCATAAAAAGGAAAAAAGAAGCAGTTACTTTTTGCTTAATAGATGGAAGTTTCACTTAATATGGTTGTTGTTCATCCTTCATTTTCAAAGAGGACCAATGACATTATGGGGTGATATCTTGACTTGCACATGAATTGGATTTAAATGAGGAAAGGTTACACAAAGGTATCAGTTTCACATTCTCTTCCAGACTCATTGAAGTTCAGTGGCAAAACAGAAGTCAAGACGTGGCCCAGAATGCAGTGGATCACACTGATATTTTGGATGTCTGACAAAGCTCTAAGAGTTCCACAGCACCTGTTTCAGCCACCTTCATGGTTGTTGTAACAAATTGTTATGGGCCCATTCTGCCTTGGGAAAGTCTTCACATGCTTAGGATAGACATCCCTCTAACTCACTGACAGGTCTGAAGTCTGCCAGTTACCTTCAACCTGGTTTAGCCTGTAGATGGTTTTACTACGGTATGACCACTGCACATGCTATAAATTCTTGGAGCCACAAGTGAGAATTGGGTGAAGGTGGATACCAAAGGTGGATCAACAGCCCTGAAAAGGGCTCAGCAAGCCCTCACACCAGAGGTGATGGTCCTCCCTGATCACCCCACACACTCCTAGAGATGACTAGAGCTTGGCCAGTAAGATATACATTCATCATGACACAAAATTCTTGTGTGAGGATGTAAGCCAACTTCAGGCCAGAATCACTTTCTTTGGGTGTGCACAAATGCTTGTTACTTTAAAAGCTAAAATTCAAGACATAAGTAGTTGTTCTGAATATTCTGATTTGGTGATTTCTCTCTATGTCCTTTACTAATGAAACAAGCCACTACAGAAATCAGCATGCTATTTTTACAAAGAGAACCGCTTAACAGATCTGGTAAATAGCGTAGATAGAAAGCTGGCATGGAGTCAAAGACATAGTGGCTGTTTGACAATGGGCAAGTCACTTTAACTTCTCAGTGCCTCAAAGAGATCTAATGTGATAGATATTTTCCACACTGATAAAATCACAAGTTCAGATTTAAAAAAAAAAATCAGTCTCCAAGGATAACTGCAATCACTACCTAATGAACACCAAATAAGGCTAATGCTTTATGCATAATGTATTCAGTTTCAAAAGGCAAAATGATAATGGGGCTAAGATGACGCATTACAAGTAGCTTTCTTTTCTAGGCTCTTTTCCTGACTTGAGATTTTAATTTAGAAGATTGTTTATTATGACGGCCAGAGAAACATCACACTATCAAGTCAAAAAGTGATTACTTGCTATACTAGAAGTCTGATCCATATTCCAAAGTATATACATGTGTGTATGTATGTATGTATGTGTGTATGTATGTATATACGTATATATATATATGTGTATATATGCATCTGAGAACTGTGCTGGGCAACTGAGATAGTTGGACAAACGGTAAATATCTACATAACACAATGCAACTTTCATTAGGCAAAACTCATAAGGAGCCATTTTTCCATTTAATGTCTGTATCCCAACACCCCACAGTGATTTACTAACAGTAAGTGCTTAATAAATCCTTGTAGGACCGAATTGTTGCATTCAGTAACTTCCTTTCCTAATGGCCATAACCTGAGCCTCTCCATCACCCCCCCTCAAACTGAGCAGTGACAGCTTTTGTGGCAGTCATCACCCTACTCTGTCCCTCCAGTAGAACGGAGAATTACCAGGCCTGACCCGCCAGCGCACCTGGAGGACCATAGTGACTTACTATCTGCTCTTCCACTGAATCTTCCTAGTATGTGTTTTCTTTCCTAATTAACATGTCAGCTTTTTTGAGATCAGGGACTGTCTCACTTTTCTATCTGTAATCCTCAGAGCTTAGCACTATGCTGGCATGTAGTAATCATTTAATAAATGCTTTTCCATTCCATCATTAAAAATTATCTGTTTAAATCCATATCCTCAAACAGCTTACATTCAAGTGGGGTGGGGAGAATTCACGAGTTAAATTAATAAGCATATCCTTGGCCATCAAATTAAATAGTTAAGTAAAATATTTGAGAATACTATCTTAAGTAATCAACGATTAGCAAAATAGTTGCAAAAGTTTGGGTATCAAGAAAGCTAAACTTCCCAAATGGAAAATTGAAAATAAAAAAGAGGTCCTTCTAGGATGATTCACTAAGTTGGGGTATATTAATTGTTCCTAAAGTAAATTTTAAACTAAGTATTATTTTAAATCCTCAAATGACTTTATAATAATATAATTGATCTTTATTCCATATAAAAGATATGCTTAAAAAGTAATTTATTTCTGGTATTTTCTTCCTCTCCTTCAAATAGGTTTCCCATGTATTTAGTAGCAAACAACATACACAAATTTGTATTCCATGTTTCTAATAAGTTGTTTGTTTTTAATTCCAGTATGAATCCTCATATCCATTTACACCAATTCAATTTCCACCCTAAATCAATAGCGAATTTTTTTAGTTTGCACATATTGAAGTGGTCCAAGGACAAAATCAAATAAAAATACTCCATTTTAATCAATTACAATGAACAAATACTTTAAAGACAACAGTTGGAAGACAGAAGAAAAAAATGTTGACTTTTATAATTATTAAGCACCAGTAAAAGCTTACAAGTATATGGAATGTTAAGGTGTGTTTAAAAACAATAACAACAACAATTTTCCTGCCACTCAAACACTGAAGCCAAGTAAATCTCAACCCTTTCATTGTTCAATTCAGTTAAAAACTGTGCATGAAAAAATCTAGAAACAGCTGATCTGGTACAAGCAAAAATTCTAACCCTGAAGGGTCTGCTATTTAGGTCAGTTTGGGGAAACCAATCCTTCTCAGGTGACAGTAACTTGTATTCTATCACAACTAGTTGATTGCCTTAAATATTTTCTTTCCTCTCCTCCTTAAGCCTTGCAGACTCTGTTTAAGTAGCACAGACTAATGTTATTTTACCCAATGAGCCTCAGATTACACCAGCCAAAAGTACTGTTATGTCCACTTACTGGCTGCTCTGAAAGCTGTTAACAGAAAACATTATCAGAAGATAGCTAATAGAATTCAGGTTTTCAGAAGTTCAGATTTCATTTCTGATGGAAACAGCCAAAACTTTTTGATGTCATGTGACCTGCTAATGTTTCAGTAAACCAAAAAAATAACTATTGGATGTTTTCACCTCCTCTGTCACATGGGAGAAAGACCTTAACGGAAATGAAAGAGAATTTTGTTTCTTCAGTTCTAAGGTATCTGCTCTATGATCCACCCAAGACTTTTCAGGAGTCCAGAGGTATGATTTCTTCAATGAATGGAACTGCCCTGTAAGAAATTGCCCTGTGCCAATGTAGATTAGCAACAGTTCTCCTGTTTATAATCCTAAAGTTATTTGGGGCACTGAGAAATTAAATAACTTGCCAAGGTCCCATATCCAGGACATGACAAAAGGAGATCTTGAATCCAAATCTTCCTAACTGATTATACACTAACCCATGCTGCCTTTTGTAAAAGTTAAAAAGTTCATTTGGTCCTTTATTTGCAAGGCCCATGTAACCAGAGGGCTACGTGGGTATAACACTTTCACCAAAAAAAATAATAATAAAATGAAATTACAGTGTATCCCCAGGAGAATGACAAGTATAATATTTATTTAGCAAACCTTGTCAAAATTAATGTAAATGACTCATTTAAAAGCAGTTTTGGAACAAGAAATAATTTTTTAAATATAATAATGATAAAGTTATTATAAAAAGTAAAAGTAAACCTCAAATAACTAGGACCCAGCAAACTAAGGTATCTCATACCTATCCCCCTACTCTCCACAAGGCTATCCAAACAATCTTTCTAAAGCTCTGGTCTTACCATGACATTCTTCCACTCAAGATGCTTTAGTAACTCCTTATTGCCTTTAAGATTAAATACAAACTCTTCAATTTGGCATTAAATCTTTGTCTTTTTTTTTTTAAGAGACTGTGTCTCCTTATCCTTTTATGATGAAAGTCTTGGGGCTACTCCTACTCTGTTTGGCCTCTATTCCCCTCTACTGATCAACTCAGGAGTTTTGACCTGTTCAGTTTCTGAAGTAGGTTCATCCCATCCTTAAACAATCTGATGTGCATCTTCTTCCTCCACCAAATTGATCCAGTACTCAATACAGATACCTAATTAGCATAGCTAACTACAGACTAGAATTCACAAATACAAGAGATTGTCACTGCCTCTTCAGTACATTGCATCAAAGGTGAATTCCATCATGATGGGCCATTTAAAGTCTTTTGGGGCAGCTAAGTGGCACAGTGAATAGTGCATTGGCCCTGGAGTCCAGAGGCCCAAGTTAAAATCTAGCCTCAAACACCTGACAGGTACTAACTGTGTGATCTTGGGCAAGTCACTTAACCCCAACTGCCTTTCCTTTCTCCCTCCAAAAAAAGCCCCAACAAAACAAAACAAAACAATAAAGTATTTCAAAATAAGTTTCTCTCCTACCTTTTAGGATTCTTTTACCTTTCTGCCCTTAATTCCCTCGATATTCCAGCCAGAACTTACCATAATTGCTCTTCCCTAAACTTAACACTCCCATCTCCTACCTTCATGCTTTTGCATAGTCTGTCCCTCCCCCCACTCCATGCCTCAAATGCACTTTGTTTTGATCTCTACCCCCTTGGAATTTCTGGCTTTCTTTGAGGTAAAACTTATATGTTGTTGTTGAATCGCTTCAGTCATTGCTGGCTCTTCATGACTCCATTTGGGGTTTTCTTGGCAAAGATATTGAAGTGCTTTGCCATTTCCTTCTCCTGCTCATTTTATAGATGAGGAATTGAGGCAAACACGGTTAAGTGATTTGCCCAGGGTAACACAGCTAGTTAAGTGTCTGAGACCGAATTTGAACTCAGGTCCTCCTGACTCCAGGACTGGCTCTCTAACCACTGTACCACCTAGTTTTGTTTTGTTTTTACTGAAGCTCAGAGCACTTTTATTATATACTATTTAATTTGAATTTAAAAATTCAAATATCTTATTACAAAAATGTTTATCAAACAACTGTGTATGTAAGCACTGTCAAAGAGTAACCATTAGTTTATAACGTTATGTACATTTAGCTATCATTTATGAGACATTTATTGATAGAGTGACAATTTTATTAATAATGAACTTCAGAGGTCAAATATTTTAAAATTTGGCAACTGTCAAGTCATGATCTGCACAGAAAGACATTCTGAAAGGGAAAGAACAATGCTGATTCTATTCTTACCATAAGTTTCTATAATTAGGTTCTCCTCTGTCCCCTCAAGTCTCATTATAATAAAAAGTAAAGTGCACAGAAACAAGAATATAAATTTTGATCACTTCCAGCCACAAACAGTGTGCTGTCATATTTAGAATTCTGATTCTCTGCAGTTTCTGGGGTTCTGAAAGTTAATCTAAATGTGACTGAAGGGAAAACTCATGGGACATCTCCTAAAGGAAGCCTTTCCTGATTCTTTCAAATGTTAGTGATCACTCCTTCCTCTTCAAATGGCCAAGCATATGCTTATTAATTTAAAATTTTTATTCTCCTGCCCCTATAGAATTTTGTTGGGGGGGGTTGCTTTTTGGAGGGAGGAGGGCAGGGCAATTGGGGTTAAGTGACTTGCCTAAGGTCACATGGCTAATAAGTGTTAAGTATCTGAGGGGATTTGAACTCAGGTAATCCTGACTCCTGGGCCAGTACTCTAATCACTGCACCACCTAGCCACCCCAACCCCTATAGAATGTAAATAAACTGCATGAGGGTATAGACTTCTATTTCTATATCCCCAGGGCACTGCATCTCTGAGGAGCTTAATAAAAGCTTGCATGCAGTATTGGAACACCACCTGTATTCCACCTATGAGAAGCAAAATGAGCTGCAACCTCCCCCCCCCAAAAAAAAGGGGTTAATATCAGGGATTAAAAGGGAAACCATCACCAATTTAGGTAGAGATTCAGCCCTAACTTCTATACTTTCTATAGCTACTATACCATATATTGATTAGTGATATTTAGAACTGAGATCATGAGGTGATCCAAGATGGTAAGTCACAGAAAGCCTCACATGTTACATGTACTTTCTCTCTGAACATATTACTCGAAAATATAATTTGAAACAATAAGGATGTCTGTTTATTTTTCATTTATCCTGAAGAGCCTGGCTCCTAACATCCTGTTTAGAGCTCCCTTAATAAAAAGGCATAGTTCTAAAACATTAAATACTTGCCAAGAAAAAGATTTATTTAATAAATATGCCAACAGTCAAATTAAGTGCCTACTATATACTAGGCACTTTACTAACTTCTAGAGATAAAAAGGAAGGGTGGGGCGACAGAAAGCACTTCCTGCTCTCAAGAAACCTAGAGTTTTAACAGGGGAAGCAACATGCAAACAGCTATGTACGAACATGGGAACATGGAGCAGACCAGATAAATTGTAGAAATGACCTTTGAGGAAAAACATTAAGATTAAGGAGTACTGGGAAAGATTTACTGGAGGAGACTGGGCTTTAGCTGAGACTTGAAAGAAGCCAGGGAAACAAACAGACAGGAGAGAGAGAATTCTAGGTATGGGATACTGCCAGGGAAAATGCACCAAGTCACGAGATGGGATCACTGAAGAGCTCACATTTATCTCTCCTTTATAAAGTGCTAGATAAATTCTCATTAGATTCTTTCAACACTCTGTGAGATAAGAAGTGTGATAAGCTCTCAAAGATGGGAGAACTGAGTCTCTGAAACAGATTTGTCAAAGTTCCTACACTAATACATGGGTGTACAGCAACTCACCCAGGCTCTTCAATTTTCAACCCATTTCTCTTTCTCCTGTGCCACACTATATCTGAGCACAGACTATGAAAGCACTGATTTAATTGTTTTTTCTTATTCTAGTCTGTGAACATATTTACCATTTTTATATTTCTTTTGTTTTGAGTTTATGCATCAAGTTTCTTACCTACATAATAGTTAGGGAGAGAATTCTAACTAAACAAGGAAAAGGGATACTCACAAAAGATTTTTTAAAAAGACCATTTTGATTACATGAATTAAAAAGGTTTTATATGAACAAAATCAACACAAGTAGGAAAAGAAGGGAAACTGCTGACTGGGGAAAAACTTATCAATTACCTCTGATAAAAGTCTGATATCCAAGATATATAGGGAACTAACCCAAATATGTAAGACCAAGAGTCATTTCCCAATGGAAAGACAGACACACTAGTACACTATTGATGAATCTGAATTTTTTTAACTATTCTGGAAAACTACCTGAAATTATACTGAGAGATGAACTAAAATGTTCATACCCTTTATCCCAGAAAAGAAATTCAAAGCACAAAAGAAGAAATTTTGTAAATGAGATGGCAAAGATAAAATTGAAAATGAAAATCTATTCAACTTAAAACAAATAACTGTTAACATAGACTAACAGAAAACAACACTAATTTATAAAAAAAAAAGAGCATAAGTTTAGCCACCAAGATGGCCAAAACAAACAGAAGCAAAACTAACAAATTCTCCCATGTCCTCCAGAAAAGATGCACCAAGAGCAACAGAGCTGAATAACGATTAGTAAATAAAGAAGCTGGTAAAAAGTATCACCTCTTGGGCCTAGGAAGGCAAGTTCATATTGAGAAGCCTTCTAACAGTCTCAGAGTGCTTCTAGTCAGGAAATAAATCTCAGGGCTGTCAAACAGCAATGAGGAAGCCCTAGAGTGGTTTATCACCATGGAGTTATGGGGTTGTATATGGAAGTGAGAGGCAAGAAAACAGCAAAGTTTCTTCTGAGAGGGCAAAGATCAGTCCACATACCCTAGGGGGTATGAATGTTTGTAGAAACCTATCACTAGCCACCTCTGACAGCCTTGAAGAGCTCAGCACTCTATACCCAGAGAATTAAAGAAACCTACTAGCACTGTGTGCATCAGGTGAAGGGATGTCCAACAAGAGATTATCAGACCACACAGATCAGAACTAGAGGGACCCCATCAATCCACTGAAATATGTAGAAGCAGTTAGGTGTCCAGTGCTGAGACAAAATCCCAATTCATGAAGTAAAGTTTGAAATACAAATAAACAGAAGACCCTGAAAATAAATAAATTTCATGGATTCCGGGACATCAAGGACCCAAAACAAGAAAAGAGTAAGTTCACAGACACGAGCAAAGCCTCAGATAAATTTATAGCCTGACCACAAGTTCAATTAGAATTCCTGTAAGAGATTTATTTTTAAAAGATATTATAAATAAAAGGACTAGAGGAGAAAAACTTTGAATGAATAAACAGAAGACACTGGTTGTGCTAAAATTCTAACCAAAAATAGACTCCCTGAAAATTAGATAACAAAGAAAATCAGTAACACATAGATAATAACAATAGACAACAATAGGTATAAAAGACAAAAAACAGAAGAAAATGTATATCTGTTTTCAAAAATAGCTAACTTGGAAAACAAGCCAAAAAGAGATGACTTAAGAATCATTGGACTACCTGAAAGCAAGGGTGCAAAAAGCCTGGATACCAGATTTTAAGAAATCATAAATGAAAGCTGCCTAAATCTAGCTGAACCAGCGGTCAAAATGAAAATAGAAAGAATGACCTTGCAAGTCACTAAAACAAACCCCTGAAACTGAAAAGTTCTAGCCAAAATGCAGGACTTCCAGACTAAAGAAAAATTATTGCAATAAGCCATTAAAAAAAATTCAAATACAAAGGCACTATAGCAAAAATCACAGAAGATTTGGAAGTTTCCAATGCAGGAGAGCTCAGAAGATGATATTCCAAAAGACAAAAAAAATTTGGCTTAAAACCAAAAAGTAATTTACCATACAAAACTGAGTATCATCCCATAAGGGAAAGAGAAAATTAATTTCAATGAAATAGAGGACTTCCAACTATTCCTGATGAAAAGATCAGAGCAAAAAGTTTGCAATGAAAAAGTTTAAAGCAGAAATTGAAATCCAGAGAAACCTAGAAAGTTTCAAAGACATTTGATCAATTGGGAAGGACAACATGATGATGAAGCAACTACAAAGTGAGAGAAAAAAACAAGTCTCTGTTTAGAATTATAGTGTCTTCAAAGGTCAATTCAAAAGTTAATAAAGTAAATGGAGCCCTGATCATGATTTTGTTCTGTTTTGATGGTCCTAAGAGAAGCATGAGTGGAGGAAATAAAACATGAATGCACTTAGGAAGGAAGAGGTAAAAATTTAGAATACTTCACATAATAAGGATATGCAAAACAGACTACACAAATGTGGAGAAAATGGTGGAGAAACAGGGGTCACATGAACCTCACTTTCATCCCACACCCCAAAACACAGCAAATTTAGAGCAGAAAAATATCAGACTCAATTTGATGACTTGTTTATAAGAAATACTTGAAACAAAAATTACAAATTACAAAAATTACATAGAATTAATTTATGATGTTTCAGATGAACTAAAAAAAAGCAGCAGGAGCAATCATGATCACAGACAAGCAAATGGTTAAAAAAAATTATGATAAAAAAGAGATAAAGGGGGAAATTACATTATATACAAAAATACCATAACCTATGCAATAATATAAATATTTAATTTATATATTCTGAATGGCAGCATATAAATACTTAGAAGAAAAACTGATGAAATTTCAGAGAGAATTGGTATATAAAACCAAAATTGTTTGGGAACTAAACATGATCTTTTTTCCAACTTAAAGCAAATCTAACAACAATAACAACAAAAAAAGTTAAGGAAAGACCTAAATTGAATTTTGGAAAATTGATGTATCTCTGTGATGATCTCTGTGAACTACTAATAAAAACAGAAAGAAATATTATATATTTTTTTCTTAATCCAAGTACAGTATCTTTACAAAAACTGACCAAAAATCAAGTAATAAAAACTCAGAAGACAATGCCAAAGGAGGAAATAGTAATCATATCTTCTAACAAACACAATGCAGTATAAATTGTATTCATTAAAGAACCTCTGAAGAATGGATTAAAGTTAATTGAAGAACAAATTTTGTCCTAAAGAATTAATGGGTCAAAGAACAAAGCATAGAAAAATAGATAACATCTTGCAATAAAATTTTAACAATGAGTAAAAACATCAAATTTAGAATAGAATGTGAGCAAAGAGCTTTAGAGGAGAAAAAATTTCTCTCTCTAAATACCTTCATCAGCAAAAGAAAAAATAGAGGCATGCAATTAAAAAAAACTGAAAAAAATTAAAGGGAATACCACAACAGAAATACTGAAAATCAAAGAGATTTGGCTTTCAATTCTATTAAACACAATTGAATTATTAAATGCAAGAGTTAGTTTTGAAAAAAATGAAGGAAAAAAGTCATAAATTAACTCCCAAAAAAAAGCCTCAGGACCAGAAGTATTTATAAGTGAATTCTAACAAACATTCCAAGAATAATTAATTCCAATATTATGTAAACAATTTATAAAAACATCAAAAGAAGGGATACTACCAAACTCCTTTTATGATAGAAATGCAGTCTTAATACCTAAACTAAGGAGAAACAAAACAGAGCAAGAAAAGTGTGGGCTAATATCCTCAGTACTGATGCAGACATTTTAATTAGATTTTAACATGAGGGCTAAAACAACATACTAAAAAGTTCATACACTAACTCTGGGTCATCACAATATAAGAAAAACTATAAATATAGCAGATCATATTATTAATAATAAAGAAAATTATGTGTTTATATCAATAAATGCGGAAATTGCTTTTGACAAAATAAAATATCCGCTTCAGTTAAAACATTAAGCCTCATAGAAATAATTGGATCTTTCCTTAAGAACATCAATTGCATCAAAAGACATAAAATATACCAAACCTCCAAACTGACTCTCTCTGTCTCTCTCTGAATGTATGTATGTGTGTACATATATATGGATATATATGTATATATATATATATATGTGTGTGTGTGTGTGTGTGTGTATATATGTATGTGTGTGTGTTAGGTGCTTTTCCAGTAAGAACCTGTGTATGTGGATGGGGAAATGGGCAGGAGGGAAGGGGAACAAAGTAAGATTATCCATTATCGCCATTACATTATATATAATGCTAGAAAAGTAGATACAGAATAAGAAATAAGGAAAAGAATTTGTGGTAGAAAGCACAGGTGAATGGCAAACAACATTAACATTTTTCCAAGTGGTAAGATGTCTATAGAGAATTCTAAAGACTCAACTAAAAATTAACTGAAACAACTTCAATAAAGCAGACTATAAAATGACCATATATAGGATAACATTTCTATATACTAATAGCAATATTCAGCAGGAAGAGGTAAAAAGAAATTTCATTCAAATCATTATAAAACATCTTTAAAAACCCACTTAGCAATACACACAGAGGCACAACATAAACACAACTACAAAAATACTCCTTATAAAAGTAAAGATAGACAACAAATTAATTTACTTTTTCAGTGTCATTCCAAACTTACAAACTTTAGAAAGCTAGAAATAAATAAGGAAAATCTTCTGGAAGAAATAAATTTCAAGAACTTCAATGTAATAATGAAAAGAAGTGGGAAGTAAGGGGGCCTATCAGATCCTAAATTCTACTACAAAGCAGTTATAAAATTTGGTACTGGTTTAAAAAATAGAAAAGTTAATCTGGTCAACAGCTTATTTACACAACATAGAGAAGAAAATGAATGTAATATCATATTTTCAGTTAAACCTAAAAACTGCTACAACAGTCATCTGGCAAAAATTGCTGCAAAAACTATTAAAGAGTCTAGAAGAAATTTTGTCTGAACAAACTTCTCAAACCATGTACTGAGGTAAGCTCCAATAGGATAAGTGATCATATCACAAACAAAATAGAGAAGCAGAGAAGAAATTCATTTTGCAACCATGAAATATGGAAGAATTTAGGAAGAACATAAAGAACAGGGAGGACCACAAAAAGCAAACATGTCCATTTTTTACATAATAAAAGTTTTCAAATAAACCAGTGCAGTGAAAATTAGAAGAGAAAAAAATCTTTGCCCCAAAGTTCTCTCATAAAGTTCTGATATATGCAAGGAATTGATTCAAATATATAAAAAGATGCATTTCTCAATACAGAAATGGTTATCACAAATAAACAGGCAGTTTGTTATTAATAGGAAGTTAATAACTTTTTTAAGAACAAGCTCTTACTAACTACATGAAAAAGGTTCCAAATCAGCAATAATTAGAAAAATGCAAATTAAAGTAAATCTTACAGATATTATATATTCAGGGTGCAGAGTGAGATATACATTTACACATTTTGGACACAGCCAATGTGGGGATTTCTTTTGCTTGACCATGCATATCTGTTACAAGAGTTTTGTTGGCTTTTGTTTTTTGTTTTTGTTTTTTCATTCGGTGGGGTAGGGGCAGAGAAAGGTTATCAATAGTTTTGGCCCCTTTTCCCCACCAAAAGTAAAATGAAGAAAAAACATTCAAAGCATTTTTTTAAGATAGAAGAAAACAAAAAGGGAGGCCAGAAGGAAATAAAGTTACAAATTTTATTTATTTTATGTTTTAGGAAAAGCAAGCTGTGCATAATAGAAACTTGTGGTGTCATATATACTCCTCTTCTTCTGTTCAATTTTCTATATGGAAACATTCATTTAATTTGCTGTTTCAGTCTAGAACTTCTAAATTATTTAAACTGTTTAGAGAAGAAATATTTCAAAGATTTTTCCCATTAATTTTCAGGAGAATATAATGTTGTTTTATGTTGTTTTGCACAAAGAATTTTTAAAGGAAAGAAATTAGTTGGGAACATGAGAAAAGTAATTAAACCACTCATTGGCTTGGTGACTCAATGATCCCACTATTGGGCATAATGAATATTCCCTGAAATAGAAAGAGAAAAAGCTTTTCTGCAGAAGTATGCTGGTAATATTTTATGACTGTCAGTCCAGAAAAAAAATGCATGCAAGAAACACTTTAAATTAAATCTGCATTGTTAACATTTTCTCCATCACGTTTTGAAAACTAGACAACAATAAATAAAGCCCTGATCAGTAATGTTCACCAATTTCTGACATGTAAATTCTCACGCTGAAAATTTAATAGAGTTACAAGTTGGTTCCAGCACACTCTTGGCCCTGTGTATACTAAAATTAGCACACACTTTTTCTGTTAGCAAGGCGCTAGAACCAAATAATGCTAACCATTTGAGGAACAGCTAAACAACTATGCCATATAAACGAAATACAATAATTTTGTTATCTAAAACAATGAATGAAGGATTCAGAGAAACACAGAACTTGTACAAACCAATTCAGTGAAGACTACATAACCAGGAGATGCTATACAATGACAATGATATGAATCAAAGTACCAGGAGAGGACATAATTCACATCAAATCCAGTGACCCCTATTGGTTTCAGATGACTAATATTAGAACACTATTTTAAAAGATAATCAATTACAAATATAAAATGTTTCATGTTGAGTCACAACTGCTCTGCTCTGCTCAATGGTTTTACTTAACCTTTTTTAAAGAGAAAGTATCACATAATGAGACAAAGTTTTTTTTGCATAATTGTTGTGTTAAAATAAATTTCAATAATTTAATAGTTTTAAGGAAGGAGTCAAGAACATTGGTGTGTTTATTTGAAATTGTGATCCAAAGGGAAAAGTAATAGTAGTAAAAAGTAACAGCAACAGCAGGAACAGTAGAAATAGTAGTAGCAGTAGCAACAATTAGCATTCATATAGCACTTTAAGTTTTGTAAAATGCTTTCCATATAATTTTTCATTTGATCTCCACAAAACTATGAGGTAAATGCTATTACTGTCACTACTTCACAGAGGAGGAACTGAGGCACAGACAGGGTAAATGACTTTCTGAGGGTCATACATCTAGCTAGTGAGGCAGAATTTGATTTCAGGTCTTCCTGATTCCAAGCTCCCCCTTCTATTACCATGGCTCCCTTAATACAAGGGGGCTGATGAGGCAGTGGGTCTGGGTGAAAGTCAAAGAAGATAATAAAAGAGGTTGCAGCTACAGTAAGTTTTCTTTCAGAAGGAAAGAATAATGGTATTTAGAAATTATTTCTACCACCCATTAAAAAAACAACACCTCCCTTCAAAAAGGATAGTGAAATTAGGTTTATTCTCAATAAAGTACTATTCAAATCTTAATAATTCATATTTATATACTATATTAGTACTTCTATACATCTATATACCTTTTCACATTTGCTATCCATGTCAGTTATTAGACACCTTCCAAAGAATTTACAACAAAAGCTCTGCGTGTGATTTTGTTGATACAGCAACTTCGAGATGAGGGAATAATTTCTACCAACGCACTTTGGCACCTTTTCTACACCTTTCGATCTTACACAGTTATCTGAGGCACTGAAAGATTAAGTAACTTGTCCAAGGTCCCAACACCAGTATAGGCAGAATGTGAACCCAGGTCTTCCTGGTACCGGGTCAAGCTCTCTAGCCATAAGCTTCCCTGCTTTTAAAAGTCACATTTAAAAATTCACTTTATGTCCCTTTGTAAATCATACAAATTGACAGGTTCTCCTAGTGGTTACATACAAAAATTATTTTCCCACAGACAAAAGACATCACTAGAAACAGAGAATTAGAAAACAAACAAACCACGGAGAGCATGAGCTCAGCTAATCCAACCTTTCTTTTTACACACAAGGAAACCTCAGAGAGGAAGTATCTTGTCCAAGATCCTCCAGTTAGAATGCAACAGAGGTATGATTTAAACTTTTTTTAACTGATTGCAAATCCAATACACCTTCCATCCTGATGACCCCAATCCAAACGTACAAATTTGTTAATATTTTCACCAATACTAGGACTGGCTTATTGGGCTATTTTATTTTGAGATCTAAATAAGAGAATTACACAAGGCACTTTAAAATGCTAGCAATTATTAGAGAAACAGGAGAAACCAGTAGCCTGAAGAAAATCTTTCAGAACTGGCACTACTCAGTAATAAATCATGTCAACTAAACAAGTTACAATGTGACCACCAGTAGTGATATAAGTCACTTGCCTAACCCCACAAGAAAGTAACCTCAACCCACTAATCATCCTTGTGGGAAAGAATGCTGTCCACTTATCTTACAGTGGTGGTTTTTCAAGCTTTGTCTTCTGACACCCATAGAACTTGGTTGAATTGGGGCTGTTTCACCAATTCAGGGCAGAGGGAAGCCCTTTAGTATAACTTTCCAATTGTGGAAGTCAGGCAAAGTGATGCAAGTTGTATTTATCCTTAGGCATATCAGAATAAAAGAGTCAACAGAGAACACATGTTGAAACCAGGAAGACTTGGGCCTAGTTTAGTGACACAGTGGCTGTGGGACCCAAAATAATTTTCTAAAACTGTAAGTTGCAGGAAGGAGTCTGCTTGCCACAACAGAGGGAGTTTCCTCATTTTGAAGTTCCTTATATTAATGAAATTACAAGTCTAGTCCCCAGCCCAATATTAGCACGTAATATCACAGAATCCAAGTTTAAAGACCTCAGAAGTAAACTAGTGCAGTCCATAATTGGAAAAGTATCCCCTACCTCCTACAAGACACGTTGGGTCATCTGTCAAATAGTAATCTCCAAAGAGGGGGAACCTACTATCTCCTGTGACAACTCATTCCCACTCTCAGATAACTGGTAGAAAGCTTTCTTCTAGTTTACAGGATTCAATTCCACAATTCCTTGAATTTCACATTTTGTCCCCCTCCCTCCCCTCCCCCCCCCATGGCGGCTTATTATCAAGTATAGGATCTGTAAATACTTTCACATTATACAATGGTCAGGTTATAAGGATGGATTGTACCAGCTGGAATGAAAAATGGTAAAGAGGACATAAAATCAAATAAGAGAACGAAAAAGATCAGGTATTTTGCTTCCACCTGGATATAAATTTAGTTCTTTCTAGTTCTTTCTCTGGATGCACGTTTTTCTCTCCATCATGCGTCTTTTGGGATTGACTTATATCCCTGTATTGTTGAGAAGAGTCCAGTCTATCAAAGTTGGTCATCACACATACGTTGTGTCTGTAATTGTGTACAAATTTCTCCTGGTTCTACTCTTCTCACTCATCATCAGTTTGTATAAGCCTCACAGGTAAATATGAAGAGCGTCTGCTCCTCGTTTCTTATAGTACAATAGTATTCCATAACATGCATATACCACAACTTGTTCAGCCATTCCCCAATTGATGGGCACCCCCTTAATTTCCAATTCTTTGCCACAACAAAAAGAGCTGCTATAAACATTTTTGTACATATGGGTCTTTCTCCCATTTCTATGATCTCTTTGGGATATAACCCTAGGAGTGGTATTGCTGGATCAAAGGGTATGAAAGTATTTATAGCCCTTTGGGCATAATTCCAGATTGCTCTCCAGAAAGGCTGGATCAGTTCACAACTCCACCAACAATGCATTAGTGTTCCAGTTTGCCCACATCCTCTCCAGCATTTGTCATTTTCCTGTTTTGTCATCTTAGCCAATCTGACTGGTGAGATGTGGTACCTCAGAGTTGTTTTGATTTGCATTTCTCTAATCAATAGTGAATTAGAGCATTTCTTCATTTGCTTATAGATAGCTTTAATTTCTTTCTCTGAAAACTGCCTGTTCATATCCTTTGACCATTTATCAATTGGGGAATGACTTGTATTCTTATACATTTGACTCAATTCTCTGTATATTTGAGAGATGAGTCCTTTGTCAGAGACATAGGTGGTAAAGATTCTTTCTCAATTTCCCACCTCCCTCTTAATCTTGGTTACATTGGCTTTATTTGTACAGAAACTTTTCAATTTCATGTAGTCAAAATTATCCATTTTACATTTTATAATGTTCTCTAATTCCTGTTTTGTCATAAAGTCATTCCCTCTCCACAAGTCTGATAGGTAAACTATTCCTTGTTTTAGCAGACTGCTTACAGTATCAACCTTTATACCTAGATCATGAACCCATTTAGACTTGATTTTGGTATATGGTGTTAGATAATGGTCTATGTCCAGTTTCTGCCATACTATATTCCAGTTTTCCCAGCAGTTTTTGTCAAACAGTGAGTTCCAAACCTCCCTCTTAGCAACTGTTCCTAGTTATATCCTCTGGGGGGCCAAACTGAACAAATCAAGTTCTATTCCTGAACACGACATCCCTCAAATACATTGAAGGATCCTTCAAAAGGATCTATCATAATTCCCTCCCAACTTGGTGTTTTTTCTATCCCTGCTAAACATCATCAATTCTTTCAATGAATCTTCATAGGGAATGACCTCAGTCTGGGTTAACCCCCTCCAGATACTCATCATCTAATGAGTCTCTAGACTCTACCTAAAATGAACAAGATTCAATTGTGGTAGAACAGTGAATGATATCCTTCCTCACTTGCAATACCCACTTCTCCCTGAAGCTTGAAATGAATCTTCAGAATTTTTTTTGAAAGAAATAAAGTGGTAGTATTTGTGGTTTGTTTGTTTTTTTACCTTATTTAGTCAATAGGTAGAAAAAGAAAATTAGATACAGTAGGGATGATAGTGGGAACAGTCTCTTAGAGAAGCTAAGATCAAGGGTGCATGTATAGTAGCTAAGAAACAAATTCACATAGAAAATAGGAGGCAACACAGCACTCATAACTGTGGCTTCAGAAATGTTCCAAAGATGCATCGAACCTACTGTGCCATGTACGAGGAGCCCAGAAGACCAGAGAACTCCGATTAGGAAGTCCCAGGATGATCATATATCTTTAGTGTTCTCGACCTTGACATGGTAATAAAAGTCACAAAAACTCAGACCAGAAACTCAACCAGTTCACATGTCCTAAGAGAATAAAAGTTTGAAGCAACTGACCTAACTCCTCAGCTCTGAAGGATGGAAAGCTATGTATCCAAAGGAGATGGCAGGCTTGAAACTTACTGGGAATCAGAATATAAGAACCAATACTGAATAGAATAATGGCCATAATCAAAAGGGGTCTATCTTCCAAATCGAGAGTACTGATCAGAACCTAGCCCAGACACAAAGTCTAAAATTCAGGAAGTAAGTCTGGAAAAATAAGTAAACAAAAAAAAGATACCAACCATAAAAAAATGTTATGGCTCCAGGGGCATCCATGACAAAAACAAAGAATAGCAAAAGTCCTAAACACCTATAAGCTGAGCCTCAAATAAAAAAATATAGCTTAACTACAAGATCCACCAGAATTTCTGGAAGAAATAAGACTAGTTATTTTTTATTTTGTGAAAGACTGACTATATTTCCCTCCCTCCTATCCCACCCCCCACTTATTCTATTTTCTCCTTTGACCCTATCCCTTTTCAAAAATGTATGCTTCTAACTACCCTCTCCCCCCAACCTACCCTCCCTTCTATCATCCCCCCTCTTATCCCCTACCCCCCTATTTTCCTGTAGGGTAAGATACCCAACTGAGTGTGTATGTTATTCCCTCCTTAAGCCAAATTCAATGAGAATCAGGTGGAAAGTTTTTTTTTTCTTTTTGGAGGGCAATTGGGGTTAAGTGACTTGCCCAAAGTCACATGGCTATTAAGTGTGTCAAGTGTCTGAGGCCGGATTTGAATTCAGATCCTCCTGACTCCAGGGCCTGTGCTCTATTTACTGCTTCACCTAGCCACCCCTAGACTTGTTATTTTTTAAAGGATATTAAATATGTAATGAAAGTTGTATAGGAAAGTATGGGGGTAGGGTGAGGGAAACCGCTTAGAAAAGGAAATATTAAACTTTACTCAAACTAAATAAGAATCAATAACTATGAAACAAGAAATACAAATTCAAAAGATTGAAATAACATAAGAAAATATAAAGTATCTGCTACCAAAAACAATTTACTCCAAAAATCAAGACAAAGAGAGATCATTTAAGAATCATACTATCAGAAAACCAGAATATCCTCTACCCCAAAAGAGAGAGAGAACCGAGATACCATATTTCAAGCAATTACTAAATGAAAATTTTCTAGACTTGTTATAACCAGAGTACAAATCATACATTGGTCAGTTCCTGAAAGAAACTCCAAAATGAAAATTCCAAATCACCATAGCCAAAATTGAGAACTTCAAAGTCCAAGAAAAATATTGCAAGCAGTCAGAAAGAAATCATTCAAATACATAGGACCCACAGTCAGGATCACACAAGACTTGGAAGCTGCCACAAAAAAAAGAACAGGAGAACTTGGAATATAATAATCCAAAAAGAAAAACAAAAACAAAGGTTATAGCTAGAAATAATTTAACCAGTAAAATGAAGGATAATCCTAGAGGGAGGGAAATGTAAGCCTATAATGAAACAGTACTTCCAAGCATTCCTGACAAATAGAATCTCCAAAATAAAAAGCAACTGGAAGATCTGGGGCAGTTTTTTTTTTAATATTTGGATAGTCTTAAGAAAAGCAAGAAAAAGGAGGAAAAGTAATACAGGAGGGAAAAAAAGTAGGGATAAGCAGGCCTTATTACCTTATAAAATCAAGGAAAATATAAAGAATATCCAAGCTTGCAGAAAAGGGTGGGGGAATTCACATGAACCTCATTTTCATGTGACATGGACAAAGGAGGGTTTATTCTCCCCATTCTATTGCCAGATACATTTCATTGGGTATTGAAATACAATAAAGAGGAAAATGGAAAGAAATGGAGAGAAAAGGGGCGGGTTATTTGTAAGGAGAACATACTCTATTTTCGGTGAATTTGCATAGTGGGTTAAAAGGAAAGAAAGGGATAAAAACCTGTAATAGACATCTAAATGAGGGAAAGAGAAGATAGTCAACTGAGAGAAAGCATATCACTTCAATTACAGAACACTGGTGTTGAGCACATTCCTCTATCTCAACACCTTTGTAAAGGGGGGCGGGGTGTTAGGGAGAGGAAGAGAACAAAAGTATAAAGATGAGATAACAGGAAGTTAACAGATCAAGACCCTGAATGAGATGGAAGTCACACATATAACAGAAGGGAGTGCCGAATGGATTAGAAAGCAGAAACAAATAATATTTTGTTTTTAAGAAGCAGAGTTGACATAAAATGATACACACACACACAGGGCTAAAAAAAAAAAAAAGCCTAGTCAATAATATGCTTCAGGTGAACTACAAAAGAAAAAGCAAAAGTAGCACCTGTGATAGAAAAAGCAACGGTAAAAACAGGCATGGTTAAAAGGGACAAAATAGGGAAACTACATTCTGTTCAAAAATCCCATAGATGATAAATTGCACCGAATGGCATAGCATCAAAATATTTAAAGGCAAAATTATAGTGAAAATGAGAAAACAAGATTATAAAATCTGAGAAAGCAAAATCTATTTAAAAATGTAAAGAAGTCAAGGACTGAATATATTTTAGAAAAGTTAGATATGATGGATCTCTTAATTACTGAATGAGAAGAAAAAGGAATACAGTTCAGCAGCTTTACAAAAACTGTTCATGAACTAGGACATAAAAATCTCACACACATATAAAGAGATATTAAACATATACTTCACTAACTACAACACAATAAGAATTAAATTAAGGGCCTTTGAAGAAAGAATTAAAATTAATTGGGGACTAAAAATTTATCCCTAAAGAACTGGTGATTCAAAAAACACATATTAGGAAGGATAATTTCCAAGAAAATGACAATGTTTTCATATGCAACCAAAGCAGTTCTTGAGGGGAAATAGATCTAATTCTAAACACCTTGATCAACAAAAGAAAGAACTGATAAATTGGGCGTACAACTAAAAACTAGAAATGCAACAAATTTAAAACTCTACCCACCCCAAAACATTTTCTGAAAATCTCAGAAGAGCTTAACCAAATTACATCAAATCCATTTAACTTTTAAATAAATGTAAGAATTGTTTTTTTAAATAAACTAATGAAATAAAAAATTAGCTAATTTTTTAAGAGAGGAAAACCAAATTGTAAATGTCAAAAATAAAAAAGAATTCACAACAAATGAAAATAAAAAGCTATTAGAAACCATGTTGCTCAACTATAGGCCAATAATAATTTTGACAGTTAGCATTAAAAAGCACTTAAAGATCTGCAAAACACTCTGCAAATACTATCTCATTTGATGACGAAAGTAAAAAGAAATGTATGAGTAGTTTTTAAAATATAGGTTAAATAGTATCTATCAAAAATCCAGAGCCAATATTATATATGATAGATAGTAGAGACTTTTCACAATAAAACCAGGTGCAAAGTAAGAATGTCTACTATCATTTCTATTATTTGATATAGGTATAAAAATGTTATAGCAATAAAACAAAGAAAATAAATGGACAGAATAAGCATAGGTAATGAGAAAATAAGAGTGTTGCTTTTTGGAAATTATATGATGGTACAGAAAACCTTAAAGATTAAATTGAAAGTTGAAACAATAACTTCAGTAAAGTTAGATATAAAAATTAGACCCCAGAACTTATAAGAGTCAATAGATAAGATTGCTGAGCAGTCAGTGAAAGATCAAGGAGAAGTCCCACAAGACTGGAAATCAACAAATGTCCCATTTTTCACAAAAAGAGAAAAGAACAGAAAATGTCAACTACTGGCCAGTGAATATGACTTCAATGTCTAGAAAAATGCTAAAATGTATTATTAAAGAGGTGGTTAATGAACTCCTAGAAAAAGTGAACCAGGATAACTTCATGAACACCATTTCCTTTTGTCTTTTGACAAGATCATCAAACTGTTAGATCAGAAGAAAGCTACACATATGTCTGCGCTGCTAAAATCTGGGTAAAGTCTCCCTTACTCTTCTTATGGACAAGATGAAGAGATATAAGCCAAGTGGCAGTCTAGTTAGGTCGATTTGGAACTAGCTGAATGGCCATATCCAAAAAAGAGGAGTCATTAATAGTTGGAGGTTGACTCTCAAAGTTGTCAGTCATTAAGTTCTTAGGTATTAGCCTATAGCCCTGTGTGGTGAACATTTTTATCAATGACAAGTATAAATTTATAAATGGTATATTTATAACACTTGTATATCACATGAAGCTGGGAATTTTAACACACTGGATAACAGAGTCAATATCCAAAAATTTCTCCAAAAGGTTAAAACATTCAAATCTAATCAGATAAATTAAATAACTATAAATATAAAACTGTATTATGGGTTTGAAAAGTAAGTTCACAAGTACGACATGAAAGATGCACAACTAGACAGCAGTACATCAGAAAAATATATGGGACTTTAAATGAACAGAAGTTCAATATGAGCCAACTCTGTGTTATGGCAGGTTAAAAAAATAATAATAATACAATTTTAGGCTACGTTAAGACATGGACCAGTGGTGTTATAGACCCACTATACTCTACCCTGGTTAGGCTACATTTGTAATAACTGTATCCATTTCTGGGCATTGCATTTTAGAAAGGCTGGAAGGTAATTGTGATGGTGAAAAACATCAACATTATACCATGGGAGAACTGGTTGAAAAAACTAGGGTTTTTTTTGTTTTTTTTTTTTACCTTGGAGAGGAGAAAAGTTAAAGACAACACAAGAGTTGTCTTCAAGTATCTGGAGGGTCATCATGTAGAAGCTGGATCAGATTGTTTTGTTTAGAGGCAGATGGATGTAAAGTCAAGCTCAAGCAGCTTTCTGGAGGACTGCTGCTATGAACAGCTTTAAGATACTGATCAAACAGTATAGTGAACTCTCTATTTATTCAACAGTAAACTAAAGCAAAACATTCACAGAAACCAAAGTACAGCATTCACAATGTTATAACATAGCAAGTTATCACTAAAGTGGCCACACAGTTTTTATCAAAGTGGCCACATAGTTTTAAACAAGACATCATTCAGTAAGTCCTTAACTTACTCATCCTTAAGGAGGAAGCATCCTTAAGGGACACAAAGTACAAAGGTCAAAGTTCTCCACCCCTAGGTCACATTTTCTTAATCTCTCAGTAAAAATGTCTTCTTTCTTCTTGACTGGAGATTAGTTTCCAATCATCCTTAACTCAATCATCCTTAAGAGGTACAAGGTACAGAGTACAAAGTTCTCCCACCCCTAGGCCACAGTAAATCATGATCTTCTCACTCAGCACCAAGTACCCAAGGAGAGGTCTTTTCATCTTGACTCAAGGCTGGCTCTCAGATTCCATGGTGCCTCTTCCATGGTCTCAGCTTTTGCCTGAATTTACCCAACTGTCACCTGGATTCGAAGGTAGGCAGCTCTCAGCTCCTCAACCAGCTCCTCATCCAGTTCTTCATCCAGTTCTTCATCCAGTTCCCATTCCATATTGAAATTCACAGTGTCCAGTCCACCTCAAGTCCTTCATAGTTTCTGTTTCTGGGAAGATAAAGCTTAACAAAGCCAAAATAACATTCCTACACATTGCCAGCACCATCATCAACTCACTTTTTGCCTGTGAAATCAACACAGACCCACAAAATCTGAGAACTCAACACAAATTATCAGTATAGTCCCAGGACCTCTGAAACCCTCCTCCAGGACTTCTGTAAACAGACAACAAGAAAATCCTCTTTCAGGGCTTCCAGTAAGGGCCCAGGGCCTCTGTATGAAGTGTTACAAACACAAATCAACACAGAACAGACAGAGTGCCGGGATACCACGAGTTTTCTCCTTCTCAATCCCACCACCACAAGTGTTCCCTTCTCAGTTCTGCTCTCTCCCAGCTTGTGTTCAACTTTTTATCTGATCATTAGTTCCTCCCTGCTCCACCCACTTTTATGTCCTTTCTGTTCCTGTTTTTGGCAAGTTCCTCCCACTGT
Source organism: Petaurus breviceps papuanus (assembly GCF_028583685.1). NCBI lineage: Eukaryota > Metazoa > Chordata > Mammalia > Diprotodontia > Petauridae > Petaurus > Petaurus breviceps. The sequence goes on along the minus strand of NW_027187460.1, from coordinate 52,273,366 downwards.
GGGTTCACAGGTTCTGTTTCTTAACAAAGACTTGACATAATGATGGGCAAAGCTCAAAAGAAACTTGAACTGAAACAAGGTGCTGAATAGTTAAATAGCTGAAATAAGGTGGCAAGTACTTCTTTGCTTGCCATTACAATGGCAGAACTAGAAGCAAACACAAAACCCAAAACAACAAAAATCTAATCCCTTCTTATTGGAATACAACTATCATTCCTCCCCATTCCCATTACCAAATCATCTCTTCCCCACCCTAAATGCCCTGATTCCTTCCTTCTCCTAAGGCATGATCCCAAGGCCTCTCAGCACCATCATTATCCTATATCAAGGTCTTTCTTAAATGGTCACACTAACCCAGATATAGTCTAACTAACATATATCCATATAAGAATCAGGCTTCTATCTTCCTTGATTTTCTTTTTGTTCAGAAAAAGTAAAATATCCCTTTCTTGTCTCTAGCATAAAAATACTAATATCAATATTCTTGATTCTGTAGACAAGACTAAGCCTATCTACTTTATAACTAATCTGCAGTGATCTGCTATTGTTTCCATCTTCTCCACGTCCATACAAATCATGGATGCTTAAAGTAATTAAGATTCCAAAAAAATGCTATATCTGCAGTTAAGGCCCAAAACAATTAAGTAGTAGAATTAAAGAAACATAAGCATTCAAATGAGATGTCTAATTTCTCATTTGATTTTAACTAATCAAGAGATACTTTTAGGCATGGTTATTACAATAAATTTTCCAGTAATGCAAAGGACTTTTCCCTCTTTAAGTCTCTCAGTCTTTCACATATGTAAAACTTACAGAACTTCATAAAATCTGAAGAATTTTTTAAAAATCAAATTAATCCTCCATTCTAGAAAGGATACCTATGATCAATGAAGTCAAATTACTTCCTGCATAACCAAGCATATCACAAAAAAGAACATGAATGAAATAGGACATGGCTCTGCAGATCACCCTATATTGCCTGTGACATCTGTCTTAAATGTGCAATTCTCCAAAAATGACTATTAAGCTTTAAAGTATTTTTATAAAGAACAACAGAAACCTCGAGTGTCTTCACCAGACAAGTCTAGCTAGAGAGCCACCTCCAGCATCCCATACTGCCCAATTCAATGATTTATCTTATATATCAAGATAAATTGTTTACTTTAGCAAATTTAGCTTAACTTTTGTACTGCTTTATACTCCATCCTTTTTAGTCCCCATATTCCTCTTGCAGATCCTTTTACCTGAGAACTTAGTAGTACTAGGATACCCCCCACACACTCACTCTCTCTCTCTCTCTCTCTCTCTCTCTCTCACACACACACACACACACACACACACACACACACACACACTTCACAAAGGTATGTAAAGAAGCATTTACTAATGACCCAATGTGTTACTTAACCCTGGATTGTTCTGTTTTTTTTAGAGGGGAGCCAGGGTTGCAGAAGAGTGGAGGTCTAGCCCTTTGATTTTATTGGTGCAAGAACTCCTATGGTGAAAACTTCTGATACAGATCAGCCTCTGTTCTGCAATTTGGAGCCTTAGAGAGATTTTCCTGGGGACACAGAAGCTAAATGACCCATCCACAATCACACAGCTAATGTAAGTCAGTGATAGATTTTGAACTCAGGTCTTCCTTACTGTACTGCCTTTTAACAATGATTTGAATGAAAGTTTTTTATCTTTCACAACATGACTAAGATGGAAATATGTTTAATATGATTGTACATGTATGGCCTATATCAAACTGTATGCCATCTTGGGGAAGGGATATTGAAAGGAGGGAGAAAATTTTAGAACTCAAAATCTTATAAAAGTGAATGCTGAAAACAATAAATAAATGAATGAATGAATAATGAAAGTTTTAGCCCAAAAGAATATGTTTCTAATAGTTATTTCAATAACCACCAGGCTGGTGACAAAAAGGCCACCTTTGCAGCAAACCTCAAATCACCATCATACTAAATCTCAACTCCACTCATACCTGAGAGATGGCCAACCCTGCCTATAGAAATCTGGTATTCCTACAACATCCAGTAGTTCTCACTTTCCCAAAAGGATGAATAAACCTAGTGAGTTTAAATTATGATTCAAGTTAGCAAAAACTCAAATTATATGCAAACTCTTTAAAATTCAGCTATAAATCCGGCCTCAGACACTTAACACAAAAACTAGCGCTGTGACCTAGGGCAAGTCACTTAACCCCAATTGCCCTGCCTTCCCCCTCCAAAAACGCAAAAACCAAAAAAAAAAAAAAATTCAGCTATAAAATAAGGTATGCCTATACTAATTTCTGTTTACTTGAAATTCTTACAGAATCTACAAGAAGTTGAGGCCCAGAGAGATGGACCGCCCACAATTACACAGGTAACAAATGGCAAAGCCAAGACTTGAACTCAGGTCTTCTGACTCCAGATCCAGGCTTCTCCACTGTGCCACAATACCATCACAGTGGTCATCTACTGCTTCTCACAAACATTTTACACAATATTACCAGAAAATGATTTTGATTCTTCATTTGTCCTCCAAAACATCAAAGTATGCTATATGAGCCTTCATGACAAGAGCATAGTCCAGGGATAAGAGAAGGGAAAATATCTCAAGCTTCTAAAGTAGGCTATTCCCTTGTGATTTAAGGGGAAATAGCACCTCAGGTTTCTACAAAGGTACATCAGAGAAGACCCTAAGGGAGCCAGTGAGGTCTCATATTTTTTCACACAAATAAGTATATTTTTTTTTTTCAGAGAGTGTATAGAACTATAGCAGAAAGGAAGAATTGGGTAGGCTAAATATTCTGTTGTCCCTCTGATAACCTGATTAGGGCAAAAGAAGGGGAGTTGTGGGGAAGAGGGGAACAGAGCAGCAGCCACAAGTTTTAAGAGTTTCACAGAACATGGATGAAAATAAGCGTAAGAAAAGGATGTCAAGTGTGCCCTCTATTGGTCCTGGTTCTTCAGTCTAAGTTGATTATAATGTTCAAATTCTACCAAACAAAAGGGTGAGAGGCCAAGGAAGTCCTGATGCAGAACTGTGCAGAGGCAATATGAACTTTCAGTAAAGGAACTTAGCTAGGATTTAGGAGAGCTGTCTTCTAGCGCTTTCAAAAATTAACTATTTGAGATTCAGAAAGTTTTGTCATTGCTCTATACTTGGTTTCTTCATCTTTAAAAAAAATGGAATTAGGAATTTATGCACTGCCCCATTTACTGGTTCACTGCAAGGATAGAAATGCCAACAGACATATATATATATATATATATATATGTATATGTGTATACATATATATATATAAATTTTTTTTTTTTGCTTTTCGGAGCGGCAATTGGGGTTAAGTGACTTACCCAAAGTCACAAGATTAATTAAGTGTTAAGTGTCTGAGGCCAAATTTAAACTCAGGTCCTCCTGACTCCAGGGCTGGTACTCTATTCACTGAGCCACCTAGCCACCCCCTCAACGGATAAATTTTAACCAAACCCTTTATATCTTCTAATGTACAGCTTTTAACCTTTTCAAAGTATTTTGGTAATCTGTGTCTTTGAAGAAATAATCCTGAGATGATTTTGTTACAACAATAGATGCTGCTCCCAAGTTATCATGTTAAGTATGCATGGTAGAAAACTACCTTTTAAAAGGAGACAAATTCTACACAACATGTAACAAACAGAGTGCCTTTTGTTCCTCTAAATAGGTTTTCTAAAAGGGTGATGTATGAACAGAATGACACATGCTCTGATTTTTTCTTTTTCTTATCACCTGTTGAGGCAGTATAGTACAGTGAAAATATCCCAAGTACAGGACTCCTGGATTGTTTTAGGCCTGACTCTTCACAGTGCAAGTTGTTTGCCTTGGGCTATTTTCTTAGTAACTTCATTGCTGCCTGGTACAGAAACCATGCCCCTACCCTCCTTTTCCACTTATGGAACCACAATCCAATTAATACTACCATTCCATCTGGAAAGGATGTATCAATCTACTTCAATTAGACTATACCCACTAATGTAGTAACTTTCCAAACCAAAATATCCCACCCAGGCACCATTTCCTTTTTTGTGTTGTGTTTATTAGGATATAAAGTTTTTGAGAGCAGAGCCTGTCTGTCCTCCTTCATCTTCACTTTTACTTTCAACCAATCAGTGAACATTTATTAAGTGCCTACTATGTGACAGGTGCTTTGCTAAGCCCTGAGGGTACAAAAAGAGGTAGTCCCTGCCCTCAAGGAGTTTACAATCTAATGGGGAAAATAACAAGCAAACAAATATATGCAAAGCAAGATACATGAGGTACAAATAAATCCTTAGCAGAGGGAAGGCACTTGTATTAAGAGAGCTTGAGGAAGATTTCCAGGTAAAGACAGCATTTCAGTGGAAGCCAGGGAGGTCAGTAGTTAGAGCTGAAGAGGGCGAGCATTCCGGGTATAGGAGATGGCCAAACAAAATGCCCAGAGTGGAGAGATGGGGTGACTTTTGTTTTCATGTCCCCAGTGCTCAGCACCGGCCTTTGCACATAGTAAGCCCATTAAAAGTTGCTTTTTCTATTGATTCCAACCCCTCTGAGTCTCCATTTCCTTACCTACAATTGAAATGGTACTTAAAATTCCTACTTCACAGGATTGTCATGAGCAATGTGTTTTTTTAAGCCCAAAGGGCTACTAAATATATGCTTTTACTAAAAATCACTACATTCCATAAGCAGAATATACCCACCCCAAAGCTCTAGAAAAGTTTCTAGACAATTCCCTTCATTATAAATTAAACATTAAGTGACATTTTGACTACTTTCTAAAAAGCCACTGGACAGTTATGGTGATTTGGTAACATTCTCTTGCATTTGTAATTATATGTGCTATGTACACATTCTCACAACACCTTACTTGTGCATTAACTCTTCTTAGTAGATGTCCCAGGTATGTAAAAAAGAATGTTACACATGCAGCCCTCCCCACAACCAAAAAAAGGACAAAGGAATTTAAATTAGTCCTAAATTAGAAAAGACTCATCATTGCAAGCTTCACAAATAATCTTACTCTGTGAAAGAATTAAAAAAAAATTCAAGAGGTTACAGGAAACACCATAAATATTGGGCCCCTTAAAATTATTACAAACACCAGAAGGAGGTCTGTGGAAGTTCTAGGAACTAAATAATAATAGCTAGCATTTAACTTTCAAGCATCCAGAGTACTTTGCAATTATTTCATTTTATCCTCATAACAATCCTAGGAGGTAAGTGCTATGATTATCCCCATTCTACTAATGAACACACTGAGATGGGAAGAGTTTAGTGGACTTGCCTGGGGTCACAAAATTAATAAGCATCTAAGGAAGGATTTGAAATCAAATTTTCCCAACTCCACGTTCAGTGCTCTCCATTATGCCACATAGCTCCCTTGAATTAGTAAATTTCTCTAGGCCTGAAGAATTAATCAACAAAATTGAATTAAGCCCTAAGGCACTAATTTCATGGTTACTCTAAGACTTGGTATAAGCCAACTGTACTCAAGGAGAGGCATTATTAAGTATAAAATAGTTCAATATACTCAGTTTCTCTTATATTCCTGGTTAAGTCATGATTCACTGTCCCTAACCATTTAAATAAGTCTATGGGTGTATAAAATCCCAAAAATCTCTTGTTAAAAGAAAATTTTATCATACATAAGTTGAAATCAATAACACACAATGTAATATATTCAATTTAATTGCTTTAGCACGTTTTTGGTTGTTGCTTGGCTTTATGATTTCAGAGTTGTATGCCGGAATACTGATTTGCAATTTTAGATTTAATATATCCTTATCAAAGGCAAAATTCAAGCCCACAGACTTTCCTGATGCCTCATACTAATTCCCTGTTCACTATGCCACACTGTTTCTCAAATATTCCATAGAGAATTTTAAAAGATGCACCAGGAAAAACAAAAACAAAAAACACCTTGTTGTAAAGAAGCGCAATCATAGAAAGAATATCAACAGACCCAGGGGTCTAGTACCAGCTCTGCTCCTGACTTTCTATGTGACCTTGGTGAAGTCATGTGTTGTTGCTGGACTGTAATTTCCTCATCTGTATGGTTTTATGTGAGTACAAGTATGTAAAGTAGTCTACAAGTGTATCTCAAAAACCCAGGGCAACCCTAACATCCTAGGATCTATTGCTTGATAGAAGAGCAATGCCTTGGGGGAGCTTTGGAACACTCACCCTAGGGCTATGCTGTGCTGTCTTGCTTGGTAAGACTTATCTCAATGGCCCCAACCCAACCATGTTGCTGTACCCCAGACATTTTCCAGACCAGCCACAAATATATACCTATCACTCTTCCATCCTCCCACCCACTTTCCACTTCTTACTCTGGTGGATCAAGTGAACAAATCAATCCTATCAGTTTCCACAAAAATGTATAAGAACCTACTATCCTGTTGTTCAACTCATCATCCCTATAATTTCTCTCACCAAAATACCCTTCCCTGCATAATTCTAGGTAGGTTACTTAATGTGTCTAAATCTCGGGAAACCCAAAGAATCTAGGTTACAGAGAGTCAAGATTTTCAACTCTCACACAGAGGAAAGTCCAAGTTCTTTATAAAATGACATATAAGACTATTAGTATGAAGAGGCCTTGCACTAATGTGTACTGCCACCTTTTCCCACCCTGACAGATGATTTTAGTGAGCAATAGGGAGTGGAGAGGGAAAAAACAGAAGTTAACTGGTGACCAGCCTTTGGTTACAAGTGTCTAAGTATTTAACTAGGCTGAACCTGAGACAATAGCTGAATAATCTGTAGCTAGGCCCAAGTACCAAGTTCCCAAGTACCAAGAACCTGAAGCCTGGTAACATCTATTTTTTTTTTAAAGTAATTGGGGTTAAGTAACTTGCCCAAGGTTATGAGGCCAGTTATTTTATATGAGTGCTAAGTATCTGAGGCCAGAATCAATCCCAGGTCCTCCCGACTCCGGGTTGGTGCTCTTACTCACTTCACCACCTAGCCACCCCCTGGTAGCATCTTCTGGAATTTGCATTCTGAGTAAATCTTTTCTCGATCAAGCCCAACCTTACATCATGGTAAGATATCAGTTGTGCAAAAATGGTAGGAAATATTGTAGGCCCAAATGTCCATAATTAGATTCCAAGAGTCTAGCAGAAAAGAGAGAGAAAAAGTCTAGCTTGGAAAAGATCTACATGTTCTTCCTCCCTGACAAAAATAAATGATAACTTTATTAATTTATATCTCTATCATTATTTTAGTGATAAAAAATGAGAAATACTTCCAAATTACTGGAAGGGACAGAGATTGCAAGGGTTTGTCAGTGTCTGATAAGCACTGAGTATGAGAGAAGGGATAAAAAAAAATTAGTCATTTACCCTTCTTATGTGAGGAGCCAAAAATATTTAAGACACATTTTCTGGAACTTCCATGCATAATATGAATACTAAAGTTCACTAAAAGGTCATATAGTCTTAACATTTTTACAAGAAAGAATATAGTTTTAATCAAGTATCATTCATTAAATTAATATTTACAACATATTAATCAACTCTATAGGATCCTGAGTCCTTAGAGATAAAGACAAATTCAACTTAAGAGGCTCCTCAAGGGGTTTCCTATTAGGAGATTACAATGTACCCCCAGAAACACATTGGAGAATGTAATGAGCATGAATGCTAAAGAGTATGAAGTGCTAGGAGATCAGATGTGATAAGAATTGGTTCCAGCTGGAACAATATGAGAGCAGCTGAAGCATAATGAAACCATAAAGATGGGCATGTATTGATACAATCTCCCCAATATTTAGTTCTTAATTATCAGTAAAAGGATAGTAAAAAGAAATTAAAAGCCACAAATGACACCTTCATTTCTGCCCCAAATGCTTACCACATCTCTTTGCAAATGTTGCTAACAAGTAGCTAAATTATTATGGTTCGTGGGCTATTTATCATTCTAGAGATGGACAAGTACCTTAAGGTCGAACAACAGTCAGTCTAAAGGCAATCAGCTGGGAAAAGACAAGCCATGGTATGGTGGGTAATAATTAGATTACATAAAATCAAGAGGATTTGATGAGGATCACTGAGAGATGTCATCTCTAACTATGGACTTTATTAAGTGCCATGCTGTGCTCCAGATATATTTTAAAGGCAAATAAATAAGCCTAAATTAAACATAGCTCTTAGGTAAGAAGGTTACCTATCCTAAATTATTTCCCAAATCCAGTAGCCAAGTAAGGTGTTGCTCTGAGTGTGTCAACTCCCTGACCTTCCTGAAATGGTGAAATATATGCCAGACATACTCACTGACTTACAACTGGAGAGAATGTGGTCCATAAAAAGCATGTCTGTGCTGCAAAAGTTATCACATGAACTTTTCTGAAACATTTTGTAACTCAGAAAAGCAAGCATACAAAACCTTTTCACTTAAATGTAGGTTAATAAGTTCCATGTGCACTCTTATAGCTTGAAAGAATACCATGAGGAATAAACTATTATCACGAGTACCTATAAAAACAAATATCTTCAAATCTCTCCTTCAATTAAAAATGAAAAAAAAACCCAACAAATTAATGTTGCTATATAATGGAGGTTTATGGCAGATATATTTCATTTTTCCAGCCTCTGTTGCCAGAAAAACCACCATGCAATTTGTGATAAACACTTCAATTTCTTGGAAAAGCCAAATATAATATTATGAAAATGGGAAGAGGGTAGTGGGGCAAAAGTAGGATGTAGGAAAGGATATAGCAGGAAAACACTTGTCATACCACTAACCCCACCATTAGACCACTAGAAGTATGAATAATGCATTTCAGAATCTTCCTTCTCATAAAAGTGTTTTATTAAAAAGTTATTGTAAACTTTTGTTTAAAGTGCTACTAGGAACAAGTCAAGGAGTTACAAAATTGAGTGGTGCTTTATAAATGACAAAAGGTGTGAGGCTACTTTTAACAATGCTATGATTAGTCTACTGACCTTTCAACTATTCAACTTGAAATATGGTTTATAGTAATTCCTGAAAGTAAACAAATCAAATGATCCAATTTACTATACCAGTAAACCTTTGGTATTAGGAGCAAAACAAAAATCACCCCTATTATGTGTAATAGTAGCTTAAAACAAATGACCATTCTGCCAAGAAAAAGCAGGAAGAGGGGGGAGAAAGTGGCTGCAATATAGACAAAACCTTAGTTGTCAATAGACTTCTCAAAGTTAGCCTATTCCACATACACATAAACAGACACTCATTGTGGTTATTTATATGTAGCTGATTAGAGAGACAACTAAGACTATAAATTACACAGAAGGTGCTGAAGGTGTTGACCTACATCGGTAAAAGGAATTTCCCCACCTGGGAATTCCCTGTGCCAATGAAATCATAGATCCAATCCTTATCCTTATCCTATAGCTGATTAATAGTATGAACTGCTACATTTATAATTAATAACAAACCAAATGAAGTTATCCAGATCATATTCATTTCATGCAATTTCCAGAGCTAATCCGATAGAAAGATTGGTGGGTGACCCACTTAAAATATATATACATATATATATATATATATATTTATATGTATTATACTATATATATGTGTGTATTTGCTTATGGGTCTTTGCCACCCTCCCTAGAGCACAAAGATCTTTCCAAAAAGAAAGAAAAGGCTGGCATTCCTTTATGTATCTTTAAGCTAAAATTTAAAATTAAACACAGAGTTAAATGATAGATTTGCTTTCTATTCCAGACTGGATGCAATTGATTTTAACTGACTAAATTATCTGATCTCTGCCAAGAATTTTATTTCATTAAGAAAATGATATTATGGAGCATCTGAGATCATAGAGCAGACTAAACAGAATGCCAGAGAAGTTCTGAGTGCACCCCACAGTGAAGGTTTGATTATTTGCAGATGGAATATGTAGGGAGAAAAAAAATCTAAATAGGAGGAAAATTCTATGATATGATTCTGTGAATTGTACTCTCCAACTTTCATATCACTTCTGCCTTTGTGATTAGTAGAGCATAAATTTAAGTCATTAGGTGATATTTGCTATCCTGATTTTTTTTTTTTAAAGGAAAGAAATAATCACCTTTCTGCCTTGGAGGAAATATTAAGCTACCACCTACCCTAGACAAGGAAAAAAAAGGAAACATTGATACCACAATAGATTCTAGTATGTCAACTGTCAACACTGACATTATTTGGCTAGTCCTCAAATACTCACCAAGAAACTAATTTAAATCAATCTCCTTTGGGAAAGCCAATTGTTCACTATACACAACAATTGGTCCAAGATCAATCAGTAGACATGAGATCAATTAAAACCAGCTTAAGTTTTTGAAGAGGGATAATTCACACAACTTGAGTTAAATCTCTATTCATTTCAATACTCCCACAATGCAACCCTTAAGCTTCATTTGTAAAGCAGAAACATTACTACTATCACCCTACACTGTCTAGCCAGCACTTTAAGTAGTTCCACATTTAATTAAAGACACAGTATATCCTTTGTTGGCATAGATAGTGTGGTCACTTTTAAGACTGCAGTCATTTTAGCCAAAAACTTGGCATTTTGGAAAGCCATCTGTTAGAGAAAATATAAAAACTAAATCATTGTTGAGGTAAAAAAAAATTGCTATCCTAAAATTTGCATGTGCTTGAAAGCAACAGTCCCTGCACATTTGAATTTCATGAAGACTAAAGAGTAGTTTGGCAAAATTACTACCATACACTTTGGATCAGCTTTTCCAAATGCCATCACTTAAGCATATCTTAGATAGCTGAGACACCAAACTATATTCTATACTAAGATGGGGGGCAGGAAATAAGGTTTTGCTTCAGATACCTAAATTAAAACATAAAAACTACAGAAAATAAATTTATTTATCTAAAGTGCAGTATCATTTTTGTCCACATGAGTGCTGTAATGATATACACCACTGAACCCAATCTAATGTACCAAAGCTTGGTAGGGTGTTGTTACCAGTTTCTGACTACTCAAATACAATGAAATAGCATATTTGATATTTTGTGCTGCTTTGAAATTATCAAAAGATGTCAATTAGTGAGACAATTTACTCAGTGAAAAATATTTGGAGGAAAAAAATTTAAGTAGTAAGTTTTGCAATGAGGGTCTGTCAAAACTGCAGTAACACCACTACAGATAATAGTCACAGAAGATAACATGCCAGTTTTTATTATGAAAGCCCCCTTAAGCCTGAGTTCTATATGACCAGCACTGTTCCCTGATACAGCTTTCCTGAAGTATAATGCCAACTTTTATTTTACCAGTGCTCTTAAATACTACTTTTTTTGAGGGGGGGGAGAGGAGAAAAGTGCTTACAAGTTAAATGTATAACTCTCTCCCCTCCCTCCAAAACGACTATTTTCTAATTTTCAAAAATCCTACCTTAACGTTACCAGGTTGACAAGGAGTTATCATTAAAGAGGCCATGTGTAGGATGTGAAACATAAAACCGAATTTTTAAAAATCATTCCAGACAAGAGTTAGAAGGCCACCAAGCCTTTAGACAATCGCCCACAGGTGGAAATTGCTTAACGACATCCTGAGCAAGGTTCAAAAAGTCCAAGGAGATAAGGCCGCCCCAAAATCTGGATGTAAGAGGCTTGAATCCCAACTGAGTTATAAACAAATCACATCACAGGTTGGGCGAGATGTTTATATCCCGGGAAAATCAAGACCTATTAACCCAGAAGCATCAGCCCCAAGATGCTTGTTGCCTGTGTGTAAGTGCTGAGTTAACTGGACAAAGACAGCTCTCTCCGGGAGCCTGCAAAGTACGTTTGAGGATCCACACAATCTCCATTGCTTCCCAAGCAGAAGGCAATCGAGACCACCGGGACCTGAAGCCTCATCTCACCCTCCCAGGTCCTAGTGCTTCAGGATTAAGGGCAGTCACAGCACCTCCTGATGAAACCACCAGCCTCCTTCCCAAGCGCAGAAAGCACCCCAGTGATTTCCACAAAATTAATCAACTGTTTTCCCCTGCATTCAGAGAATACAATTTGGTGAAGGAAGCATTAAATACTAGGGCTGAGAGAGGGGAAGAGGAATTGGTGAAATTGGAGAACCTTAGTGAAAAAGAAAACTTAGTGGGGCTAGCTTTATAATAGAACTCTAACGTGCCTTCTGACATAGGAAGATGAAGGGACGACAATTCTGGTTATGATATTTCATTTGTGAGCGCAATTGGGGAGCTTTCCCAGGGGTCACTATTGTACTAGCAAAGTTACACCAGGTCTCTATTCGAATTCTAAACCTTTGACCCCTACGCTAACAAGTCCGAGAAGGATTTCTTTCTGGGCCTTCTAACCTGTTCCTGCTTCCCGTGATTTAAATGGGTTATGATCCTTTCGCTTCCCGGGACCCAAGAGTGCTCCCTAACAGCTTGCCACCGTATTGGATGCCTGCGTGTTGCACACCTGGTGGAGTGACCCGCCCCAGAAAGCAGCTCATCAGGTCTTCAGGCAAAAAAGAAAAATGCAAACCTTACAGAATAAGACTGGGAAGGAGAACCGGTAAGTCGGCGGAAAGGATGGGTGCCCAGATTCAGGGAAAGGTATAAATCCGTTTATTCGACTTGCGCAAAAAATGGGCTCACTTTTCTTTCTCAGAGCCGCGCTTCAATAATAAAAGCTGGGGGACAAGGGTAGTTGCGCCACTTTGCCCAGACAGGGAAGAGCAATGCAACCGCCCCCTCCCCGAGCGGGGGTGGGGTTTAAGGAGAGCCAGTGTTGGCCGTCTGAGGACCAAGAAGCCTGAGTATGGTTGGGGGTGAATAATACCTCCCCACCAGAGCGCACGTCCCTCTGCCTCCTCCCACACGACACAACACATCCCTCCTCTGGGCAATACTGACCTCGCTTACTGCGTCTCCAGCGGTTGGCTTGGCAGTGTCCGTAATCCATGCAGTTCAGGATGATCAGGGCAAAGGAGAAGAGGCGAAACTGCATCTGGGCGGTTGGGTTGGGGGGAGACACTCCTCTCAAAGTCGGAGAACAGGAGGGGTCATCAGCGGGGCCCGGCACCACTGGAGAGGCTGGGGTAGAGACAGTGAATCGTTGCTAGCCAGTGGGAAGGGGTTCCAAGAGTCAGGCAAGCGCTGCTACAGAGCGGAGTCACAAGCCCTAACGTCCAGCAGCATCTCCGTCCTGGGAATCTGCGAGATTAGGAGGCAAGAAAGGGTGGTTTTTGGCAAGGGAAGAGGAGCAAAGGAAGGGGATGGGAGGTAAGGCAGAGAGACAGAGAGGCGTCTGCACATTTGAATCAACCAACCATTCTCGTCAAGGGGGGAGCACCAAGGTTGATCAATTTTCTTTTATTAGGATGAAACACAGAGCAGAGCAGGAGAGTTTACTAAGTTAAGGAACAGTTCTAGCTTAACACAACTGAGCCTCCGGAGTTGACTTAAATCAGAGCGCGCAACAACTTCAATGAGAACATGATTGCAATCAAGGGAATCAATCATTGGAAATCTCTGCGGAGCAGACGTCCTAGAAAAAGCGTGAGGAGAAAAAGAAACGCTCCTTTGGGAATGGGAAGGGAGGATAGGCAATGAGGAGCGCCTACATTCCTATCCAACCCTTCCACCCTGTACCCCTTTTAAGTTCAAAGCCCACCCCAGAGGGGAGGGAGTCACAGCGCTCCGGCAGAGAACAACTTACCTTCACAGAGGACTTAGCAGCACGAGGGTTCTCAGGCATAATGCTGCATCCCGGTGTCAGGCAGGGCAGCCTGCTCAAAAACACGTGGGCTGAAGGGGGAAAAAAAAAAAGTTTGCTAGACTCCGGTGCGCTGGGAGAGCCTGGCAGGCTAGGCAGTAAGAGCCGCTAAATCAATCCTGCCTCTCCAGCGGGCGAACCGGCGTACAGCTCCTCTCTGCGCGAACTGGGCTCTCAGAAGGGAATGAAGCGGCGAGGCATGTGCGGCTGCGTCCCCAGCCACGGCCGCTACGTCCCAGCCAATGCCCCCCACCTCGAAACCTAAGAGGGGGTGTATCTGAGCTTGGTTCCTCCTCCCCCCTCCCCAGTTCTTCTCTCCCCTCTGCCTTCTCTTTGACCGTCACTATATGCCTGACTCAATTTTTTTTTTCTCTCTCTCCAAGTTGGGCGAAAAAACAGCCTTAATACTGAGCGGTGAGAAATAGGGTGAATGAGATTTCGAATAGAGATGCAATAGGTTTGTGGCAGGGGGTTGATGCTTCAATAAGTAGGTGGTGCTGTGTTCCACAGCATCTCAGGGTTTTCTTCTGCCCGTTATCCCCCGGGTCCTAAAGCCTGAAAATCTCTGGTTTCCCTGAGGTCCTAAAGCACGATGATCCCTCTTCAGAGATCTGAGCCCCTTGCGGGCTTCTTCTGGACCCCTGATCCCAAGGGTCAGAAAACTACAGCACAGAAAAGCAGCAGCTTCGGTTGCTGACCTAGAGCCGCAGGACCAACTTCTCCTTTCCTCCAAATCAGACTCCACAGGGCGCTATACCCTGAGGGTGATCGCCTCCCAACTCTAAATTGCCTGTCTTCTTCCAGACGACCCGACTACAAATCGGTTCATTTATTTGTACGAAAATTCCCAGAAGAAAAATGTTTCAACTCCCGTGTAGGTTTTAAAATTGGACAGTCTTGGTGGGTCTTACATCTATGCTTTCATTTCTTTAGACTCCTTGTGAAGCTTTAGAAAGGACTGGGAAGTAGAGCCCATTTTCAGTTTAGAGAATGACGAGGAGCCTACTTTAATAAGTTTAAAAAGAAAATTAAAGAAAGGATTTTTTTGGATTCATCTTCCTTTTCAAGGCGTTCGATGTTCTTTTTTTCACATCCAGTCTTTTCAAGTCAGCTCCTTGAGTACAAGGACTGGTTTTGGTTTTTGCCTGGCACATGTAGGCATAAATGTTTGTGGAAATGACTTGTTGAATGAACTTGTCTCTTGTTTTCCCCTTATTGGAGATTTTAAAGTATATCAGCCAACAACTATTAAGCACCTACTTCATCATCCCAGTCACTGTATTAAGAGCATGTGATAAAAAGAAAAAAAAATGAAAGTCTCTTCCCTCAAGAAGTCTAAATTCTGTATGTAAAATTTTACATACAAATGAGTATATGTATAATTATGTAATAGGTATATATTTTCCTTCATAGCTGAATATTCACCAAGTCTTATTCCCCTATTTTTCCCACATGCGAAAAATAAAAGTGAACTCTTTTAGAGTCATAGATCTAGAAGGAACTTCAGAGGCGATTCAGTCCAGATATCATATTTTGTACAGTTTTGAGAAAACTGAGTCCCAGAGAAGTTGTGACTTGCCCAACATGACATGGGCTGAAAGTGTGAGAGGGGGGATTATATTCTGATTCTAAAGCCAGTGTTCTTCCTACTATATCACAATGGTTCCCTCAGAAGGTTTACTTAACTACTACTGTATTAGGTTCTCTATTCATTTAATAAATTCAATTTAGCTTCCTCTGTAAAATTGTCCTTTTCTAGCTCTAACCTGTGATTCAATGTCAAAAGTTTTTTGAGTAGCTATTACATTCAAGTCCTTGTACAAAGCACCAGGAGGTAATGTTAAGATGAATAAGATGTGGGACCTTGCTCTCCAAGAGCAAACAGTCCAGTAGGGGAGATTAAAACATGCTCAAAATTGATTATGATACAAAGTGAAATATGAAAGTACTAGAGGCACAAAGTTCCAGGAAGGTTCACAGAAGGGATACTACCTTTTAAAAACATCTTCCTTGGATTTACTACTGCGTACTATGCCATTCTAGGCAAGGGTTGATTCACATATTGAGTGAAGAGCAGGTCAGGTTGCAATAAGAAAAGCATCAGATCTTAAGTATGGGTGGATGGGTTCCAATATGGGTGTTGAAATATGCTATTTGTATTACCTAGGATTTGTAGCTTAACCTTTCTGGGTCTCATTTTCTTCATTTGTAAAATAAGGAGGTTAGACAAGTTGACTTCCAAAAAGCATTCTAATTCAACATCCTTGATCCTTTGCTTGGATATAAGTCTATGATGGACACTCTATAAAGACAATACAAGGGCTATGCTATTCTCAAAGGTTTGTTTTCTCATCATTGTGGAAATTCCCTCTAATGATACAGGTTGAAAGTCATCTTATATGGCTCTCTTCCATGTATTCCCATAAATTCATACACCCTGTATTGTGGTGGTAGGGGTAGTGCTGGAGGGTGGGGAGTGGAGGAAGGTTCTTCAAGTTCTCTTACCATTGCATGTCCATTAATGGAGAACAAGAGTTATTCATCAGTTGTTCCTTGTTCTTGACACATGACCAAACCATCTTTTTTTCTTCCCTTTGTATTTTTCTTTGATTACATCTTTTTATTTATTTATTTTGCTTTTTGGAGGACAATTGGGGTTAAGTGACTTGCCCAAGGTCACACAGCTAGTAAATGTTAAGTGTCTAAGGCCAAATTTGAACTTAGGTCCTCCTGACTCCAGGGTCAGATGCTCTATTCACTGTGCCACCTAGCTGACAGGTTGATTACATCTTTTATAGCTGAGGTGTCAAACATGTAACTGGTTCATCATATGTAGCTCATAATACTCCCAAGTGCAGCCTGATTCAGATTAAAATGTAACTGATAGGGGCAGCTAGGTAGCGCAGTGAATAGAGCACCAGCCCTGGAGTCAAGAGGACCTGAGTTCAAATTCAGCCTCAGACACTTAACACTTACTAGCTGTGTGACCTTGGGCAATTCATTTAACCCCAATTACCTTGCCTTCCCCCTCCCCAACAGCAACCACAAAATGTAACTGGCAAATACTTCACAAAATAAGTTCAAATCTGGATTACCTAAATATGTGGTTTTCAAAGTCAATATGTGGCTGGCACAGGTCCTTATATATGGTTTAATGGTCGCCTTTTTATTTTAGTTTGACACCACTCCTTTATACTACTTCTGTGAAATTCCTTATCTATAATGTTGCAACCTGTTCATGTTCATCATGCACCTTTGAAGACTGTAATATTCCTTGCCTTGCCTTGCAGCAATAACAATATTGCAGCAACATATTATTGTAATATTATTTTAGTAATTAATTTATCCTACCTTAAGCTTTTGGATAAATTTGGGATCTTTGTCAACATAGGGTAAGCATTTAGAAATTCTAAGAGTTGATGCTAGAATAGGTACTGGCTGACTTTTTAACAGTTGGCCTACTGATTAAAATTGTAATAAATGTATCATTTTAAGTTGTTAATATCTTGATAATAATGGAACAATGTACCTCACTGTTACTCCTATAATATGTACTTCGGAATGCACCCCTTGCACTAAACTGCTTTTTACCAACTCTCGGTTTATAAATGAGTAAGCCCAGTCCTCAGACCTGATCAGGCTTTGCAAAACCCAGTGCCCAAAAACTGAATCTGTTTCTTACTTCACCAAACCATACTGCCTTTTAGATGGCAGAACTGAGGCACAATTTGGACCAAATTCTTCTTTTTAGAGAGGGTTAGTTTTCTTGAAATGGTAAATGGGCATGATAATCCTCTGAATTCTCCTGTAGCATCTTATTTCAGTTAACAGTAGTAACAGCTATGGTATAGTGAATAGTGAAGTTAGCCTGGAAGAAAGATTTGGGTTCAAATCCTACTTCTGAAACTTGTTGACTGTCTAACCTTTAGGCGAGTCACTTAGAAGTTGCTCCCCAACAGTTCTAGGCACTTCTAAAACTGTAAGCTGAAAAGAAAGGGTCAACCTGTTTTGGTAAAGGGAATTTCCTCTCCCAGGAGAGAAAACTGCCTTTCTCTATATCAATTAAATCACAGATCTAATTCCTATCCTTTATTATAATAGGAAAGAAACATAAATTCATAGTGGAGTTAAAATGTAGAAAAGCAAAAAATGCTTCCCCTAAACGTCTATCCAGTTTCTTTGTATTCAGGCAGAACAGCAAGTCCCATCCAAGGTCAAGAGTTATCAATAATATCCATTAAGAGCACTTTAAGAGAGGTTCAAGGGGGTTGAATTGTAATCCTGGTTTAATCACTTAATATTTGTGTGGCCTTTTAAATTAATCCCTCTTCACCTTAATTTATTTATCTAAAAATTGAGGGACTTGTGGAATCTCTAAGAACCCTTCCCATTCTGTGGGAATTCTGTGGTTTATACCACAGAATTTTACAAAGGATGCATCTATTTTCTGACCTTAGCAAAAATTTTTCCTTCATGCCTAATATGAATCTCATCCATTTCAATTTTAATATCATTAATCATTAATAAAATCATCAAAATCATTAATAAAACAATTTTTTATTGTTAGTGGAGAAGAAAAATAGCTAGTCATTAACCTCTTCATATGTATTCTTAGATCACATTTCAACCTTATCTTCTCAAGGTGTTATTTTACAAATCTTTACCAATTATGGTTCCTGTGTTTTGTTACTCAACCAACCTCTTTCTATAATCTACATTGTACACAGTAAGAACTTAATAAATAGTTGTTTAAATGAATCTAATTCTGTGACCAGATAGTTTGCTAGCATTCATTCCAAGAGTTTCTTTAAACTTAGGATGTTTTTAATTGATCATAGCATATTGATCCTTATTAAAAGTCCTAACAGGATGTTATCTCTTAATGGCACAGAGGTGACTCTTAGTTCTCAAGGACCTTCCCAATGGAACAATATTTTTTTAGTTTCTACCAAGCTAGGAAGGCCTGGAAATGGGCTAAATGGAAATAAATCATCATACCATTGATCACTCTGTGATGACATGTGATTATGTGACATAGGAGACACCGGCATAGGACCATTCAGCATGGCATGCCCACATCAGAGAAGTTGCTGTGCTCTATGAGCAAGGCAGAATGGAAGTAGCTAAAAAGAAACTCAAAGATTTATAAAATCCACCCCAGATGTTCACATGAACTATTTGTGCCCGACCTGTGGGCAGAACATTCCAAGCTTATATTGGTCTGATCAGCCACAGTCAGATGAACTGTAACTTGATTCTAGCATAGTGGTGTCATTTCAGTCCTCTCTGAGAATGAAGGACAACAACCAACTGTGATGACATGTTTTTTGGTGGGTGGTAGAAGGACAGCAATATATGAAGACTATCTACTGAAGCACAGGTTTGTAATATATACCAGGTGAGTACTCAAGTTAATATAATTATATTAACACTCTAGACTTGGAAGAGACTCCAGAGGCAACCTAGTTCAATTCTTCAATTTTAAAATGAGGAAAATGAGACCCAGGGAGATTCAGTGATTTGTCAAAAGTCATACAGATTCTTAATACAAGAGGTTGGATTTGAACCTATTGCATCTGACTCTAAAGTCAATCTGTTTTTTTTCCTGCCATATCATGCTGCCTGGCCCAGTATTATAATTCATCTTGGCAAACCATACCCAGGAATTCACACTCAGATAACTCTTTCTTTTTAAAAAGGAGTATATATTTTGTTTGGGAAAGAAATTCTTTAATCTTATTTTTATCGCTACTTTTTAACATACTACCTTTAATTCCAAATACATACCTTCTTCTTGCCCCTGAAGCAGTCCTTTGTAACAGTTCTCTTTGTAAAAGAGAAAAAAAGCAGGAAGTAAATTTTCTCAACTCTTAGAATGTGCATATATTCAGCACACTACATTAAACTATATATTGATTAATTAGCGAGAACTGATAGCCCAAAGATGAATATGTAAGTTATTATTGTTAGTCACAATTAGGTAACTTCTTGATAAACGGAACTGTTTTGGTCTACCATGAGAAGAACTCTGCCAGCACAGTCACACAGAAAAGGCAGGCAGAGAAGATGGAGATCAACAGGGCTATGGAAATGAGGAAGAGAACACACAAAAAGGGACCCAAGCAGATAGAAGAGTGGGACACATCAATTTGGAGATAGCAGTTTGCAGAGAAAGTATCTGGGAAGAGAAAGCAATCTCCATGATCCCATTGGACTATTT